>NW_022589734.1:2673768-3024865 GCF_004348235.1 Phoca vitulina
AGAAGAGAAGAGAAGAGAAGAGAAGAGAAGAGAAGAGAAGAGAAGAGGAGAGAAGAAGGAAAGACAGGTCAGAGGGGAGCATAACTAGATTCCCAGTCCCTAAATCCAGGTGGGCTGACCCTGAAGCTACAGGTGAAGGGCCTGGTCCTGCAGTTCTAGTGTGGGTGAGCAGCCAGGTTTGGGATCCTGGTGTGAATTCTCAGACTCACTGGGAGGGAGGCAGGCTCTATCTTTTTTTTTTTTTTATCTGTTTTTGAAACAAATAAAGTTCCAGTTGGATATAAACTTCTTAGACTCCAGAGCAAAAAGAATGTACCCTGGGAAGGGAACTTTTTGGCTGGAGCTTTCCTTGCTTTATCTCTTTGATAATTCTCTGTAACATTGTACTTCTAAAATGAGGTATCAAGTATCACTTTTTGTTTTCAAGAATCTCAGGAAAGAATAAAAACTAATACATACTTAATAAATGATCATTTTAAAGGGTTCTTTACACAAAAGTTCATAAGAGAAACCCAGAACTCAACAGCCAAATGAAGTTATTTTAGGAACCACTATTCCTAAGTAATTCCTATCTATCGTCATCTGACTTCAGAAAAATAAAGAACTCTTATGGGCTTCCTTTTTCATTTGAAAACTTTACATGATGTCCCAAGAGACAGAGAGAATCATAAAATCCCTAAAGAGGTGCCTTGGGGGTAATTAGTTCTAGATAGCTAATAATGTATGTTTGAGAAAACAGAGACAGCTCCAGAGGTTTTAATAAGAGCATCTTTCCAAGGATTACAACATTCCCACAGGACACTTAAGATCCTTAAATAAGAGAGAAGAAGCAATTCACTGACTTTTTCTTTAGTCATGAAGTCTCTACTAACTTATGCTCTTCGTGTATGATTTAAAACAAAGAGTCCTTTTAAAATTTTTCTTAGCACAATTCAACTAAATACAGAATTGTTCATCCTATTGTTTGATAACTGGAAACTGAAATATCAGGGGGAAAGACACAGAATCAATTCCATGCATTGTTTAATATAGACAGTAATATTCAGCTTCATATAAAGCAATGTAGAGATGGAATAATAAAACAACTGCTTCACATGAGCAAGTTTTGAAAAGCCAGCATAATGGACGCCGCGCCCTACTCCAAAGGGAGCTGCGTGCTCGACAGCAACCTGAAACCCATTCATCCTTTTTGTGCTTCCATTTTCATTTCAGCAGGGTCCCATGAATTGATGAGAAAAACTAATACCGACCACATAATTTTATACCAAATCAGAGTACCAGTTTAGCGTTAGAGTCTGATTAAATCTACCTTGGCCACCAGAAGGTTTTTAGCTAGCATCACGACTGGGGAGGTGTTCATTCTCCTCAGTCACAGGACAGTCTGGAGCAGAGACAGGAACTTTTTTTTTTACAATGAAAAAGCATCCCGCTTTCAAAGGACTGAGGCTAGAATGCCTTTTCTTTTTTTTCCTTTCTAGAAGTGTACATTTTGGGACTAGAAAGACTATTAGAGCATTATGAAAAGTCTTATAATGTTTTCAACATTAATACCCAAGATAAGGGTACCCAGAGAAAAAAAAAAGTGCAGCTGCCTTTGGAACATTCAGGACCACCCAAGCTGTATTCTCTAAGTTTGTTGATGTGGTATATGAGGCGAAAGAGCAATTTCAACATGAGGGATATTATGAAGACTTAAATACTGTAGGATTTAATAATATAAAACAGCCACTTAATGTCTGTAGTTGTAAAGAACTCTCAAGTGGAAGAAGAGCAGATTTAATTTGAAGGCATTTTATGTTTTTATAAAAAAAACACATGAGTGTGTATGGTGCGTACGTGTTTATATATATATTCAGAGTTCACTTATATGAAACAACTCTGCTTTCCAATTCAGTCTCTACACTTGTTTATACAAAACCAATTAAACTACTGGCATTTATTTTATGATTCTGTAAAACTCCCTGATGTTTCAGTTTCCAATTAAAAAAATGATAGGATGAACAGTTCTGTACGTAGTTGAATTTTACTAAGAAAAGAAAAGTATTTATTTTAAATCCAGTATGAGAAGAACACATCACATTTGGGGACAACAGAAGGTACGCAATAAAATATCATAAATTCTAAGACAAAACATACATGACTACGTTATGAAATAGCCCTCTGCTGTGGGCCAAATCCCCCATGTACATAGTACATCTCTCACATAAAAAGGTGGGACTTTTCTGTATGTTGGAATACTTTAGATAATTTAAGACAATTTTTTTTCAGTGCATGAATTGTCTGCAATAAAAAAGCAATTCATTTAATAACAAGAAAAATCAGCAATTTACCTTAGGTTTGAGCCAAGTTTAAAGTGTTAGTCAGCCCTGTAAATACATTTCAACCCAACAAGTTATACATGCAAACAAGTACAGAATAAGGAATATTTTCACAAAGTCAACATTAGATAACTTAATTACTTTTGGTAGAAAATTTCAGTGTCTTTGTTTTTGCTATTAAATTCTAAATGAAGGCTGCTTGTG
The DNA here is from genome assembly GCF_004348235.1 of Phoca vitulina. Classification (NCBI taxonomy): domain Eukaryota; kingdom Metazoa; phylum Chordata; class Mammalia; order Carnivora; family Phocidae; genus Phoca; species Phoca vitulina. The sequence goes on from NW_022589734.1 coordinate 2,676,291, forward strand.
GTCCTGGCCTTATTGATCACACATGAAAAGGTGCCTGGACATAGGCAACAGCCCTGTACACATATATGGGCTTGAAAGGAAACATTAATTCACCTTGGTGAATAAAGCCATGGAATAATCTATTTCTTGGAAAAGTAAGAGAAAATTAGTCTGATTTTTTGTTTTTCTCTTTTGTGATGGCCCACATGCTTTCAAACGTCTTTTATTCAAAAGGATCAATAAAGACTGTTCAAGTGAGATTTAAAAATAAACCCATTCCCATTCACACAAGGCAAGGAATAAGCCTTTCAATTCCTCCTTTTCTTTCTTTCTTTCTTCCCTTCCTTCCTTTTTTTTTTTTAAATAAATAAATAAAAAGTACATGAGTAGTAAAAAGGCCAAGGTAAGTTCTACAGATAACTTACCATTTAGTTAGTGCAACTGTTTTTGATGGCCCTCTGCCTGTTTATACCTTACATTGATGTCCAGCTTTGTTTTTATTCTTCCAGATTTCTTTCACAAAAAAACTCAGTCTGACAGAATATTGCAAAATAAAGAGGAAATGGAAACTTCAGCTGGAAAAAAAAAGTCTTTGTTCATGACACCAAATACATCTCCTATCTCTAATACAGTATACATGCTAATAATGCCAGCTACTTGCAGTGAGAAATGAATGAGTAAGAGTGCTTATTGTCCCACAGGTGGGGGCACAGAACTGAGAGGGAGGCCTGCACTCCTGGCCTTGATCTAACATTGACTTGGTGGGCAAGAGGAGAGAGAGTGGGTCAAAAAGTAATCATTTTTTAAAAATTTTTTATTGTTATGTTAATCACCATACATTACATCATTAGTTTTTGATGTAGTGTTCCATGATTCATTGTTTGCGTATAACACCCAGTGCTCCATGCAGAACCTGCCCTCTTTAATACCCATCACCAGGCTAAACCATCCCCCCACCCCCTCCCCTCTAGAACCCTCAGTTTGTTTTTCAGAGTCCATTGTCTCTCATGGTTCGTCTCCCCCTCCGATTTCCCCCCTTTCATTCTTCCCCTCCTGCTATCTTCTTTTTTTTTCTTAACGTGTATTGCATTATTTGTTTCAGAGGTACAGGTCTGTGATTCAACAGTCTTGCACAATTCACAGTGCTCACCATAGCACATACCCTCCCTAATGTCTATCACCCAGCCACCCCATCCCTCCCACCGCCCCCCACTCCAGCAACCCTCAGTTTGTTCCTGAGATTAAGAATTCCTCATATCATTGAGGTCATATGATACATGTCTTTCTCTGATTGACTTATTTCGCTCAGCATAACACCCTCCAGTTCCATCCAAGTCATTGCAAATGGCAAGATTTCATTCCTTTTGATGGCTGCATAATATTCCATTATATATATATACCACATGTTCTTTATCCATTCATCTGTCGATGGACATCTTGGCTCTTTCCATAGTTTGGCTGTTATGGACATTGCTGCTATAAACATTGGGGTGCACGTACCCCTTCGGATCCCTACATTTGTATCTTTGGGGTAAATACCCAGTAGTGCAACTGCTGGGTCGTATGGTAGCTCTATTTTCAACTTTTTGAGGAACCTCCATACTGTTTTCCAGAGTGGCTGCACCAGCTTGCATTCCCACCAACAGTGGAGGAGGCTTCCCCTTTCTCCGCATCCCCGCCAACATCTATCATTTCCTGACTTGTTAATTTTAGCCATTCTGACTGGTGTGAGGTGGTATCTCATTGAGGTTTTGATTTGGATTTCCCGATGCCGAGCGATGTTGAGCACTTTTTCATGTGTCTGTTGGCCATTTGGATGTCTTCTTTGGAAAAATGTCTGTTCATGTCTTCTGCCCATTTCTTGATTGGATCATTTGTTCTTTGGGTGTTGAGTTTGATAAGTTCTTTATAGATTTTGGATACTAGCCCTTTAACTGATATGTCATTTGCAAATATCTTCTCCCATTCTGTTGGTTGCCTTTTGGTTTTGTTGACTGTTTCTTTTGCTGTGCAAAAGTTTTTTATCTTTTATCAGTCCCAATAGTTCATTTTTGCCCTTGCTTCCCTTGCCTTTGGAGATGTTTCTAGGAAGAAGTTGCTGCAGCTGAGGTCAAAGAGGTTGCTGCCTGTGTTCTCCTTTAGGATTTTGATGGACTCCTGTCTCACATTGAGGTCTTTCAACCATTTGGAGTCTATTTTGTGTGTGGTGTAAGGAAATGGTCCAGTTTCATTCTTCTGCATGTGGCTGTCCAATTTTCCCAACACCATTTGTTGAAGAGACTGTCTTTTTTCCATTGGACATTCTTTCCTGCTTTGTCGAAGATTAGTTGACCATAAGAGTTGAGGGTCCATTTCTGGGTTCTCTATTCTGTTCCATTGATCTATGTGTCTGTTTTTGTGCCAGTACCATACTGTCTTGATGATGACAGCTTTGTAATAGACCTGGAAGTCCGGAATTGTGATTCCACGAGCTTTGCTTTTCTTTTTCAACATTCCTCTGGCTATTCGGGGTCTTTTCTGTTTCCATACAAATTTTAGGATTATTTGTTCCATTTCTTTGAAAAAAGTGGATGGTATTTTGATGGGGATTGTATTGAATGTGTAGATTGCTCTAGGTATTCAGTATTTGTGAGAGCCTACCATGTGCTTGGCAATGCTCTAGATGGCATTTACGGAAGATCTGCTCTGGGCTAGCAGTTTTATCTGCATTCATCTTTGTACCATCTTAACAGAAATAAATATTTTTATGATTTACTTTAGATGGGGAAACTGAGGTTCAAAAAGCCTATTTAGCTATCTTAAATCACATCAACCAAGGACTGAGTTATGACTGCATCCCAATTTGGTCTCATTTCCAAGCCCAGGAGCTGCTGATGACCATATTGTGGTGATTCGACAAACCACCACTGTTAGATGTATTCATGTACAATAACAGCACCCTCTTCTGAAATATAGGTATCATCTGGGGAGGTAATATGCCCAACTGCTATTGGTAATTCAGGGTATATTGTAAAACATGTTGCTATGTCTTCTACTTTTCTATAAACTTTAATATAAAAGTAATACATTCTCATTGTAATAAATCAAAGGACACAGAAGTGTCTAAAGAGTTAACAGGCTTTCTCCTCTTCTCTCAAACAAAGCTGAATTCAACTAATTAACCAATGTTCAAAGTTTGGTATTTTTCTGTTCATACCTTTTTCTCTGCTCATGCTAACTGCAACAAATAAACACAGACATGGTTTTTTATAAAGCAGTAACAATTTTTCTTTTTCTCTTTTGATCATAGATGCTGCTTCAATGGGAATTTCAACGGAGGGGTGGTGATAGAATTTCGGAAGACCAGGGAAACTGCTAGAGGAAAGTAGGTCTGGGTGGAGTTATCAGAGTTTAAGATTTCATCAAGAAAACATATTTTTCCTTTCTTCTCAGGCACTATCTAGAAAATTAGTCATTAGTAAATTAGCAGTGACTATACATAATAGCAGTGTGACTATATATAAGCTGGTGTCTACACACATATATTTAATAAATTGCTCTCCCTCATATATAAATACACATGATGCTACTGATAGATTGCAATCTAGAACATGCCTTCCTGTTCCAATACAAATGGGTCTGCATTTTCTTTTAACTTGGCAGGGTTAAAAAACAGACTCGTCATAAGTGTGTAATGTCTTGAACTAAAATAGACTTCCTTAATGATTTGTTTTCTCCAATTTCACCACAAAATGTAATGCAGCCAACAAAAGAACTATTCTTCCCCCACGTATAATAACATGTTATTCAACAATCATGTAAGAAAGCCTATACATAAGACTGCCAAGGATCTGAAATTGAGTTTCTAACTGAAATGTTTGGGAAGAAAAAAAATTTTTTTTGAAGTTTCACTCCAAGGCTTTGAGTGAAGTGATGTAAATATCTAGGGCTACACAGTTTGCTTTACTACTGTAACATGCTTACAGAAGTAGTTATGGTTTACTTTATAACATGGGTCACTGAAAACATTAACCATAAAAACATATAAAAATACAAATAAGTTCTCAGTAGCCCATTTACTTTGTAGCAGAACAAACAATTTAATTGCTTCTATCCCTGTAGGGGCCAACAGCTCCTGATGAAGGTGGGTCAGGAGCACCCCTTGGCTCTCATGGAGCTTATAACCTGCATGCCATTCACCCCGACTCTCTTAAGACATCAAAGGAGTTGCACCTCAGCAAGTAGGTAAAAGCCTGGGTAAGAGAAGAAAAGGCAACCCTGGCCCAGTATACCCTAAAGGAAATGCTAATGAAATTAAGTATTTTCTTTCTTTCTTTTTTTAAGGAGAACTGCAAAAGAAAGGAAGATTACAATGTTATAAAAGCTAACAAAAGAGAGAAAAAGTGAATCCACTAGTTTTCTAAAAGGTAGACTTAGTCTTATAATTTACCTCATAATCACGAGCCCAACAGAAAATCATAAAACTACAGAATTGAAGCATATAGATATATCATCTGAATGCACATCAACCCATGTTTATGGTATAAATATGACAATGGATATCAAAATTCCCAAAAATGTATGTATCTCCTGAATCTGTTATATATCTGGGAAACATAACTTGGTAAATTAAAATGTAACAGCCAAGAACATAGCTAATGAATTTTAAACTTGGAATATCAAGGACAGATTGTTATAAAGACTGAAAGTCAGGTTTCTCTAAATGAAAGTTTTCTCCCAAGTGGGAAAAAAAAAATGCTACCTGGTGTGGTAGTGGTGGTGGTGGGGGGGACTGGTACAACACACACACATTTATATCATACATGTAACACACATATAATGTGTAGCACACATACACACACGCACTGGTCTAAAAAATAAGTGCATTTTGTATTTTGGAGTTAGGTGGGAGCCTGGGTTTGAATCTCAGATTCATTATTTACCACTTATATGGTCTTAGGTAAGTCACTTCACCCTTTGCCTCGTGGAAGATGTCAGCTCCTTGAAAGATATTTCCTTATATTCATTTTAGAGTCTGTACTTTGGGTTAAGTTTCTCACAGAGACAAGAACATGACAGGTAGAAGCTTTGGGGGTAATGTTAAAGAAAATAAAATAGTATGGTACAAATTAGGAATCCTCATGCTAAGTGAAAACTACTGCTGCAATTTTGAGTATTTATTTTGGCAACGTGCACAATAATAAATACATACGTCATACAAAAACTTCTGTATGGTACTAATATAAAAGCCCTCTGATAATATAACCATTATTTGGTGAAATTGCATATTTCCTAATCTGTTGTTATAGTTTATTAGCTATGTACACCTTTGACTCAGCATTAATGAGATAAAACTTATAAGCTTGAAAACATTTAGCATAAATTGTAAATGGGCAAAAAGAACTTGAGGCAGTTATCTGCTATCCATGTTTCACTGAAAGAAGAGGCATGAAATTTATTAGGAAAAAAATAAAATGTGGATAAAGAATCTTTCGTAATAAAAACATACACATAAAAAGTATTGGATTTCACAATCAAAATCCAATGAGAATTCTCCCCCTTTGGCAGTCAATCAAAAATTCTAGGTTTAAAATAGTTTAAATTCCCTTCACAAAGTCCAAATGTAGCTATTAGTTATTAACTTGCAAATATAAGAACTAATACTTTGGTATAGATATCTGACCAATGCTTGCTTACGTGCCTTATAAAACTCAGAATGTTTTTTGCATTTAATATAGTTAACATGCAATTATGATTACAGCATCCAACATCTATTTACTTAAAGTAATTTCATACAGATGTATTATAATCTCCTAGAATTCTATTTAAACTTTAATATAAACAATTCACCTAGAGGGATAAGTGGTATTCATGATTATTTTTGAGAGAATGTTTTAAAGAAGGGGATAACTTGATAATGAATTAAAGAATAAGTCCATTTAATTTCTAAAATTCTGATAAGCATAACTTACATAATGCTTTATAATATAAAGTGTGCAGCTTTAAAAAAAATCGTGCATTCCCCAAATTCATATTTTAAAAATGCAAATGATCAATTAGGATTTGTCTGCCTGTAAGCCTGAAGAACCCTCCGTGGCTGGTCAATAGGTCGCTCTGCACATGTGGGTCGGGGCCTCAGCTGGGAACCTGACCCTGGGGTTCTAGCTCAGATCCCACTGTCATTAACCCGCTCTGTGACTTCAGTGAAGCTGCAGGGCCAGTATGTCCCACACATAAATTTACAAAAACAGTCACACAAAGTACTGAAGAATGTCACTTCATTGCGTCTTACATACATGGATTCTATATACGGACACATATATTACAGCCAATTATAGCCATCCCAAAATGGAAAGATCTTTTGAGAGAGGCAATTATTATAGCAAATGAAACAGGAAACATTCTTTTTCATTGCTCAAGGAAACACGGACATTTGTTTCTTGTCTCCTGGCAAAAATAGAAAAACTCTCCAGTATTTCAGAAGTTAGTGGGTCTCCCCAGAGGTTCTGAGAAGAGCCTACGCTAAATACTGCTAAGCTGAGGCAACCTTCCTGGTTCCTTCCTGGAGGCTCCATTCAGCCTGAGCCGAGTACGCTGCCAGAAGCTGCTGCTGGTGGACAGCCGGGCGGGTGGGCGCCACAGCGAGTGTGCCTGGCAAGGCCAGCATGGCTGGGGATGAGGAGGGCGAGGCTGACGTTTCTTTGGTAATAAAAATGCAATTTATATAAACTATAGGAGACTTGGTGAGAAAGTAAAAGAGGTGATTGTTCACATTCCAAACGTTCTAATATATAAACTGTGTAACCATCACTCATGAATAGTGCAGCTGCTAACAATTTCTGTTTTTTTTTCCCCAGGATAAAAATCATGCTGAAGCCAAGAGATGTTTCTCTAGTGAATGATATTTTGAAACTCTGGTCAAAACATAATTGTGACATAATAAATTTTTAAGAAGTCAGGAAAGCTTGTAGACTGAAATTTGAATGAAGACCCAGTTTTTACCCCAATTAGGAAGGACCACATTTCAGCTTTCACTACAGCAGCAGGCTCGGTCTTTGGAGGGGGAAAAAGGGCCAATTTTGCATGCACATCTGTTTCCAGTGTGATGCTGGTATGCAAACTATTGTCTATTGGAAGTGTGTTGTGGTAACGTTTGCCAGGGTTAAAGGCTGGGTCAATTTGATCAAGAAGCTAAAATTAGCTTCTGTGTGTTTTCCTGAAAAGAAAAAAAAAAAATACTGTAAAGCTCTTTGTTTTCCTTCAAGTGCTGTTCTCAGATTTCAGTTTCTGGTGTGTAAACTACCAGGAAACAGACGGCTATGACAAGTGACTTCTTGTTCATTGCATTCTGCATAATGAAATGGTGCAACACGTTACCTGAACTGAAGGACACATGGAAAAAGCAAGCATTCGGACCCAATTCAAATTTTCCCGTTTAAAAATATTAACTTTATAAAATTATTTAAAGTGAATGCATTTGGAAATTCAAAACCATAGCTATATTTTAAAGTATGTGATGGTTTGGCAAAGCCCAAACACATTAAGAAACTCATCATTCTGAGAAGTATTGGGGTAAGTTTTAGGTCACATATTCCTGGTAGTCTTGACAGTGCTCCGATTATTTTCATAGGAAGTGAGTTTCTTAAGACTAAAAAGTGGGGGAAAATTTCATATAAAAACGCCAAACCAGTAATAATTTGACAAATTCAAAGAGCAGAAAAGAATCACAGAAAAAAAAAATGCAGTCATGAGATGATTCAAGAAAAATATTAATATGCTTCTAGATAAGCAAAATTACTTAGATAATTACTTAATAGTTAATATTCAGATAGATGGTAGAGAAGAAGAAAGGAGAAATAAAATGATCTGTTGTGGTTTAAGACTGTGTGATGAGTGTACAAATAAACCAAAAACAGATGCAAGTTTGAGACTTATTTATACTCTCAGAGTATAAACTTTTTCTTATATTAGATGCTAAGATAGATTACAGTGATCTACTTTTACTTCAGTAAAATGCCTCTTTAATATTTTAACCACTTAAACATTGTTAATTTTCAAAATGACCTGACGTAATGACAGATAATTTAAGAAGATTTTTAATGTAACAAGTATTTTTTAATTTTTCTGTTTTTATAGTTAAATAGTGCCTAATAAAGAGAAGTCTGAGAGAAGAAATACATCATATGTTAAAAAAAAAGAAGAAGAAGAAGATAGCAGGAAGGGAAGAACGAAGGGGGGGAAATCGGAGGGGGGAGACGAACCATGCTAGACTATGGACTCTGAGAAACAAACTGAGGGTTCTAGAGGGGAGGGGGGTGGGAGGATGGGTTAGCCTGGTGATGGGTATTAAAGAGGGAACATACTGCATGGAGCACTGGGTGTTATACGCAAACAATGAATCATGGAACACTACATCAAAAACTAATGATGTAATGTATGATGATTAACATAACATAAAAAAAAAAAAGCTTTTCCTCAAAACAAAAAATGTGATAGCAAAGTACTTCAACCAGTTCCACCAACATGAAAATACTGTGTATTTGGGTCATTTATACCACAGGATTTCCTTTTTTCTAAACATCTTCTCAATTTCAGTGACAAATTCAGAGCTCTTTAAAAAGATTTTGTATGCATACTTGAAATATGTAAGGTATTTGGCAAAATTCATTTACATATAACATCAAACTCATTTTTTTTTTAATTTTTTTATTGTTATGTTAATCCCCATACATTACATCATTAGTTTTAGATATAGTGTTCCATGATTCATTGTTTGTGCATAACACCCAGTGCTCCATGCAGAACGTGCCCTCCTCAATACCCATCACCAGGCTAACCCATCCTCCCAACCCCCTCCCCTCTAGAACCCTCAGTTTGTTTTTCAGAGTCCATTGTCTCTCATGGTTCTTCTCCCCCTCCGATTTCCCCCCCTTCATTCTTCCCCTCCTGCTACATTCTTCTTCTTCTTTTTTTCTTTCTTAACATATATTGCATTATTTGTTTCAGAGGTACAGATCTGAGATTCAACAGTCTTGCACAATTCACAGCGCTTACCAGAACACATACCCTCCCCAGTGTCCATCACCCAGTCACCCCATCCCTCCCACCCCACCCCCCACTCCAGCAACCCTCAGTTTGTTTCCTGAGATTAAGAATTCCTCATATCAGTGAGGTCATATGATACATGTCTTTCTCTGTAACATCAAACTCATTTGTAAACAATTCACAAAATAACCTAATTTTTACATTTAAATGCCTTCTTCAGATTAACACAGAACAGTGTTAATTAACAGGTAGTGACTAAATGTTTGATTATTTTTTCTTGGGTCAGAAATTATTGAAAATAATACCCATTATATATTTGGACATCAAATTAATAAAATTCTATATTATCTCTAATTTCTCACCACCCACTCCTCAGTTTAAAATCTACCCTCACTCACACAGTTGTTTCAAAAAATGGGAATAACACTATTAAAGAAAAATAACTGTCTATTCATCAAGTCTAAAGTTTTTCGGATATTATCTTCCTAATTGTATCTTCAACACAGCTGACTACCATTTTCTCTGAAGAGATTCCCTGGGGTTTTTAAGACACCGTATTAGCCAAGCGCTTTTCTCTCCCTCTCCTGCACACACCCTGATCATACCCTCCCTACTCCTCCTCTTCCTGGCACCTGAATTTAGGCACTTCCTAAAGCTGTGACCTTATCTTCCTTCTTTTTCCTTTAACATACTGTTTTCCGGTAAATTTGTCCACCAATATGGCTTCAAATATCTCTGTTTCTAGCATAAGAATCTTTAACCTAGCTTCAGAAGGTCCAAGGATGGACTTCAGGGAGTCTGTTAGACTACTGAAATTCCGATAGAGTGTATGAGTAAATATGTGCATTTTTGTTGACAATCTAAAAAATTTCATTGAAAGTTGTTCATGATTTAAAAACAAGACAAAACAAAGACTAAAAATAGCCTTTTCCAGACCAGCGTGGCTATTTCTAGTAGTCCAGCATCACCAATACTTCACATGTAAGCCCATCTCCCTGTCTGCCAGCTCCTGATCAAGTTGCTTCTCCGACGTCCCTTCTTTGGCTATGGGACTGCCAAATGCTAACCCTCAGACTTCCTTTCTTTCTCCTACGCCCAACAACTTCAATCAGCTACAGGTCCACATGCTCTCTGCAATGTTCTGTTCGCAACACCACCCCATCAGTCTGTGACTCTTAAACTATGTGATGATTTTGCCTCTTGTTTCCCAGTCCAGGATGGCCAATGTTGCACAACTCCTGGGGGCTGCAACTCATGTTATAATCCGTGTAAATGCAATACATGCCCATGCAACATGAAGGGAGCCTCCTGGAGCTGGGCACACAGCCCAAAGAATCCAAGTACGCATTTCTATGCCCTCCGCACCATCTTTCTCACTTCCCTCTGCAGTCTTGTGTTCTACTATACCTGCTCTTCCTTCCACAATTAATTATTCACAGCCTCTGAATATGTCCACATTTTTTTTTTAAAGCCTTTGTGCCACAACCTCTGATTTCTCTGTTCTGGGAAAAAAAACACCCAAATCTTCGCCTCTCAAAATGCCTGGCAACCTTGTTTCTGTGGGTCTGTCTCTTGAAGCTCTCAGGAAAGTATAGTATTTGCAATAATAAGGGTGTGGGCATCACATCATCTCCAAACCTCAGCTCCAGCAGAGGCTGTCCAAATAGCCTTCTATCAACTACCTAAGCTCTCCACACTCAGAGCCTCATTCTAAAATGAAGATATTGGAGCGCCTGGGTGGCTCAGTCGTTAAGCATCTGCCTTCAGCTCAGGTCATGATCCCAGGGTCCTGGGATCGAGTGCCACATCGGGATCCCTGCTCAGTGGGAAGCCTGCTTCTCCCTCTCCCACTCCCCCTGCTTTGTTCCTGCTCTCTCTCTCTCTCTCTGTCAAATAAATAAATAAAATCTTAAATAAATAAAGTGAAGATATTATTTAACATGCAGGATGTTGGAATGGAATAATGCATGCTATGTGTCTGGTACCTTTTAAGTGCTCAATATTTTGTAGCTATTATTTTAAGAGCCTCACTCCCAAGTAGTGATTTTGCTTTTTTCTATCCTCTTCCCTGGATCCTAGCACTGCACATTTGTTATTTCCTTAGGTCCTAAATATTTTAGATGTTGAGGGCATGAATTATTACATTTGAATCACCTTGAGCACCTAGCATAGTGCTTTATGCATCACAGGTGCTTACTAAATATTTCATTATTTTTCTGAACTTTTTCCTATGCCAGAAATTACAGAAGTGGAGAAGGGGGGAGAGGAAGCACACAAAGTTTTTTTAAACTTTCTTTTTTAACATCTAAATCCTTTACTTGCAAATAAATATGGAGTCAATCACCATTTCAAAGTTGCATACGGTGGGGCACCTGGGTGGCTCAGCCGGTTAAGCACCTGACTCTTGATTTCGGCTCCAGTCATGATCTCAAGGTTGTGAGATCGAGCCCAGGGTTGGGCTCCTTGCTGGGCATGGAGCCTGCTTAAGATTCTCTCTCTACCTCTCCCTCTGCCCCTACCCCCTCCCTCTCTAAAAAAAAAAAAAAAATAGTTGCGTATAGGACACAATGCCTGACATTTACACGTAACAAGCATCAGGTGAGACTATTCCTGATGAAGTTTAACTGGTATAAGGCCCTTTAAAATATCTCATGTTGTGAGAACATAGGAGATACAGAAAACTTAAAATTTCCATAAAACACACATTTTCTTAACTTTTTTTTAATTTATTTTTTTACAGGTTTTATTTATTTATCTGAGAAAGAGAAGGGGAGACCTAGAGCATGAGAGGGGGAGGGTCAGAGGGAGAAGCAGACTCCCTGCTGAGCAGGGAGCCTGATGTGGGACTTGATCCCGGGACTCCAGAATCATGGCCTGAGCCGAAGGCAGCTGCTTAACCAACTGAGCCACCCAGGCGCCCCACATTTTCTTAACTTTTAAAAAATGTACTAGACAAAATATATTACATAATTTCAGACTTGCAAAATAGCAGAAAAATAAATTAAAAGTTTGATTAATTAAGCTATGTCAAATAAATGAAGCCAGTCTAATTTGAAGAACTAGCTTGAATAACTGTAACAAGAGGATCATAGAATATTTCTAAGTAGAGAGTCTATGAAATCTACATTTACATATAGATACAAGATTTATATAAGCAATTTTTTTCATGCAAATAGAGGCTCCTAAAATTATGTTAAATGCTTAAAGCTTTTTTGTAGGTAGGCATCATTTTCACCCTGTTTAAGCTGTTAATATGCTTCCTACAGATATTGTAAAGATATAAACTCCAAATTAAAAGATTATGAGCCAATTTCTCATCCAAAATCTTGGAGGCCAGAAGGGCCACTGGTTGGTATATACAGAGTGCTGAGAGAAAAACCTTGCCAACTAAGAATTCTATATCCAGCAAAACTGGCCTTCAAAGATGAGAGAGAAATTAAGACTTTTCCAGATAAACAAAAGCTAAGAAAGTTCATTACCACTAGACTTGTTCTGCAAGACATGCTAAAGAAATGTCCTTCAGGTTGAAATAAAAGGAAGCTTACACAGTAACTCAAAGTCATATGAAGATGAAAAGATCCCCAGTAAAGGTATATACAGAGTCATTATAAAAGCAGTATTGTAATTTTGGCATGTAACACTACTTTTATTTTTTACCTTATTTAAAAGGAAAGTATATAAAAATAATTATTAATCTATGTTACTGGACACAAAATGTATAAGGATGTAATCTGTGACATCACTAATAGAAAGGGGTAGTGATAAAGCTGTAGTGAAGTCAAATTGATATGAATTCAATTAGACTGTTATAACTTTAGGATGTTAAATATAATCCCCATGATAACCACAAAGAAAATATCTATAGAATATATACAAAAGGACATGAAAAGGAAAAAGATAAATATTTAGTAGTAGCTCTGCCATTTACTAACCATGTAGTCCAAGGTTGGTCACTTAACCTTTTGGAATCTTGGTTTCCTTATTTATAATTAGGGTTAATACCACCTGCCATGACTATTTCACAAAGGGAGAGAGGACCAAGTGATCTAATATAAGTAAAATGCTTAGAAAACAGTAACTTTCCATAAAGAATTTGGGTGATGAGAAAATACACTTTATTTGAATTGACATTGTTCTACTTGAACCTGCATTTCTGATATCTATAATATCTATGCTCATGCTCCTCCATTCTCTTCATACATATAAAAAGAGGATGATAGGTAAGCCTTACTCTCTTTTGCTCAATGCTACAAACAGTAGTATTCCATGAATAGAAAATATTCTGGTGTTCTGAATTCAAAATGACATACTCCATTTTTAATTGTGTGGATCTCCTGGTACTAACTCAGGAATATCCATGTATTAGTATTAATAGTCTTTGAACATATATCTTAAAAAAGATAAAGTATTAATTTACCTTTCTCTTAGTTCCAGCCTTTGGCACAACAATATCATAATGGAGTGCACCTTAGAAAAACCATTTTCAACCAAGGAGATATGTGCCTCCAGTGGGATGCAATTAGTTCTTAGATGACTCTGTTACCATTAATACCACAAAAGCTTGCAAATGATTAAAAAACAAAGATCAAGAAATTGCAGCAATTCAGTCATATGTTCAGGATCCACTTCTAATTCTAGTTTTCCTGCTATTTCCACTACATCTTCAGTTACTTCCTCCAATGAAGTCTTGAACCCTTCAAAGTCATCCATAAGGGTTGGAATCAACTTCTTTCAAAGCCCTGTTGATGGTGATATTTTGATATCTTTCCACGAATGTTCCTAATGGCATCTAGAATGGTGAATCCTTTCCAGAAGGTTTTCAATTTAGTTTACCCCAATGCATCAGAGGAATCACTGTCTATGGCAGCCACAGCCTCATGAAATGTATTTCTTAAATAATAAGACTTGAAAGTCAAAATGACTTGTTGAGCCATGGGGTGCAGAATGGATGTTGTGTTAGCAGGCATGAAAGTAACATTAATCTTGTACACCTCGATCTGAGCTCTTGGATGACCAGGTGCACTGTCAATGAGCAGGAATATTTTGGAAAGAAATATTTGTTTCTGAGTAGGTCTCAAAGGTGGGCTTCAAATATTCAGTAAACCATGTTGTAAACAGATGTGCAGTCATCCAGGCTTTGTTATTTTATTTGGAGAGCACATGCAGAATAGATTTAGCATAATTCTTAAGGGCTCTGGGATTTTAGGAACGGTAAATAAGCATTGGCTTCAACTTCAAGTCACCAGCTGCATTAGGCCCTACTAAGAGAGTCAGCCTGTCCTTTGAAGCTTAGAGGTCAGGCATTGACTTCTCTCTAGCTATGAAAGTCCTAGATGGCATCTTCTTCCAATAGAAGGCTGGTTCCCCCACATTAAAAATCTGTTCTTAGGGGAAGCCACCTTCATTAATGACCTTAGCCAGATCTTCTGGATAGTTTGCTAAAGCTTCCACATCAGCACTTGCTGCTTCACCTTGCACTTTGATGTAACGGGGGTTCTTAAACCTCATGAACCAGCCTTTGCTAGCTTCACACATTTTTCCTGCAGTTTCTTTATCTCTCTCAATCTTCATAGAATTGAAGAGAGTTGGGGCCTTTCTCTGCAATAGGCTTTGTCTTAAGGGAATGTCGTGGTTTGATCTTCTACCCAGACCACTAAAACTTTCTAAATATCAACAATCAGGCTGTTTCGCTTTTGTATCATTCACGTGTTCACTGGAGTAGCACTTTTAAGAATTCAGGAACTTTTTCTTTGCATCACAACCTGGCTGTGTGGTGTTTTTGGCCTGTCTTGGCTTTCAACATGCCTTCCTCACTCAGCTTAATCATTTCTAGCTTATTTATAGTGAGAGATGTGCGACTCTTTCTTTCACTTTAATACTCAGAAATCTCTACAGGGTGATTATTTGGCCTAATTTCAATAATATCGTGTCTCCAGGACTGGGCAGGCCCGAGGAGAGGGAGAGAATGGTGAATGGACAATCAGTGGACCAGTGAGGTACATAAAATACTAATCAGTTAAGTCTTCTGTCTTATCTGGGTGCAGTTTGTGGCGTCCCAAAACAATCACAAGAGCAACATCAAAGATTATTGATCACAGATCACCCTAACAAATAAAATAATAATGAAAAAGTTTGAAATATTACCAAAATGTGACCCAGAGTCATGAAGTGAACAAATGCTTGAAAAAATGGCACTGGTAGATTTGCTCAACACAGGGTTGCCACATACATCCAATTTGCGAAAAACAAAACAAAACAAAACAAAAAATACAGTGTCTACAAAGCACAAAAAAGTAAAGTGCAATAACACGAGGTCTCCCTGTACAGACCCTTAGTCAATCCCCCTGATTTCAGACCTATAACTGACTTTTGCCCTCCGTGATTTGTGTCAACTCCTACTGTAAAGTTTTTCTGGGTTTGCTGGGCAGATAGGCTCCCTCCCCTAGTCTTGGGGCCCTGGGTCCTCAATGTGTGGTCCCTCACAACAGCAACATCTGTGTCACTGGGAGCCTTGTCAGCAATAGAGAATCTCAGCCCCAGGTGGGAGCCCCCTAAGACGGGCTCAGGGCAATTCACATGCATGTTAAAGTTTGAGAAGTGCTATTCAGAAGAAGCTAACTTCTTCTATTCTGCTTAGCTCATTAATATTCTCCGATCTGCTCTGTGTTCAGAAATTAGATGAGATCTCTCATCTGCTCCTTTTTTGATGTGAGCATACTGTCTTTTATTCTTTTACTATCTTTTTAAGGGGGCCTTAGGCAATAGAAGAAACAAGTACTTGTGTCAATTCACTTTCTTGAACTGGAGTCCTACCTCTCACATTATGGGGCTTTCTCTCAATCACTTTATTTGGAACACCAAGATACTCTTTCAGGAAGATTCAACAGCTTGAAAATGGCTCAGTCACTGTCACTTCTGAACGCCACTACAGAGGTCGACGGAGAGAAACAATAACACAGGAGGCACATTTGATGATGATGTAGTCTGTATTCCTGAAGATAAGGCCTCATTATTGCAAATGCTAGATGTTCAAAACAAGCCTTTTAAAGATTGGCTTAAAAAGAAGTACAGAAGGTAGTTATCTTGAGGATTTCAAGAATATACACATAAAGGATAAAAGGAAAAAAAAAACTAACCCAATGTTATGTAAGCAGGCACCTGTAATAGGAAATAAATTGTCCAAGGGCAGATTTTTAAAGTGTTGTACACACAGATTTTATTTATTTGAGAGAGAGAGCGAGCAGGAGCGGGAAGGAAGGGGAGAGGGAGAAACAGACTCCCCACTGAGCAGGAAGCCCAGCATGGGACTTGATCCCAAGACCCCAGGATCATGGCCTGAGCTGAAGGTATACGCTTAACCGACTGAGCCACCCAGGTGCCCCTGTACAACAGATTTTACAAGTGCTGTTATCACAAACAGCTTGGATGGAAGTCAGACAGTGTGTTCTGGGACAACGTGTAGATAATGCAGTGGCTCTAGGGATGAGTAGCAACTCTACACCAGAGATGAAACTGAAGAGCTGGAAAAAACATTACTTCACAAAATGTGAAACTGGAAAAAACATAGCATATATACTTCGCAACACA
The DNA here is from genome assembly GCF_004348235.1 of Phoca vitulina. Lineage (NCBI taxonomy): Eukaryota > Metazoa > Chordata > Mammalia > Carnivora > Phocidae > Phoca > Phoca vitulina. The sequence goes on from NW_022589734.1 coordinate 2,692,881, forward strand.
CATGTATAAACAGGTATGTGTATATATATCTGATTCTAAATGTTTGTATAATGAAATGGAAAGCCATTAGATTTTACAAGTAGACATTTTCCCCTAAAAAGTTATTCGTGTCATCTCCCTAAGCTATTTTTTAAGTGAATCTTCTCATTAGGTAGATGGGAATATTACGTCATATTCAAGTCACTTTATATGTGGGCATGTTTCATACTTTTCAATTTTTCAACATTCAGTTTAAGAGAAAGTGACTCTTGCCCAGGTCTAACTCAGATTTCTTCCTTCTGTGTTCCCGTGACACCTCTCAGGACCTGGTTTTAAGAGTCATCTCACATGGAGCTGTCATCACCAGTTAATGCATTAATCTCTTCTTTTAGACTTCCCTGTCCAAGACAGTAGCCACTGGCCACAAGCAGCTTTTGCATCTAAATTCAAAAACACAAAAATTAAATAAAATTTAAAATTCAGTTCCTCAGTCACACTGGTCACATTTCAAGTGCTCAGAATCCACATGTGGCTAGTGGCAACCATACAGGACAGTGCAGATATAGAATAATTTCATCTTCCGAGGCAGTTCTGCTGAAGAGAGCTGCTCTAGATCAGGGTTTCTGAACCTCAGCACTCCTGACATTTGTGTCAGCTATTGCTTTGTCATGGGGGTCTGTCCTATGCATTATAGGATGCTTAGCAGCTTCCACCCAGCAGGTGTCAACAGCATCCCCCCAGTAGTGACAACCAAAAATGTCTCCAGACATGGCCCCTGATTGAGAACCAGTATTCTAGACTCAACGTCTTGCCAAGAAGAAATCTGTTTGTTTAGCTTTGTGTTCCATGTAACTGAGCACAGTGCCTGCTGTACCACAGGGCCTCAACGTATGTTCAAGCATGAAGAAAAAAAGGGAGACAGAAAAAGCCTATGACATGAGTATTTTCTACTCTTAACAATGGTAAAACTCTTCTCTAGTTTAAAAGAAAAAAGCCAACAATAAATACATTTTGATATAGTTATCTTTGCCTAAAAGATAAATGAATGATAAACTATGCCTGGCATCTGTTCAGAAATCTACACTTCATAATTATCAAAAAGATGTTAATGATGCCTGACATTGAAATAAAATTAAATCCCCTGCACTATAGCAAGGCATCTCAAAGATAACAAATGGAGATAACAATTAGAGCCTCTTGGAGACTATGCCCGGTCTTACACTGGCATGTGAAAATTTATGCAAGCACTCCAGAAAATGTAATCCCTTCACTCATATCTAGAAAATTATTTGCCAAAAGTATTATATTTTTTAAATTATTCTTCAACAGCAATTCCACAAACATGAATGTAGTGATCTTGTTGGCTTTATTTTGCTCATATAGATATAGGTTTAGTGTTTCGAAATCAGAACAAACCAGCAGAGTTATTGTGGTAAGGCCTTTTGCAAACTATTTCCTGACCAGCTACAAAGGTTACTACCACCACCACAGGATTAGAATAAGTCAGATGGCTTTTTCCCCCTGGCCACACTGGCCTCCTTACCATTAGGTCAAATCCCTCCCATTCTGAATCCAAAGGAGAAATCAGTGGCTGTGTCCTTGCTGCCATTTGTGACAGGCAATATGAGCAAGAAGGCCTTCACTCTAGCCCTGCCACTTAGCCAATGGCGGTTACCAGTTTCTTTAGTAAAATGATGAATCACAGTGATCCTGCTTTATGGGGTTGGGGGAAGGGAATGTCTTTATAAACTGCAAAGCACCAAACAGATGCCAGGTTCACTTTTATTTAAGTATTTTAGGAAAGGTGACAAAGTTTTTAGCAGAAGGACTAGGGAAGAGCACACACTGAAGAGAACTCTGAATCCCAGAGGCAGGTTTTAGGGGAAGCATGATTTAATAAAGTAAAAACAAACAGTGTAGAATGGCATGTCACTTAGGGGACAGTTAGTCTTTTATTCTACCTTTCTGAGGATTCAACTGAACAAAGGTGTTCCTACTCTTTTTAGGTCTTTGATGAAATCCTGAAAGCTCTTCGAGCACCTGTAGGATTACTTATGTGAAGAGTTGAAACTCACTTCTGGAGGTATTTGCCAGGGCAAATTAGCATATTAAAACATGAGATGTACCATAAGTGAAAGCTTAGTTCAGGTGCATTCCAACCACTGGTCGCTGGGTCTCTATGAAGCCAGGGAGCAAGCACTACAGTTAAGTTCTGGTGACTTACTCTCACCATGTCTATCTCTGTGCATGACAGTTTTTGTAAATTAATAATTCTAAGGATGAGCTTCTTTATGGTCACAGGTGATCTGTCCTAAAACACATAACCAGAAGGTGGTTTTGAAAATAACCTCAGAAATTTCATAAATTTGATTAAACCACTACGTTGCATGATTTGATTGGAGCTGAGCGAAGACTGGAGTGCAGAACAGAAAAACTCCTTAGAGGTTCATTTTAACTTGTAGCATTCTGATCCTTGGGTTGAAATGATGACTTTTTTTTTGTCCAGAGGGACATACAAATGCCAACACTGCTTACCACGCAGATAACACAAGCAACAAGCTGGGGGCCATGACTCCCTGGACGTTCTGGAAGAAAAAGTGGCAAGTGGGAAAGGCAAGGCAAGGTAAGAGAGAGCCAGACACTCGGGTCTTAAAAATAGTCTGCCACGCGAACCATTAGCTTGACTGTAAACATTCAGTAAGAAAAGGAACTAACAAAGTGAGCCTTCACATTTTAGAAAGCACATCTGCAAAAACCCTTAGCATAAGAGTTAAGTTTCCATTTCTCTCTTTTAAGTTGAACTTCATCTAATGCAGATCCCAAGAGCTCCAGGGAACGTGTGACGCCTACAATGAACTTTATCAGGTTGTGTCTCTGTGGCCACTTTCCAAATCACACATTCACCCAGCAAAACGTTCAGGCCACACGAGGAAGGAAGTCTTCGGCTACTGAAGATCATTAGTAGCACTGAACGAAACCACTGTCAGTTTCTTGGGGTTGGCCTCTGATCACTCATACAAAGGACGGAAAATTGTTGGCGCCACTGGACCTCTGCCCAGCTCAGCCGGCAGCGGAGCATATGAAAGGCTCCTTCTTTAAAACCAACATGCTGGAAGGGGGCAAAGTGTGGCAGGGACCCTCAGGCACATTAATCAGCAGGGGAATCAGCCTGATGTCACCTCCTGCTGGGCTTCACTGCCCAAACTACATGTGTCAGCGACTCCCAGAAAAGGGGAGGCCCCAAAATAACACTGGAAGCATCAGATGTCCTCCCTTCTCTTCATATGGAAAGCTCATCTCAGAGGTGTCAGGATAAAACATGAGAACGACATTTGTCCTCAGAGACAAACACGAGTGATTCACTGTTTCACGACACAAGGAGAGGAGGAGGACACTGTAATAAAAACTTTATAAGGTGAAATCTAAATCCTGAATGCAGTACACATTTAAAAAACTTTTCTTTTTTTTGAGTTTTCTTCCTTTCCCTTCTCCTCCCCTTCCTGAGGGAACATAACACAATGTAATTAAACGGTAAATTACTTGAGAGAGAAATGTTTAGACTCATGACAAATCTTTGTGCAGAAAACAAAACTTCACATCCCACACATATTTTGGATGACCCAGTTCTCCCAGCAAAATAGAAAACTATAACCAAGGTTGTTTAAAAAACAATTTTCAGATGGAAGGGCAGTGAGTTGAAAAATCTTCATTATTTAAAAGTAAGGTAATTTATGAAGGCAGAAATTAACACGAACCCAAGTTGCTCATTAAATAAATAAAGTAAATTAAGAGATGGCTGATTAGCTTTTCTCTATTTCTAGTCAAGGTCTAAATGGGAAAATATGCTCTCCTTAAAATCACAATGTGCACATTCCTTCAAATCCTTAGAACAATTCTAGTATTCCTGTTCATTAGAAAATGAACACTTATATATACAAACATAATTGAATCATCAAGGCAGAACTTGGGTTTTGGCTAAAATTTATTTTAAAAAATTAGAGAAATTATTAAGGGTTAATATTTTAAAATCAAGTAGTTAAGATTGAAAAGGAAAAGTTATTGATTTGCAGGTTAACATGTTTGGCATGCTTTGAAATTAAACCGGCTGACATTAATTTCATCAAGTAGCAAGAAAATGAAAGATACTTTACAAGGTTTCATTAAGGGTCCACCAAAGGTTAAAAAACATTTAAATCTAAGAGAGATTCCATTTAAAATGTTCTCAGTGGTGGAAAAAAAAAAGTTGGTCTATTTTAAGATACTAATTTCCATCTGGCAGAACAGACCCAGACCTACAATGCTGCATTTCCCTGAGCAATTGCGCTGAGGTCCTGGGGCTCCTGGGGGTTCCTGAGTGTCAGAGGCACCATGATACATCTTTCCTCCGTTGTCCCCAGTTGGGATCCATCTTTTCTTAGTGCATGACATCTGTGTGGAGAGCCAGCAACTCCCTCTTTCATTAAATAATAAAACACAGCAAAACCCTTTATTTACAATGTTTTTGTGAGGTTTGATTTAAGCACCAGCATTTGGTTTTTAATATACTTCTAATTTGAATACAGGATTATTCTGCTCTTATAGAAAAGGGATTGAAAAAGGTTTCTTATTAAGCTACATCATATGCGAGAATTCCAGAAAATCTAATTTTTAAAAATCAGATACTGCATTCATATGGCTAAAATCTCAAAAATTAGCAAGGGATATACTGTATTGTCTCCATTCAGTCCCTGAGCACTCCCCTGCCCAGTGCCCACCCCCCCACCGCCTCCCTCAACCAGGCAACCACAGTAACATTCGGATCTCCCTCACCCACCTTTTTAATACTACACAATACACGCTATTCTGACCTTACTTTGTCATCTTATCCTATCTTAGAGGTGTTCCCGTTTCATGAAGAATGTTCTTGTTCTTTTCTATGGCTGCAAGCAAATCATATTACAGAATTATCATAATTTATTTAACTGTTTTAATTTAGGCATTAATTAGTTCTCTATTAATGGACATAGATTCCCCCTTCCCTTAAAAAAAAAAAAGGAAAAAGATGAAACATCTGATTACTCAGGTTTAATTTTTTGGTCCTTGAGTTTGATCCAAAATTGAAGTCTGTCATCTGTCTGTTGTAAACAATACAGTGTTTTACCTTTAATTTTCATATTTTCAAGAAGTATTTATTAAACATCTACTATTATATGTCTAGCTCTTGATACCCCCTAGGTAGCAAGTAGAGGTAGAGGTGGCGGTAGGGGGAGATGGTTTTAAAAAGTATCCAGCGTCCATTAGGGGTTCATAATGTTATTAATGAAACAAGTCATACAGATAACTCAAAAAGGGTCCAAAGCACTATATAATCAGGTGTCAAAGTAACAGCTGCATGAGTTTAGATGTTCCTAGGTAAGTCAGTAAAAAATAATTTTTAGAAATTGTTTAAGATAGCAGGTGTTTTAGTCAGAAACCTTTGAATTCAAATGTAGACTCTGCCATTTACTATCTGCATGATCTTGGGCGGGTTCTTTTCAACTTCTCTAATCCTCAGTGTCTCTGAGTCTGTGAAGGGGATTTTCCTCCTACTTCACAGGTTTCCTAAGGGGAGTGAATGAGATCACAAATATCAACCTCTCAAAAGATGATGGGCCCCCAATATGTCACAGAGCCTTCCTGATCTCTGACAGTTAGATGACCTCTTACACACCAAGGACGAAAGTTCTTTTTGGCATATATCTTTCACTGATTGAGAGAGAAAGAGAGAATTACAAGTGTGAAGTCCTAAACTGAGATGATACATGACACAGGTGTGAGCAGGAGGAACATGGACCCTTGTTCTCCTCCCTAGGGGGAGACTGTCACAGAAGCTTTCCCTGAGGACATGATGTCTAAAACACTAAAGGAGATGAGGAGTCAGCCCGGTACTGAGCACACAGGGACACACTGCTGGGGACAGGGTGGAAGTGGCAGATGCCGGAGCAGGTTCTGGGTCCGCGCAATATTCTACCTTCTCTGTCCTTGCAGCAGTGCAAGTGAAATTCCTAACTGAGAGTACAGTTCCATTCTTTGGGGGAAGCTGTTATGTCCAATTCGGGCATTTTTATCCTGCTTTTATAGAAATAATGTGAAACAAAAGTGAAAAAAAGGGAGCTATGTCACAATGAAATGATAATAATCACCTGAGTATTATTCACATTTAAATCACTAAATTAAGTTTATGTCTATTTAGGTTTGATAAATCAACTATTTTATAAGTTCTCAGACTTTTTTGTATTTATAACTCACATAGTAAGTGCAGGTAGGTGGGCATAAATATCAACTGCATAGTTGACTGTGCTTTTTGATTATATTTCTTTATGATATCAATTTGGTCACATGGTAAAAAAAAATCCCTGTTGTGACAAGGAAAGAAGAGGTTAATCAATTTAATGTTCCAGAGAGTCATTAGGGATTCTTTTCATTTGCTTTTTTTAAAATTTATTTTTTGATTCCCTAGTGTCTTGTCATCTCCAAGATACAAGTCTCTTTTTCCCAGTGGCTCTGTTGTATCATTAAAGAAAACCACCTAAACCTGAACTCAGGTTTTGACACATGAAAGCCAGTAGAGACCAAATTAAATGCTCACAAATTGGTGTGTGTATGTTACCACATCACCACCAACTTAATAACTGTGACACCATTTCACTAAACTCAGAAAGGCATCGGCATTGCTTGCTCTAATTTGTGTTTATGGTTAGATGTCTGTCAGTATTTTCTATTACATTGCTTAAGTAAAGACATTTTAATGTTTCACTGAATCTGAAAGCATTTGGAGAACACTGCTGTGTATTTTATGATGAAGTAGCTAATGTCCTTGCATTAGTAGAATAAAATCCAGCTATTCCAGTTTGCAGGAAAATATTCTTATTATGCAAATAACCTATAAAAGAGAGAGTGGGTAAAGTGGTTGATGAACTGGTTATGTTAACATGTGTTTCTTCACTGAATTCTGTCAGGTTCTCCCTTTCTTTTTATAAAATTCTATGGATTTTTGCAAATCCCTTTCTTCTGCAGCCAAGCTCTCACTCAGAATAGAGGACACCTGAATTACATAAATCTTTATCACAAAGTTACATTTTCTGTGCAGAGCAAGAGCTTGTCAGGAAAAAGGTAATGAAGAAGAATAGCTTAGACAGGGGGATTTAATGATATCCAGCTGCTACTCTATGTTACTTGCTGATAAGACTTTGTTTTAAGTTTACAATAGAGAAAGTTTGGGAAAAGGCTAAAAATTCATATACAGGAAGTGGAAGTCTTTATATTTCATTTGTTCAATTTCCGCTAACTCCTGCAATTATGTTCAGACAAGGTTTAATTTTAAGAATGTTCAAATGTGTGATTGTAAGGCTTTAAAAATAAAATTTAAATTGCATCCAAAAGTGCAGAAATACTGCACCTTAGGGAAAAGACACTTAACCTATTTGGGCTCACCATATGTTTAGATGATAAGATAAACCTGAGAAAGCACAGATTGTTCAATGTTTACTATAATTGTATGTCATTATTGTGGTGATGTTTCTGCACTTACAAAACGGCAGGGGGTGAGGGGAGGGGGGAGAGAGAGGGAGAGAGAGCGAGCTTTTCTCCACTGCAGGGGATGCAGTCATTGCTTCAAAACATGTAGTAAGTTGCCATAAAATTAGACAAATGCAACCTTTGAAGAATGGGAAAACCCTAAACAAATTACACTTTACTGAATATTAAAATTCTAATATAATCTGAATTTTAGATTCCCAATCTGTTACTTGCATACATGCTGCTAAAATGGCACTGCTTACAGTGCTGACCAGTGTGACGGACCCCACTACTAAAGCCTGGACTTTCTGTGGGCAGGAATGCATTATGATTAACTCTTGTCTGGTAAAGGAAATAACTAGGAAAAATCTCTGTGGGAGCAAAGCCATTATAATTCTCTCAAGAAAGAACTTCAATATCTAAAATGTGAATACTGCCCTCAACGGATTTACTGCCATAGGAGCCAAAGAGTTAAAACGAAGGAGCGATGTTCTTTCAGGCTAATGAAACCTTCCTGTCTGGAGTCCCTTTCCCAGTGAGTGGGAAAGGAACAGTTTGAATAGCTGGTGCTCTGTGCACTTTCCCACAGGTCTGGACAGGATCTCCAGCTCAGCATCTACTGCTCAGAGAGGAAGAGGCGCACGGAGGGCAGCCGCTGGAGACCCAGGCCTCCCAGGGAGGAGGAGACAGGAGGACTGCACAGACACAACTCAGGCGCTCCCATATGGCTCAGCTGCCCACCACAGGCTCTGAGAGGCTTGACAAAGAAAAGCACTGCTTCTTCTTTTTTCTTAAAGGGCAAAAGGTACATGAAGGTCAGTGGCAGGTACCTGTCTGGAGGCATTTTATGCTATGGGTGAAAACCTCCCACAAGCTGAACTTAAAGGAATGTTCCATCCTTGCAGGAAGTCTCCAGATACAGGAAAAGCTAATAAAATGAAAAGGGAGGAGGCTCTGCTTCCCTTCCCAAACTCAGCTCCTACAACATCTCACGTTACAAATTTGCAAACTAATTACTTAGAGCCAGACATATTAAAAAATTTCCCCTTACAACTAAGTGAATATAGAGAGATTCAAAATAGAAGACTTGGCTCCAGACTTAGGGCTTTGAATTTAAAAGTCTAATTAAGGCGAATTGTGTTTGCTATGTAGTTCTCGCAAACACTAGCATTATTGAAATTACTCCTAACGACTTAATTGATTTAACCAATACCTCAAGTTAAAGATTAGGCAATAATTAGTTCAGCCTGCAGAAGCCGCAGTATTGGGAATGACAAGGTTTTCCATAATGGCTTTGGCTATTTTCTTCTACAACATCAACTTATCTCTATGAAATTTTACATTAGATAATTTCACTTTAAACAGACATTTCAACGGAAGTCAATATGGAAAATAGCTGAAATACAAACGTAAATGGGATGATTTTTTGATTAGCATTAAGATTAGTATGGGGAGTGGAGGAATTCTTTTTCTGTCTCTTTCCCTTGGAGCTCTCTTTTGAAAGGAGAAAGGGGAAATGTCAGTATTTTGTGACTCATCCTTTGGAACAGCATTCCAAGTGTGATTTACTTAATATAGCCCTATAAATCACCTAATGCAGAAATAATCTCAAGATCTGCATGTAAACATAGCTATTAAAATATTACAATTACTCTGTTTGCTTAGTGCTCAAGGTATAGCTCATCTTAAGGTAAACAGCTTTTTCCCAAGGTGGGGCATCTAAAGTAGCGTCCAAATTATATGCCCATCTAAGAACGCTGAATTTAAGTAAAATATCTTATCATCTAAGTATAACAAGTGTGTGACCAGGAAAGGGACTATTATACCTTTGGCTGATATTTTTCTGCTTTCAATTTGCTGTACTGGTTTGGAAATCAAATTTGCTAATTTCATAGCTGGCTATTGTACTGGCTGGTAATTACTAATCACAGAAAAAAAATTTTCAGCTCAGAAAAAGAAAAAAAAAGTGAGCATGTCTTTTGACTCCATTTGTTTTAGGGATTTGCTCTGAAACCGCCACAGGGCATTTATTTTTAAACAAAAAGTAAGCCAGGGGGCCTAGATATATCTGCCTTTTGGTAATACTTATTTTTGACTCACAAGACTTAACTTTGTTTAGTGTGGTAATCTGTAACTGTAAGCAGTCATCCTCCCGATTACTATTGGGTTAAAAACTGTAAACCATCTACAATTACTAGCATGATCCCTAACCTCTGTAAGGTGGTAATCCAGTATTGGTTGTTAGCTGTCAAATTTATTTCCCTTTGGTGAAATATACCCTGGATTTAATTAGCAGTCATTCTTAATACTTTATGGAGCTGAGCCCAAGCTCTGTGGCTTTGACATTTAACCCCTGACCCTTAAATATTTACCAGCTTTTAAACTGGTTGTGTACAATTATCCCTTCAAGTATATCTCAGATCCATCATTTTGACCACTCTGGTCAATTCCAAGTCAGATGTACTATTCCAACTGATGCTGTAATTCTCGCCCAGAAACTGGAAATAAAATCTTGTTGTTCCACAATGAGCTTTGTCAGGCAAAGCCAAAAGCACTTGTCACTAGCAGCTACCTGTGGAAGGAGCAGGGTGGGCTACTGGTCACGCTGACAGTGCGACAAGCAGGCGGCAGCTGTGGGCCCATCTTTTGGCTCTTGTGAACGCTGAGCCTTTGTGGGGATGTTCTGGGATCAGTTGCATCTTTAACTCACAATCATGAGAGGAATACTTTGGGGACGGTTTTCGTTCGTTTGTTTGAACTCAACTTTATTGAGGTATGCTTTGGGAAGTATTATTTTTTAAACTCCTCCCACGTTTGCGAGGCAGCAGACACCTGGGGGAAGCACCCGTGAAGCAGGGACTGCATTTTTCCTCCCCGCATTTAAAGCCCTTGCAGCATCTAATATACAAAACAAGTGCTCTTCAGATGTTAGAATTTTAGGAACATATTTTAATCCAAAAGACTAGGAAAGGAAAAGCCCTCATTAGGCAATAGCAAATGTTAAAAGATAAAACGGATGTTGTTCTATGGAGACATTTCACGATCTCACACCTGGAAGGTGCAGCTAGGCCATCACCTCAGGAATGACAACACTGCTCACATGTTCCACTTGCCTTAGACACACTTCCAGAACACACACGTCGTGCCTGGCGGGTTCTCGATAGCAGGTTCTCAATAACTGGTTTGGAATGGGCATTAAATAAAGATGGCAGTCACAACAACAGCTTTGCCAAGGCAAAAGTGACAACCAGAAATGCCAAATAGATTTGTGCAAGTAGAAAGAAGAAGATTCCTGGAAGAGAGAGTTCAGCGAGAAAAATAGAAGCATGTATTACTGATCTCCTCTCCCCAACCTGGTGCCCCGTCCAAGCGAGAGAGGAAAGAGAGTGAGAGAAGTATTTGCTGCTGCTAGTGGGGAGCCCATAAGCTGAGTCTAAATTAGGGCCAGATGCTAGTTTTTGGCTACGTTAAGAAACCAAAGTCTGGGTCAGCTGCACTTCCAAGTAGAACACTGAGTAGAGACTCTGGGCTCTGGTGTCCAGCTGATCCAGAAGAAATGTTTTCTGTAAGGAGCCAAAACAGGCAAGTGAACAGGCTAGACTTTTAAAAGGTCTAGTAGAATAGCCATAATGTGTGGTCTCCAGTATTGTCTCAGTAAACGGCGTTTGGGTTGGGTAAAATGCCTCAGTGGCAGTTTGGTGCTTACCGGATCTGGCAGCCACTAGCTTTGTGTGGGTGGACTGCTGCATAATCAAGCTCCACTGTATGCATAATACAAATTAAAAAAAAATAGCACAGACTGAAATTTATGAGTCAAGCTTCTTTCATGTTTCCCCGATGTTGACACATGGACAAAGAGTATACAGAATTTAGGTATCAGAGACTGAACAAGCTGTACATTTTAAATTCTCTAGAAATTGTTTTCAAGTTTTGTTAACTAATGCTTTAGCAATGTAAAAAGATCCTAAGCAGTAAAAGAATATGGCCAATAAGTCTTGGGCATTTATCTTTAGGGAGTGCCAAAGGGCTGGAAGTGCTAAAAATAAAATGGACGCCCTCTCTATAATCCCTTGCTTTCAGAACATCCCCAAATATTTCAAGGCATTCCTTGTTTCCAGTTGGTCTTTAGTTCAAAGGTGAACTTTATTCAGGGAGGAGGTTGACTAAGCATATTTCAGTCATTTGTAAGAAACATGATACTGGAAAATAGTATGTTTCCTCCCAAACTCTAACTACAAAATGAAACTTACGGGTAACCCAGCAAATTCACAAGTAGCTGATAACCAAATACTGAGGGTTGAAATGACTGATTCTCTCTAAAAATCAGCTAATTAGAAATCACCAAATCTTTCTTAAAAGAGTTACTTTTTGTATCCTCAAACAAATGAAATCATTCCATTAAAAGATTTCTAAAAACTGAGAAGAGGAAAGCCATTACTATTACAATGGGGAGGAGAACACATAAAAATTAATATTTTGTATGCATGTCCCTACTTCTCCTGTAATGTCACTGCCATAGAAATTTCTATGTGTGTCTGTGTCTGTCTGTGTGTGTGCATGTACGCAAAGAGACCCTATCAGAAATGATGCTAACACGGGTGATTGCAGAGGCTGAAGGACCTGGGACTTGTCCCATCCATCGCTTGGCTCTTTTCTCTTCATTCTCTTATAGCCCACTGGCCAGGAAGTCCTGCAACCCTACCTCTGAAGTATTTCTCTAAAGATTACTTCCTCTCCATTTCCCCAACCTTAGTCTTAATGCAGAATCTTCCCTATATCTAGTCTGCATATCCTATAATTCGGAGTGGCATTCAAGCTTGGCCATGATAAAAAGACCTCTCCCTCAGGCTCATATCTCATTATTCTCATTCTCTATAGTCATGTACTTATGGTTCCCTCCAAAACACCATGTTATTTCAGACATCTGAACTTCCTATACGTGTTCTTCCCATCTACTTAAAATTTCTTCCTTATGTTCTAAAACTATCTTTCAAAACTCAGCACAAAGATCCCCTCCTCCAGGAAGTATTCTGTGGTGGCTTTGTTGTAATGGCTTGAGTGATTTCCTACCTTCTCCCTTCCTAAGAGAACCCCAGTATAGTTTGGGTATCCTTGAACCTCAGGGAAGCAGACCACAGCTCTAGTCTTAAGATTTATCAGAGCAATCCCACTCATTTGACTAGCAGAGGGCCAGGAATGGTATATGATTCAGAGACACTAGCCAATGAGATAGGAGAGGTCTGCCAGGGAATTCTGGGAAAGCCATTGGACATCATCTCTGTTTCTCTAGATGGGAAAGAATGTGGCCCTCACTGCTATTGGTGGCTGGCCTACTGTCATCTTCAGGGACCAGCCTGGGGATGAAGCTTATACTATGGACAGCAGAGAGGACACAGCCTGGGTCCTGGGCAACTACGGATCAGCCAACAGTAAAGCCCAGCCCACCGGATGTCAGGTGCTGTGTGACAATATATTTCCTTACAGTTAAGGCCAATTTGATTCGAATTTTTCTGCTACTTCTGAAGCTATAAGTATCCTAATTTGGGAGAAGGGGCTGGGAGGAAGAAGACAAACTGCCTTCGAAGGTTGTAATGAGATACAGAGGCTCAAATTGTATATTTTTAGTCAAAGAATATCGAACTCTGCTACGTGGTTGGGTTCTGCCTAGGTGGCAGGTAACGGAAGGTATGGATTATGAGTCACACGCTGATGTTCCAGTGCCACCGCCCACCCAAGTGGGTGGCCTCAGAGTGGCAGGAGGTGCCGCGCTGAGCAGGCAGGCAGGTCCACTGAAGCCCCAAGCAGGCCATGACCATGTGGATCAAAAGGAGACACCTGTCAATCCTTCTGGGTCTCCTGACCCCTATTTTAAAAAATAACCTACATCAATGTACAGTTAAGGTGGAAAAACAACCAAACCACAATGACTGGGGCCCTATAGTGGCTCTCTCCAATGCAAGGCCCATGTTGTTAAAGCCTATCCTGGCTGAGCATGGGGCAGCCCCTGACACTACCATGCCCTACACCATTGGGCCCTTCCAAAAGAAGAATGGGTGGTGGGACGGATGCCACCATGCCCACACAGCCTGTCTGAGATGCTGGTGAGTGATGATGCCAGCGTTCTATTCAGACTTCCACTCCAGAGCCTTTTTCCTTATCTTGTTCATAGGTTTTACTTTCAACATAAATATACAGGTGATCACAACAGCAACAAATATATTTATTGAATATCTACCACATGCTGGGCACCATATTAGTAGCTTTATATATGCCACCAGATTTAATTCTCACAATGATCCTACTCACATGGCTTATTACCCCCATGTTCACAACTGGTTAAGTGGCAGAGGTGGGGTTTAAACACAAGTTTGCCTCTAAACCTTATATTTTTCAAGTGTAGAAATTTGCCTAAATAAAAACATCCTTAAAAAAAAAAAAGAGACTCCAAGTAGAATGAATTTTTTTCAGTTCAAAAGACTAGGGTGAGTCCTTGCTGAATCCTTGCTGAATGGATTATGTGTACTTGAACCATATGATAAATGTTCCACTTTGGTCTCTAAAATAGTTAACATCACAGCAAACCTACTTCGAAGAGTTTTTACCTATTTCGGGATTAAACTTAAAATTCTTGGCATACCATCCGTTTTGCATTTAACTTGCATCTTGAAACTTAAATGCTTGGCATATTTTTTACATTTAGTTGGAATTTTTCTGAAATCACTGATAGTCTTCCTTATCATAGAAAATTTTTCGAAACTTTACATCAAGAAATATAACAATCTACACCTTTTCTCTGGAGGGATCTGAAAAAAAAAATCAGATTTGAGCAGTGTCTTTTTTGTTGTTTAAAATATTTTGGTTGGAAATTATGGCAAAGATAATGAATGTACATGCGGCCTATACTATACCCAACAACTTTTAGTAGCATTACTGTATGAAAATACATTTCAAAATAACTTTTGGTCCGAGTCCAGATACATACTTTTTATAAACTGATTGACTTCCCTCTTAGATAACTTCATTTAATTAGGAATTAATAACAGAGAATTGCATTTGTAATCTCAAGGTAACATTTTTTTTAATGTGAATGGATAATGACTAAATTAAATGGCTCTCTCTAAATGATATGGAAATTTGGCCTTAGAAGAAATCTTTAGGTTTTATTGTACTGCTCAGTAAATGCTGCTATAGTTCAATGCATTTAAATCATGTATTCTTAATATTTTGCTCATGTTCAGAATGATTATGAAATTGACTCTGGTTACCGAGGAAAAGTAGGACATTTGAAATAATGGCAAGACAAATTGTTTTCACATTGCTTGGCATTTTAAACCTAAGATTGAGGTAATTTGTCAATATCATCATCTGACTCCCTAATGATTTCTATATTACACATTAAAAGTAAAATAAGTGGCTTAGACAGAGTTAATGGCAGAAAGTATGATGATCTCATATTCGCAATTTATTATACCATGCTCAAGATTTTGTTTATGCTTTTCGTGGAAGAAAAGTATATCTAAATTCTCTTTACACCATTTATCAATGATGAACATAGATGTACACACGTACACACACCACACACACACATATACAAACATAGTTCTCATATAAAATGCACATAGATTATATCAGAATAATATGCTGGCCCATAATTTTGTTTATTAGCCAGCCACTTCACTGCTTGCAAATTTTAAGTGGGTATCTAACCTAACTGAGACCTTCTCAGAATGCTCTTTATTATTTTGGTCTGTTCACAGGGCTCCCTTCTAAGTTCTCACAGCAATATTCATGCATGATAACATAGTGGGGCAGGTTTGAACCCCAGGCCTACAGTGTGAGCCTCTGGGAAAGCCACTCACCCTGTGGCTTCCTTGGTAATATAAAGTGGGGAACTGAAGGAGGGGGCTAGACAACATGACTTCTAATGTCTTTTTATCTCTAAAATTCTCAAAGCCAATAAAAAGAAACAAAACTACTTCAACACTGGGTTAAAGTGAACCACAGTTTATTTAAAAAAAAAAAAAAATGACTGGGTTTTTCTTCAGAGAGAGCAGGAAAGATGGGAAAACTAAGAGTCTGGTTGGAATGGAGAAACCGAGTTTGGAAGGCATGGGAAACACAGAGAGAAGATATTCTTTACATCTTTTGAAATATTGCATTATAAACTTCTATCTCCTACCTTGGAGATTATTATATTGTAACCTATATTCTGGAAAACTAGGGTTGGGCAAGGGAGCAGGTGATAAGAGTAAGTGAAAGGTGGAGATGTGGCCAGAAGCAGGGTCACATTTGCCACAGGACAAAGCCCAAGGAGAGTGTCTGAGCAGATATTTTTTAACATTTAGAAGTTTTACAACCCATATCTTTCAGGATGTAGCAAATTTGTCAGTTTGACTCTATTGATCCAAGAAGGCAAAAACCCTGGCAAAACAAATGGTTATAGTGGAAAAGACTCTAGGGGAAAAAGAGTAGCTGACATCATTCCTGACCCTTCAGATGTACTTAATAAGCACTACTGTGTATCTTTTATTGGAGAGAGGGTATGTGTTCCTGAAGAATTCTGGAAGATGCCAAGAAAGACAATGGGGGCAGTGGTGAAATTGCCATTCTGAGCAATGTTCAAAAGATCAAAATAGCAGAAGCCTATTCAGTCTGTCTCAGGCTTTGAAATGCCACTAATGTAACTCACTTTCACATCCGAACCTGCAAGCCCAGTTCTCTTCCACATTTCCCATACCTGCTAAATCTCTCCACGCTAACACTGACACAGCATGTGCAACATGGAACTCAGCTTCTTTTCTGCTGGAGGTGTGTCAACCCATTTGTTTTCTACCTCTATTAATCACCACATGCCCCCTGTTAGGCGAGCTTAGAACCCTAGAGTCATCCTTGATTCATCCTTCTACTCTACCCCAATATTGATCAGCTGGTAAATTCTACCAGGTCAGCCTATGCAACATCTCTGTCAACCAGGGCTGAAATTCTGATCTGTGCTCGTCTGAGCATTTGGATAGACCAAGACAGACAAGGTCCCTGACTTGAGAGTTCACAGTCTAAGGGGACAATAAGCACCGTAGGAGGAGGAAAGAGAGTGACAAGATTTATATAAGACAAGTAGAAGATACCATGAGAGTGGGACAGCAAGGGCATTAAGCCAAGCCTTGGGAGCCAGAGAAGACTCTGAGGAAGTGACATTGAAACTGAAACTTGAAGGATGAGAGGTGAAAAGCCGTGGGTGGTCCAGGCACTGAGATTAGTTTAATCTTCCTGAAATCCGCCTCAAATCATGTCTATTTCCAATCTTCATGGCTCCACGCTGCCTACCAAGTAAAGCAGACTTCTCAGCTTTGCATTTAAATTCTCCATGATCAGGCACCAACTAATCTTTCTATTTTCATCATCTAGTGCTTCCCTTCAGTATGCAACGCTCTAAACAGAGCATTCCATCACATATTCCTTGGTCACAGTCCTACTTTCTAGTCTCTATACCTTTGTTCATCCATTTCCTCCACCCAGAATGCCACCTTCCCTGTACAATATCCATGGATCTCTGCTCCTCCAACTCCCCTCCAAGTCCTCACTGCCCTTAAAGCGGAAAGCACTTCATCTGTACCCTGAACCCTTGCTGATACCTTCTCTTGACACTTACTACTCTCTGCCTTGGGCCACTCTTGCAGTTTGAATTAACAAAGCATTTTCTTTTTTGAGTGCCAACCATGTGCTTAGCAGAGTGCTGTAAGCAAATGTTTGGAGGGAAGATGGTGAATTGTCTAGAGGCTGACCAGGGCTGGGTGCAGGGAGAAATCTGGAGTGGAGACAAAACTTTGGAACTAGAGTGCACGTGGCTGCTGAAACCCGAGGAATGGAAGAATCACCCAGGGAGGATGTGTCAAGTCTGGTGAAGAAGCCTGGCAGGTGGGAATGGCTGTGTGTATGTTTTCTCTTCTACTAGAACAGAGTTTTTCAGCTTGATAGTTCTTTGCTGGGGGGCTGCCCTGTGCACTGCAGGACATGCAGTAGCATCCCTAGCTTCTCCCCACTAGATGCTAGCGGTACTGCCCCCCAGTTAAAATGATCAAAATTGTGTCCAGACACTGCCAGCTGTCCCCTAGGGACGGGATCACCACTGGTTGAGAAATACTGGCCTAGACCTGTAAGTGTACACTCTAAGTATGTTTCTTTCTTCCTGTGATTTAGTCACTTGATTAAATTGTTAAGCAAATACTGTGTATCTATTATGCATAAGGCATTTGTGATAGCACTGAAAGCCTGTGCTAGATGCTTGATACATATTTAGTAAATAGATGAAAAAAATGCTACATTTCAGGAAAAAAATCTAGCAAGGATTTTCATAAAGGAATATGACCACCAGAAGCATGTAGATCAAATGGTTTAATGTTCATGCATCCATGGGCCACATATTCTAATAAACAGACAACACAGGGAAGCAGGAATATAGTGACTTGATGTATATGATCTTTCTTAAAGCAGATAACATAGTAAAGAACCAAGTGATGTTCTTTTACTCTCCAGATGCAGAAAAGTTTGTCAACTTGTTAATAAGCACAAAATAAGCACAAAACAGGAAAGCTTCTTATTTGTGAATAACTTGTGAATACCCAATAAATGTCCTCAGGTTATGCCGAGTAAGATAATTTTGTCATTGCAAAAACAAATCCTAGAATTGCTGTTGCTGTAGCGTTTCCCTGAATCAGACTTTCTTAAATCTTTATCATAACCTCCTCATTCTAAAAATATACCATAAGAATTACCCTATTATTTCTAGAGAATCAGAAGTTCAGATTGAAGCTCTTTGCCATATTATATAAAACAGCAACACCGTCGGTATTATGATAGTTTTGCAATCCCTTCTTTCTATCTAACAAAGAACTTTTCAAAACCCTTTTCGTGGAGCCAGAATTGCTCAGAAAAAGTGAGTGTTCTTTGCAAATATGAAGTTCGTTTTTCACAATAAGGAAGTTAGGTCTTAAAGAGCTTTTGTACCTGAAGACATTTGCTGCATATAAAATACCATTTGTTTCCCTGTAAGTGATCCTTACGTGCTCCAGTGCAGAATATCAGAGACATCCTATTTCTCCTGGTGCGTTTTCTTCCTAATTCTCCGCATTTATACACCTGCAGCTTCATGGTCTTTCTGCTCCCAATAAAGTATCTCCAGATAAAGGCACAAACTGGCAGCAAACATGTGGCAAACTTCTTAATAGTTTCTTCCTTGTGCCAAGCTGCTATCGGATGTAAATACATTCCCAGACTGTGTTAAAAATGCCCCCTCCCTTTTGGTTCAGCTTCAGTTTCTATTACCCAAATTCTGTTCATTAGAAACTCCTTATTATGGACCTAAGTGTCAAAATACGTGTTGTCATAAGGCTCTTCTGCACGCACATGGTAAAACTTTCATCTAGGCCTCTAAATAAGGCTTTTCATCTCTGTCAGTTTTCAATTAATTTACAATGCTGGTTTGTTTATCACAACTGGAATTGGGCCAGGCCCTCAGTGTATTTGATGAGTCCTACAATAACCCTGAATGCACCTGTTAATTTTGCCTCTGGGTAAACAGTTGAAAACTCCTCAGCTATTTCCTCAAATTGGGTGGAAACAAAGAAACATGAGATTAAAAAAAATGTCTAGATTAGGGAATTGGAGATGCATTAATTTAAAAAGGGAACAGGGTCAAACTAGGGGCTAGGAGGCTAATAAGCACAGAGCACACAGCAAAAAAGCTCCCAGCAGGGTAAGAGTTCACTTAATTTATCCAGGCGATCTATTCCAGACGCAGTCAATGATACATTATTGGATCCAGACCTGCAACTGCTTCCTAAGACCAACCTCACGTAAGTGTCATTGCCCTCCCTTTTAGAAATATCGCTATTACCCAAACCTGTTCACAGGGAGGGCTTTACTCAGCTGGCAACCCACTAACTTTTGTTCTTTATGATGCTCCCTCTAATTCCCTTCTCTGCTGTGGGAATTAGGCATAACAACCACCATGCAAACCGCAGAACACCCAAGTTGATCCTACTCTACGAGATTTTTAGTACTTTATTACACGGAAAGCCAATCCCAGGGATAACAGACTATAAACAACAGCAAATGCTCTATCAAGCAGGCTGCACAAGGTTAAGGACTTTGAGAGATTTACTGGAGGGGTTGTGGAAGGGGATGTTCCATCAATCAAACACTCTTTCTTACACGTTAGATTAAAAAAAGAAGAATGGAATATGAGACAGCCCAGTTAAGACATTTAGAAAACATTTGTTTGTTCCAAACAATGAGGGGAAAGGCTGAGTGATTACTGTGATTAAGACTGTCTTCTAACCTTTTAATTATCATTAATGTGGAGAGCTATAAGACTGAAAAAATATATTTTATTGCAACAGGAAATAAGTTTTAGGTGTTTGCTGATGTCATTTAAACATTTAAATATTTAAATGCATTTGGTGAACAATAATATAATCCTATACTCATATTAAAGGGGTTTACTAGAAATAACATACTTTATTAAACTTAGGAGCTTCAGGGCAGGAATTCGCTTCTCGCTTGCGCTAATTGTTTCAGAACATACATACTGCACAGCGGAGCCCACAACTGAAGGGTGGATTTAATATGGGGAACGTGTTTGTAGAGCTGTACGTACAGGCCAACTAATAAGGAAGTGATCACCAATAGTGAAGTGCTACGGAGCTTTCCCTTACCCTGGTGTTTACCACTAAACACCGTATTTTTAAAAAGTGATAAAGAAAAAAGCTGAAATTGAGAACTATCCACAGAAACATGAACTGCTTTTAATGACAATCTGAGGTGACTCTTCTGTCATTTCTGTAGCAAGGGGATCTCCCTCTCCCAAGTGCCTCTTCTGTTTCTTATTCAGAACAAGATTAACCCTTTCAGCAGACACCGCTGTGCTGTTTCTGTAACAGACCCAACCAGTGTCTCCTGCCCTTGCCGACAGCAGATGGGAAAGACGGAGAGAAGCTCCACTGACACGAAATTACACGGACTCTCAGAAAGGAGTGAGAGGGCGACACGGAGTACACGCTTCTCAATAGAAAGCAAAGTATCTTCTCTTCCCTGGCCACAGAGGATGCTCTGAAATACGTCTCTTCCCTGTCACTCCAACCACCACGATCTTGGAGGCAACTGGAATGCAAGTTACCCTTTGAAGCAGGAGCAGCTGATGAAAACTCAGGGGTATTTGCACTCCCCCAAGAGGTCGCAAACACCCGTGAATGAAGGCGTGGACACAAATGTGCAGTATGTGAGCCAAGAACTTAAAATCAAACAGTAAATTAAATTTACTAGGGCTTGTTTTTGGTCAAAATCTTTCAAGCACTTTTTCTATAACAATAAAAGGTTTTTGCTTAATGACAACTCAAAAATGGAAGGCAACATGCATATTTTGAATCTTTAGTACCCATTCCATTCTAGACACAGTGATACATTTTCTGCCCTGTGCTCTACAGCAAACCAGTTTAAGAGCCTATTTCATTATGCTCTTAAACATTTCAGTATTTTCCACAAGTTTTCCCCTTCATTAAAAGATGTTTTCATAACTCATGCTTTGATAATTTTGTATTTTATCTTTCCCATTCTCACTTCTTTCTCTTGACTTTCGTTATTAACTACCCTCAACTATTTTTTCCATTCCTGGGGATGATGGAAGGACAGTAGGAAGGGGCCATCAGTCATGAAGTCTGTTTATCACTTGGAGAATGTTCTCATTTCTGTCCTTGTTGAGAGGAAGAAGAAATGCAGGTGGGCCTTAGCCAGAAGTCCTTCCATTTCTTTTCTTCCCTCCCCACCAAGTGCACGTAGGAAATTTCTGAAAAGTATTCGGGACCTGCAATATTGCCAACACCAAGCACAAAGCATAGTCTTTTTGTAAAAAGTTGTCTCAAGATTACACAAGGAGATAACAGGGGTGTGTGTGTGTGTGTGTGCATGCACTTTGACAGTCCCGTGTATGGAACATGACAAAAAATATTATTTCAAGCTGTCCACATCTGCTATGTTTAGAGCTACAGAGTCTACCAGGAAATTAAAATATTAGGTTAGACTAAAGAGAAGTGAAGTCTATTAGACAGAATACTTATCATTGGGCAATCATCTTAGCAGGTTCAAGACTCAGTTAAGATAGCCTGAAAGATGGAACCAGAAGGCATTATCATCAGTTTGATATACCATGGGTGGTGAAACATACAAATCCTACGTGGATCAAGCCTAGTTATTCATTTTAGCAAATCCCCCGAGTTGAATGAATGAGTCATGCACGTAAAGTGTATTTTTTATTTTAAAATTATTTCCCCCACTCTGATATCAGTGCCAAATCCTTCCCCTCCGTAGTCCTTTAGCACCATTCAGAGGCAGACAATGCCACCACTGTTTTCAGAACACAGACATGGTCAAGAGTGGAATAATATAATGCTGCCATTCGAAGCAGGGCACCTAAGGTTGTGTCAGCATTTCCATTATAAAAATCTCTTTTCAAGGATTAATATCTCA
Organism: Phoca vitulina; assembly: GCF_004348235.1. Taxonomy (NCBI): domain Eukaryota; kingdom Metazoa; phylum Chordata; class Mammalia; order Carnivora; family Phocidae; genus Phoca; species Phoca vitulina. The sequence continues at coordinate 2,714,916 of NW_022589734.1, forward strand.
GTTGTAAAAATTCACACCCAGGTAAGATTTGGTAGCAGAAGCAATTTCATTTTGTAAAATTGGAAAATTTACTTGCTCACGAAGTCATATTTTTAACGCACACCAAATTCTCACGTAAGGATATGTGAGCAGAGAACTTAAAGATGAATATGTGTCTCTGTGTGTGGATGAGGCCACTGGCATTGAGGCCGACGTTGGTGGCTTTATTTTACTGAAATTAAGGGCAAAAATACTATGTACTGAACTGGGATTTCAGTTCTAAAAATTCAGATTTTATTGTTATTTTTTTGAAGATTTCATTTATTTATTTGAGAGAGCGAGTGCAGGAGCAGGGGTAGGGACAGAGGTGGGGAAGAAGCAGACTCCCCGCTGAGCAGGGAAGCCCGACTCAGGGCTTGATCCCAGGACCCTGGGATCATGACCCCAGTCGAAGGCTGACGCTTAACTGACTGAGCCACCCAGGCGCCCCTCAGATTTTGTTGTTACAAATACCAAAGCACACTAAGTCTGATGACAGATTTCTAATATTTCCTGTTAGTGCCATCCTCCAGCAGTATCTGACCCCCATCCATCCTTATAGAACAGTGGTTCTCAATTGGGGGAGATTTCGCCCCCAAAGGGAATTTGGCAATGTCAGGAGATACTTGTGGTTATCACAATTGGGGTTGTGGGTGCTACTAATGGGTAGAAGCCAGGGATGTTGCTAAACACAAAAGACTGAATTATATGGCCCGAAATAACACCAGTGGCAGTGGGAAGCCTGAGAAACCATTCTGAAGTTATTGCTGAGAACCCTACTGGAGAACCATCCTCTTTAAGTTACTTATATGAGCACATTAGGTGCAAAGCTGTCTACAGCTCTATTCCCCGCTCTTAGAAAACTCAATAATCTAATAAGGAAGTAGGCTTCATTCACAAATAACCTTATTCCCAATGTCCTGAAATGATTATTTATGTCTTTTCTTTCTTTTCTTTTTTAAAGACTTATTTATTTATTTGAGAGTGAGAGAGAGCATGAGTGGGAAGAGGGGCAGAGGGAAAGAATCCTCAAACAGACTCCTCGCTGAGCACGGAGACCGACATGGGGCTCGATCCTAGCACCCCGACCAAGATCATGATCTGAGCTGAAATGAAGAGTCAGACGCTTAACCAACTGAGCCACCCAGGTGCCCCTGTGTGTGTCTTTTCTTTTTAAGTTGATAGGAGGAGACACTTTAAAACCTCATATTAATTATGCTGGACTATTGCCTTTATTATCATACTTTTCTTGCTAAGAAATGACTTTCTAAAGCACAGAGATAATTAGAAAATTAGAAAAAATAAAGAAAAGGAAGATGAGAAATAGAGCGATGTGTTAGGAACTGATGATCATCTTTTACATTTTCATTAGAGAAAGAGTACTGTTGGGCCAGAGTACACGTGTAGCTGTCTAAAACAAAAACAAAAACAAAAACAAAACCCAGAGTGTCTAGTTTATAATAGGTACTCACTTGGCAATTAAAAATCCTTCAATACAAAACAAATGAACAAAGGAAAAAAAAAAAGAGAGAGAGAGAGGCAAACCAAGACACAGACTCTTACCTCTAGAGAACAAACTGATGATTATCAGAGGAGAGGTGAGTGAGAGGATGGGTGAGAGAGGTGATGGGGAGTAAGGAGTATGCTTGGCATGATGTGCACTGGGTGAGGTATGGAAGTGTGGAATCACTATATTGCACACCTGAAACTAATATAGCACTGTATGTTAAGTAACTGGAATTTAAATAAACACTTAAAAAAAAAAAGAGAAGAATCAGATTAAAAAATAAAATAAAAATCCTTTGTTCACTTTATCTATGACAAATGCATAGCTAACTCACATTTTTTTTTTTTTTTCTAATTCCCATATTTTAGCTATCTGTTAACCAATCACTCAATCTCCCTACTTTGTGTCAGGAAAGATATTAGGGGGCTCTCTGTGCCTTGATGATCTACTAAAGGAACTGTATGGACCCGATACATCTGAAGGAGATCCCCAATTCTGTTTCCAGCCATTGGTGTCAGTATCTTCTCTGGTTACCATCGATTTCTAAAACCATCAGTCAAGTAATATATTCTGGTAATTCAAATTTCAATTACTTTTCTTTCTTATTTCTACCACTGAGAGGAGGGCCTGCTTACTAAAGAAAGAGTGAAGGAGCAACAAGCTGGAGGCTGGGCAGAGTGAGCAGTTAAAACTAAACAGAAGAGAGTTCTATTTCTGAATTGAGACAGACCACGGTAGCGTCTAGAATTCATGAGTTCAGCGATGGTGGATTCCACTCCCTCAAAACACCACTGGCAGGACTGCATATGATCTCTTTTCTCTGTTCTCTTGATAGTTGTCATGAGGGAGTGGCAAATGATCTCAAACGGCAGAGGAAAAAGAACTGAAGGGATAATATGTTAAGCAAAATATTCAACTGGACCAAGCAGTAAAAATATTACCTTTGTTAACCAAAATACAGTGTGCTAGCAGGAGGCCAAATAGCAGATTGACAGGAAACCAATATTTTTCAGGAGAAAATATACACAAGTTCACCATTCCAGAATTTGAAACGTTTAAAACGGAATTTAAATTTACCTTTTGAACAAATTTTAGGCATGGTACCATCCATTCCTCTCCCTTCTCTCTCCTACTACAGTTACTACTGTAACACGCATGCACACCCCCTACGTATCCACGTGTGGACACTGTGGGGACAGTCTGGAGTTGTGAGACTGGATTTACAAACTAATATTCATAGACACTAGGTGTGTCTGAGTATCCAATCTCTCAACTCCAGAATTTCTCCACAATAGTTTCAACATCCCCCAGAATTCTGGACGGCTGAACAATGAACACTTGAACACTTTCTAGAAATCCAAACCTCCCTGTAAGTGCACAGACCGGCGCAGGGGATAAGGCTTGTATTTCGTATGGTTAGTGAGGATCAAACATGTTAGTTGTTGGTGGTAGTGATAATGGTGGTGTATGTGTGTTTAAAATACCTTAACTATTTTCATCTCTTGATTCCAGTGAATAAAGTTGCTGAAAATGAAAACCTTCTAGATAACTCACCTGGGCCTGCTGCCATGTCACAGAAAGCCACCCTCTAACCCACCTGCTAGAGGCTGCCTGTATCTACGCCTACTTACAACTCAGCACCTCCACTCTCTCCCTTTACTTCCATAAATCAGAAAACTCCTCCTGGCCCTAAAAACATTATTAGCTACCATATGGAGTGCCAAACTTTGCCACTGATGTAGACATTAGCTCTTCAAATGGCTGAGAGCGAACCTATCTGCACAATTTGCATTTTAATAGTCTGCAGCTGCAGCTGACTTGCTCACTTTATGATGGGGATGCCCCAGCTTTGCTCAAGACAGGCTACACTGGCACTCTGCCCAGAGCATGACAGCTGTAGCTCATTTGGACACACGCAACAGGGCAGAGCCTCTTATTTTCAGCAGGGTTCAACATGTAGGGGGCTCCACCCCAACAGCTAGCCTAAAAGAGTTTCATCTAGAAGAGCTCCTTATTAGGCTCAGCAGTTTTGATATGCCCTTCCACATATCTCACCCTTATGACCAACCACGTCATTCCTGACAGACCACGTGGAAGTGGACAGACTCATTCCTCATGTTGATTTTGGAGGTGAGCAATGGAGAGATGGAGCAAAAATATTAAATACTAGTTATGAGTTTTTAATCACACTCATGGTCTGAGAAATGAAAGGAAATCAGTCCTAGAATGCATACAGTTGTCCCACATGCTAGTGAATCTGACACTCTCCAGAGTTCACCGTGCTTTTCAGAGGGAATGACCAGGCCAAGCATACACACTTTGGCAGCAGCAATGCTCAGCACTCAAATCTATCCTCTTGACTCATGCCTGAGGCTTTCGTCTTAGACAATACTGACTTCTCTAGTAAGTTATAAAGTATGAAAAGGACCAGGTCTTAGTGGAGAAAACAGATACGTGGCATTCACGGTAGCGAATGGGACTGGGTCTTGCTGTTTTGCATTTCGAGAACTCACATGACAGTCCTATGTGCTGAGTTTGGTTCCAGACATCATCATGGGAGGCACAGGATTACTAACAACAGCTTCCAAAGCCATGAACAATAAATAAGGCCTGGGGACACACACGGTAGCCGACTCTGCCATGTGCTTATGCCGAATCCGGGCTGTGGAGGGATGCCCATTCCAGTCTCTCCAGGTCTTCACACTCTGGAAATTGCGGTTTGGCCCTGGCTAATAGTTGGTTGTTTAGGGTCGCAGTACGGGCTAATTTGGAAAGTGATCCCAACCTTATTTTTTATCAGGAATAGCCTCTTAAGGTTGAATGCACTGGCTTCCCATTTGTGTATAAGAACTACCAAGCAGAATGCAAACGTCCCAAAGCCTTGAGAAGATGATGTCTCCACTTTTTTTTTTCATATATATTACCAGGAATATAAGTATTATTCATTATATTTTATAACAGGACTGAGCCACGCTCCATGTTCCGAACTCTTGGTTTTGCTTATTAAGTCACAAATATGGCTGCAATCATTTTGACAATCTAGAAGTTGCCACTGTTAGGAGTCACATTTTGTGTAATTACGAGAAGGTACACTGACGCAGTCGTCTATAAACATCTTGGAAAATTCAAGATAAACCACTGCCACATCTGCCACAAGCTTGGGCTGTATTTATGAACATATGTCACACCATAAGGGTAAAGTGTGTATATTTATTAGAGTAAATTGTGCATTGTATTTATGAAGATCTATGTCATATACATAGGAGTAAAGTTATAGAACTCAGAGTTGGGAGTCCTACATCTAATTAACCTATAACTCCAAATATCTCAGGATGTTGGATAAAACATATAAAAACAGACAAAAAGGAGTCATAATGTAAAATCTTCAAACCATAATGAAATCTAGAGAAAATTGCTTAGACGTTACCCCTCATTTCTTGCAAAGTAAGCTCATATTTAAGTTCAGATGGACCGGGTTAACAATCACTATTTTTACTGTTAAAATGCCCCAGGGAAGTTATAAACGCACCAAATATGCTGTTAACCTTCCTTTATATTGTGTGCAGCTGTATGGCTTTGTACCAGGGACCAAACTTCCTAACTGGGCCAGCAGCGTGAAAGAGGCTTTTTTCCAAAACCTTTCAATAACAATGCTTTGCTTGTCACTAGATTTCCAATTCGTTTTCTCTACTACTTGATACTAGTATTTGGTTTAGATTTTACTTATTCCAATTACTTTCTTTGGTTGTCATTTTCACCGAGGAGTGTAATATATATTACCAAACGGATAAAAACAGGCAAAGAAACGCAATGCAGAGAGAGAAGAGTAAATTCAAGTGCTTATTTCTGACACCCAGAGTCAATACTTTTTTAACTCACAATCATTGTCACTGACAAGTTTAAAGATACATTTGTAACAATTCTGTTCCTTCCTGGGACCATTAATATTAAGGATTATCAATTGATCTTATGAGAATTTAATAAAGATGATGACTCTTATTCTTTTTTTTCCTTACTGTCTACATGGGAGGTTAAAATCTATTCAACTTTTTAAAAGAGAATTTTAATGGTTTTAGATCATTTACAAGCTTTGGCAGGCTACATTAAAGGAGAAAATGTCAGCCATATTTCAGGGTTTTTTATTTTTCTTTTTAACATAGGACTAAGATGACATCAGAAGCACTGTGAAGATATTCTCTGGTCTGAGGAGACATATTCTGCTCTACTGGTTTATACTTTATGAACTTTGTACTCAGACCTATATAAAAAACAGTGATTCAGTTTGAGCCCTGGCAGTGATTAACTGACTAGGATACTGTCACATGATTGATTGATTGATTGATTTTGACATCCAGACCCAGCACTTACCCAGGAGATCAACAGTAAACACTGATACCTCATCAGAAAACAGAAATCCAACTAGGATCTCTTATGCCACTTCAGCTCTATTGATGGAAATGCTTTCTTCAAATGCCCTTGCTTATACAAAGGCCATTTACAAGCTATTTACCAAAATGAATCTCATGACACAGAACAAAAAAAACAAAAACTTTCTTAGGCAGAAGGTCAAATTGGGCTAGGCTGTAGTATGTTGGATGAAAAAAATTAATACAATAAATGAATTCAATTTGGTTGAAAATCACATCTTAGCTACAATGGCCACCAAAAGTGCAATGAAATGAGTCTACCTGCCTTAATATGTCCATACCTCACCATGATACTGAACTTCAAACTTTTGCTTTTTAAGTAAGGAAAAATTATCTTAAAGTCCTTCTTTCTGAATGGTCTGTCAAAAGACCACAAGCCTCAGAGGGAGAGTTGGGAGTATTGGAGTCCATCAACCCTGGCCTCCTACTGAGTGGACCCAGAACCTTCTGAGATTCCCTAATGCAAAATCAGGGAGCCTGCCCAGATGATTTCTACAGCCCTTTTAATAATCACATTTGAATTGTGAACATAACACTTGGTTGTATCCAAAGAGCAAACATCATAATTTATTTATTAAATGCCTTCAAATATATTCAATCTTTATTTTAAGAAAATACTACTTAAGTACAAATTTTAAGAGATTAGAAGCCTATAACATGGATTGACCTATACTGATGAGAAGATTGTCTTGTTCCCCACTGGTGTTCTAGACATCATATTCTAGTTAGAAGAGAGACTAAGTAAGCAAATAAAAGTTAAAAAAAAAAAAGCACAAAAAAACATCTACCAGCAATGGGTTAAAAAAAAAGGAATACATGAATTCAACACAAATTGTTGGCCTCAGAATTTAATTATATATACTTAAAAATGTTGGGACTACATGTAATATAAATCTGAAATACAGTTAAAATGTTATCATGAAATTCTATAATTTTTTTCAGTTAAAAATAGGTGATCCATACAATGGACTACTATTCAGCAATAAAAAAGGAAAAATTATGGATATAAACAATAACAGGGATGAATCTCAAATGTATACGCCAAATAAAAGAATCTAGACTGCAAAGGCTATCTGCTGTAGAATTACATTTATATGGCATTCTGTAAAAGGAGAGACTATGGGGCACACAACATATCCGTGATTACAAGTAGTTATGAATGGGAGGAGAGGAGGAACAGTTTTTAGGTGATGGACTGTTCTGTATCTTGACTATTTTAATCTTGATTATGGCACTGGTTACATGACTATATGCAGTTTCAAAAATCACAGAATTACACTGAAGAGGGCATAAGTAAGTTACATCTCAACAAACTTGACTCAAAAAAAGCTGTTATTTTTCACTAATATATGTATATTGTCCCCCACCAAAAAGGGACAAGAAGAGTCTAAGATCTTATGTTGTAAAGCTGTAAAAAAGATGTTGGATTTTCAGGAAGGTAAAATCCAACTGTACTTTCAGAAGGTTAAAGTTAAGCTCTTTAATTTGCTGAGTTACACAGCAACAAAACACTGATGGGAAGAAGATAAGAATCTGAATGTTTCTGCTTTTATTATGATTACACCACCTGGGCAAGGTGCTTTTTCTCATCCTGCTGGAGTAGCTGCTGGTCAGTTAGCAGCACACTGGCATTTATGCATCTTGGCTCAGAGCCCACCAGCAGGGCAATGAAATCTCAGGTCTCTCAATTCAAGAATGTAATTTACAGAAACAAGATCTGTCTTTCCTCTGCCTTCCAGTTAGTGTACTGTTAAACTAAATAAGACATCTGCTTTTGAGCTGGATTGCTGGAGGGAAGTTTTATGAATTACCTGCAGGGTAAAATGCACACAAGGTGAAAACACCCTCAGGATGTGAAGGACCATAAAACCAGACTGACATCTCTGAAGTTCTGGGCTCATCATTCATGTGTTGAGTTAATGTTCTTTCTAGGAGGATAGGTACATGTATATAAGAATGGGAAAAGATGAAACATATTTAAACTAAAGTTTGTATAATGAACAAATAGGACTGACAATGCAAGGGTTCTAGAACTAGAAGATTCGCACCAGGCCACTGCTTTCCCTGCACCTGAATTAGCCCTTGCCATTAGCAACAACTCCGGATGTTAAGAGTTTGCCTTACACACACACACACACACACACACACAAATGCACAATATTATTTTGATCTCTGGAACAATAAAGATGATTTCTATTTTCTCTATTAAATAACAGCCTACATTTCAAATGTGAAAATGTAGCTTTCTGTTCCTACTTTCGGCCAAAGCATATATTGAAGTAGTTTCCAAGCAATATTTAAAATTGCCAACTAAATGATGCTGATTCCTTGACCACAAGTGTCATTCTTTGTCCATGTCTCTCTGGTGGCCAGCAAGTCAGCCTTGCGTCATTCAAAAGCCCTAGGAGCTGAAAGGTTGAATGGTCTCACAAACAGATGCTAGAAGGCTCAGACTGTTACCCCAGGCAATGGTATTGTCCCATCTCAGAGATGTGCACTCCTCGGGGAATAGGAACCAGGAAAGACCACTCTGGTTTCGTGCACCTGGGGAACCTCCGGGAGATTTAATTTGGCCACATAGCCAGTGGGGTAAGCATCTTGGGCCGTGCATGTTGGAGGGAAATCAGGAGAACCTGGCTCCTGTGAAAAGAGCAGCCTACAGGGCCAGATTGCCAGCCCTAAACAGGCTGATCCAATTCCTCTGATTTCAGGGCATGAAGCAGAAATGTTAGTGGCTAAAGGTCATCACTGCAAACCTCCCCTCCCCCGCAAAAGTGAAAAAATCAAGAAGTACCCATAGGTCACAGGGAAACTGGCTAATGGGCTGTGAGTGGTCTGGCACTACATTAGCCCTCTGACTGGCTGCCATAGCCCTCTGTGAAAAGAATGGTGTGAGAGAATCTGGACAGAGGCTGTCTGTCGAGTCCCTGATCACAAGTAAATCTAAGGGTTTATAAACACCCTTGATCCCATTTGACTTTTCTTCTGAAAACATTAGTCTAGATTACAAGGACACAATACATTTTCCCTATTCTGCCGAAAATTATTTTTGTTAAAACTCAAACTGAAAAGCAGATATTGTTGAATAAGTTTAAGGACAGAGAACATAAAAATTACACAAACCTTAAAATAATAAGAGTTGCAGAGAGAACACTTGCTTCAACCACTTTCCCAACAATTCAAGTTTTAGTTATACTTTAAACCTTTGAGTATTTTACTGGGATTTACAGAAAATAACTTGAAGGGGAAGAGAAATAATGATGATGAAAGAACAGACATTTCTACACTAGGACTTCTCCTTCATAAACCAGATGATAAAAAGGTTTTGTTTGATGAGTTAAACTCATTTATTTATTTTAGAGGCTGTGGGTGATCCATTGGTATTGAAATAGAAGTAAAAGTTATTTTGTTTAATATTTCAAACTAAAATAGTGGTTCTCCCTTTACATAAACACACCTTGAACAGAAGACAATTGAAAAAGACAGAGTCCTGCTCTGAATGCAAAAACGTCATTGACGTGCGTTAACAACACACACCACTGCTGCACTGAGTGCTGGGTGTGATACACCAAGCTATTAAAAAGAATTTGCTGACTGTAACAAATGGTATCTCAGAAGAGTTCTTTGCATTATCTAGAACAAGGTTAACAAATATTGAAAATTTTCATAAAAGGAGTTTATGATTAATATATTTCCACAAGTTGCTACAGCTTGTGCTGATTAGTTCTTGCCAATCTTTCCCAGCTGCATCCAACAAAATCCTCAACTGACAACAACGTCAAATTAACGTGAGAATATCTAATGTTTTATTCATATGTATTTTCCTACATAAATAATTCTGGATTTAGGCTACAATAATGGGCATAATATAAAATCTACTGGGGAAGAGAGAGAATTTTTATGCATACATATACAATGTTTATGACATTGTTAAGAATAAGTATTTCTAAGGAGCATTCTCTCTTCCAATATAAGACCTGCATAAACAACTTACACAAAACACTGGTAAGAGGAAACATCTCTCAAATTAGAGAAGTTAAATATTGAAGCTATAGGCAATTTATTATGAGTAGTAACTGCTTAGATGCTAGACTAATTACGTTATTCCACTTTTTAACATATAAGAAATGATGCTTGTATATTGACTCTGCAGAACAGGAAGAAAAATGTTTTACGGAATCTTATTTTAGACATTAAATTCCAAAGCTTCTTCCTGTTATCTGTTGCTTGACCTTTACTACCTGTGTGATTGTAAAGGAGGTGGGGCAGACCTCAACAATGGGTTGAATGTATCAGTGAGCTCTTATGAGGTGTTAGAATCACATATAAGCGTTAGGTTTTTGTTTTTTGTTTTTTTTACATATTGAGGAAAACTCATGATAAGAAAAGTTCTAGCAAATCAACTAAAAAATGTTTTAGGATTTTGCCTTAGAGGGAGTATTTTGCCTATTTGGTTTAGTAGATTTTTGTGTATAAGGAGAGTGGGCTGGAAACAGGACCCATAGTGCTTGACTATACAACTCTAAACTATCATGTAATGTGTCTACATATTAATTCCTTATCTAGTACTTCTAAACACAGGAAAACATTTTGTGTGAGAGTGTGTGTGTGTGTGTGTGCATGTTTTCCAATATAAACAGGGGAGGGAGGGAAAACCTCCTGGCAATTTTATTCAACACCTCTAAATTTACATAAAGTATCTAGATAGCTTTTTTTTTTTTTTTTACTTTTAAACAGCATGAGAATGGGCTATTTTATTAGTAGTAATTTAAAGGTTCTGACACCTCCTAAAATCTTCTTTTAAATATTATAAATTAAATTCACTCTAAAGCTTCAGGCATGTTTACATATTTGCTTTAGCTTACATAATATCTTAATATATATGTTTAAACTGTGCAGTAGCTTGATATCTATACACTTTATCTTTGTCATTATTGTAAAGTATATATTTATCAGTAAAATGCAAGCATCCCACAACATGTACATTCCTTCATATCTGCACATTTTAACATCACAAATCACTAATGTTTGCAGTTATCACAAAATTTAAAAATGAGTTTGAGACCTTATTTTCTAGTTGTATCCTTTAAAGCGACATTAACCAATTTCAAACAAATTAGCCTATAAGCCAGCAGAAGAAAAAGGGGTCATTTTCAATTGATAAAAAATTAAGTTATCTAAGAAGGGCAGATCATTACCCTCTATTTATAAAAATTTTAAGTCACTTTTTATGTAAATAAGAAATGTGCTTTTTACTTTATTATCAATTCAAAAACAATCTGAAGATAAGACACATAGAAATCAGAGTTATTTATATAAACTTTTCTTATTATTTATAGGTATTACTACATAGGAATGCTACTTTGATCCAAAGCACGGATTTGAGAAGCTATTATTAATTTCTGTATTAGAAAAAAAGATAGGGAATTTCAATACCATGTATTTTTACATAATATAGTTCCTCAGCACTTTTAAAAATAGAAGTATAAATTTAAAGAACTGTGACAAAGGAAAAATAATAAATTAATAAAATAGCATTCAATTCTTATTTTTAAAGGTTAGAAGTAAATTATTTTTACTATAAATGAGAAATGTTAACTGAACATTTTAATTATTAGACTACTTAGTCAAAACTATGAAGCAATGGGTCAATGAGCAATGACATGAATTTTTCTTTTTATCTGGTGTATGTTAGCACATAACAGGGGTGGAAACAAATCTGTGATCCCCATTCCTGGTCTTCATTCATTTAGTAGTGTGTACTAAATGTGGCAAAGGCAGATTTGCTGGTGATGAACTCAGGATAAAATGAAAAAAATGTGAACCTTGACCTTTTTAACACTACTTAAAAATCAGAACCAGACCCATCAGCACACAACCCCATTGCCTTCAGCCTAACAAACTGGAAACCTGATCTCCCCCTCATCCGCCGTAGAAAGTACCCTTGTCAAACTGAAGCTAAGCGGCAAACCCGATGCCTCTGTTGCCTGCTCCCTCCAGACCAAAAGCACAGAAAGATTCTAAGTAAAGTCAAACTTCACACGGTATCTAGAGTTTACAACAATGTTGTATGTAAGAAATATTTCTGAACTCACTATTTCCTTCACCTTGTTTTCAAATTTCATTTGTAAGACATAATATAAAGAATATAATTTTGACTGAACAAGAGAGAATGCTTAAATTTTTATTGCTGGACCACAGAAATGCCATCATCTGTGCTCACCATATCCACACTCTTCAGCACCTCTTTCTTCACAGTATTATCATGTGAAGCTGACCGAAATATCTTAACTTAATCAGCCTGCACTTACATTGACATAAATTTCTTTCTGTAAGAAATATTTCTCAACTATGGGTTTCTTTATAACCTTTTCTTCCCTGTTTTGTCCTTGATTACAGAACCTTTCTTACTTCTCCAACCTGGTAAATTTGTAATAGTAGAAAAAGTAGTAGGAAGATGACAACTATTTGGTATAATGTCTAGTACACAGCTGAGTTTGTATTTATTTCAAGGAGAAACAAAGATGACTGAAAATACCTGTTGTCCTCTATTTTTTCAAATTGGAAAACATGGAACCAGGCAAAATTGAGGTGAAATTTTGCAACAAATTAAGCTAGGGTGATAAAATCCATGGGGGAAGAGGAGGAGATTAAATGACATTAAAAAATATCCAAGACTTCATTTGATTAACTGTAATCTAATTATAAAAAGTCACTGCTCAGTTCCCAACCAAACAAGGAGACCTCAGAAGGTTTAACTAAGGGGGAAAAAAAAAAGAAAGAAAGGAAGAAAGAAAAAAGAAAAAAAAAAAAGGTTGGTTAGAGAAGCAAAAATAATGCTGAATTAAAGCACTTGGAGACCAATGGCTTTGAACCTGGGCTTCACCAGTCATTCCAACCAGCGAGGCCGTCTGCAGAGGTTTGGGCTCTTGTTAACAGAGCCCTCATTGTTTCCAAGGCAGTTAGAAAAATGCTGCTTTATATCTCCTCACACCACAGGCTCCGTGCACAGCCCCGAGAAAAGGCGGCTGAGAGTGTACAATCCACAGGAAGAAAAAAAATGCATGGATATATACACAACCCCTAACCTCCTCACCACCACCCCCACCCATACAGAAAAACACATTTTTCTCCTATAAACTACCTCAAACTCAATTCCTGGCTCACAAACTGTGGTAAAGGATGTTATGGTGGTGCATAATTTATAACTGGAAATTTCTGATTCATGTGGGATTTGGGGCATTTCTTTGCCCTTTACCCACTGCCTCTCCGTTTCCACCTCAAGCACGGGGAGGTGAAAGCCATCAGGCAGTGAGGAGATAAACACTGCATTTTTGAGAGTGCAGTTATTCCACACCTGTTTAAAATGTTTATACAGTAATTAAAGATTAATGCTTATTCCAGACCAGATAAATATTAGACAGTGCATGTGTGTATATACATATATGAATCTGCAATGCTGCAGAGAACAAAGGTTTTATTGTATCAAGCTTACTTAGAGAAGGGTATACACTTTAAAAAAGCCTGAACTTCACAGAGTTTACATTACAGAAGGGAAAAAAGGCTTAAAAATGTTAAGTGGTTGGAGCTACTGAGTGCCATACAGAAAGCAGGTAGTTAGTTGTGAGTATGAGCTAATTCTGCTGCTAATCGTTTGGTTTTCTATTTATTAAAGAGTGGGCCTCAGTTTATTCCCGACCAGCTGTCAATTCAATGGGTCTACTCTAACTTGCTTACTAAAGTTCAACAATTAAAATCTGTTGAGACCATGACAAGGAAAACATTTAAGTTTTTTTTTTTTTAATTACTAACTATATGATACAGGCTTTATTCTTAATTTTGAAAGAGCAAAGCAATAAATTGGTTTTGGTTAAGAGCTCTGGGCCACACTACAGCATCATCATCCCCCGAAAAGAGCGGGAAGCCAGTATAAACAGAGACTGCAGAACCTGGTGTCCTTGGCCCCAGTGCCCCAAGGGCATCCCCAAGTCCCTCTGGGTAGTACATATTGCATGGTTAGGATGGTGTGCTAATGTCCTTTTCAGGAAGAAAAAAGCACCCAGCAAACCACCTCATGGAATGGTAACATAAATATATTTTTTAGTTTTTAATACATTGATAGTTTTTGTTAACTTTTTAATTAATACCAAAAAATTAGTAAAAAAAAATCAGTGTTGTCTTTCAGTTTATGCCAAAATATGCTTCTGACAAATTGTATGGATGTACTCAGCCACATTTCCCAATTTATTTGCAATAACTTTATAGAGACCCTATGTGTTTCCTTCTGATGATTTTCTGGTGAATTTTTAATGGATGGAAAAGTCACTTCGAACTCAAAAGAATTGTAATTTGTGACAATTTTTTAAAGCTAAAATATTCACACATTGCATTTTCTTAAAGGGCACATTAATAGAGTCAAAATAAGGATTACATCAAAAAGTGGTTAAATAAGTCTCATAAAATAATCTTAATATGTTTCCTTTGAAAGAAAAAGGTTTTCTCCCCTCTGAAATGTTAACAAAGATACATTTTATTTATACTATAATAGGGTAATACAAGCAATTAGGCAAGATTTAAAGGTAATAATAGGATTATATCTGACAGATTTGGTGGAGTGTGTGGGCAAATATAGACAAATAATTTTGACCAACCCAGAATCCATTCATCTGGATTTTACAACACTGTGCACTCAGACCACCAGAACACTGTGCATTCTAACACTAGCCAACTTATTGACACCCACCCCACCTAAAAATGCAAACCTGAAAGGCTTCTCTAAGCACTGCACAAGAAGGACCCTGACATAAAGATCCCTAGAAACACATGGACATGTATCTTGGAGAATAATGAGATAAGAGGAAATTTCCCTCTACTGCTTGAGTAATTTTGAATTACAAAAAAGTATGGCTTTAAGATGTTTAATAAAAATAAATCAGCAAATCAAGGAGAATTCTGAGAAGACAAATTAGAATAAAAGCTAAAATCGGTTTATGAAAATTTTAAGAAAACACACCTTTAGGAATACTGATAACGGAAGGCAGAATGGAGGTGGGAGAAACATGCTACCACCAATCAGCCACTGTTGTAGGCATCCCTGCACACCTGTGGGTAGGTATTTTCTTCCCCCTGAGGAGGTAAAGAAAGTAGGGTCCTAAATATTAACTCTACCTCTCAATCGTTGTTCTGCAATCAGGAGATATTTACCCATAAATTGATTCACCCATCTCTTCTAAGTGGGTAATCAGGTAACCTGGGAAATAGTTTTCTATATTAATAAATATGAGGCCAATAGACAGTTGACCCAAGGGAGACAGCAGTCATTTGAGTTGAATTAGTTTCATAAACTGAGTATACTTCATCGCAAGATTGTCTCAAACTCAGGGACAAAAAAGGATGGAAGGAAATGAAGAACACTATTTTGCAGAGTACTGAGATAGGCATTTTTATAGTCCTTACTTCATTTAATAATTTTAAAGATTCTTTGAATAAGAGAATTTTCTAGATGATGAAATTTACCTCAGAGTTGTCAAAAGTGGCAGAGTTGGGATTCATTCCTAAATCTCTGAATTAAGTTTAGGCCTTCTCTTTCTAGTACCCTCTGCTACAAAGGTTACAAATAAATGTTTCATCATAGCTAAAGTATGGACAGAGTATATTACAAATGACTGAGTAGCCAGATAATCAATATCCAGGTAAAATAGCTGAATAACCCAGAATCTTAAAAAGCAATATTTGTATGTTACTTGACATCAGGAGTACAAAGTGACGACCTTCTAGTTATAAGATAAATAAGTATAGGGATGAAATACACAACATGATGACTAGAGGTAACAGTGCTGCTTGGTATATTTGAAAGTTGTAAAGAAAAGTAAATCCTAAAAGTTCTCATCACAAACACCCACAAAACATTTTTTTTCTTTTTTCTTTTAATATCTATATGAAATAATAGATGTTAATTAAATTTCTTGTCGTAATCACTTTGCAATATACAATATATATGACTCAAGTCATCATGCTGTATACCTTAAACTTACACAGTGCTGTATGTCAATTATATTTCAATAAAATAAAAAAACAAAAAAGAAATAAGGAGTAGGCTCTTTATGTAAATTTTAAGTTTAAAATGTTCACTTAAAATCAACGACTCGTTGACTTTATCTACTTTCCTCCCCAAAATATTTCAGACATCTTAAAATGCCTAAATTGAAATAATAACCTGAAAAGGAAATATTAAATTAGGGATCTGAAATCATACTGTGACAGTAGGAAGAAAACACAGGACGTCAAGCTTCCCTTAGTCTCTAAGTGGATAATGCGACTGAAGCAAGAAGGGAGCCTCACTGGGTTACATAGTTCATACTGTTTGAATAAAATACTACTTCTTCAGGAATGCTTTTCTCTGGCAAGAGGTGCATGAATTCTTATACACGGATACTGAGTAACACAACAGGGAATGTTTTCAAAGGTGTCTTTGGAGATGGCAAATTGTTTCTTTAGTTTTTGTCTTTTGTTTCTCTAAATAGCACCCTTAAATAAAAGGCAAAGGCATCCATACATCATAACATAGGGCAGGCCATTCAGGTTGGGGGAGAGAATGAAAATGTGGTTCAGGTATGTTTCTCTAGGGTGATCTAATTTGAGGCAGATAGAGGGTTTATAAAGCAAAGAAGAGGTTGGCATGGTGTCATGCTTTTAACAGCAATGATTTCAGACTTGCTTTTGGCAGAAGCTGGGGAGGGCTGTCAAGATCTTACTCCCTGGTGAATGTCTGGTATGTGGGTATTCTGAATTGTCGATCTGTGTGAGAGCCATAGCTTTTAGATGTTCACGCAGTAACATTTCTGACATGGCTAGGAATGCTGAAAAACCTGGGACCATCTTACCCCTGTTTGTTGGCAGGGCAGGAAAGTTGACTGAAACGCTTATAGGCAGAAAATAGATTTTAATGTTGGAAAAATAAAAAGCTGAGAATCTGCAGAAAAAGAAATCATAGGACCCAATGTTTAGAACCACACTGTGGGATAGAGACAATCTTCTCTTGGAACATTTAGTGGGCTATTTCCCCTTTCATACTCTGGAGGACACCTGCTAATGACAAGAGGGGTCTTCCCCCAACTACCTCCCCCTGCTTCCTCCTGGTGTGCTACCGTCATAAGCACAGGCAGATTGATTTCTTGGGGTGTTTCCACAAACCATGGCAGTCACTGGCACTTGTATGCCCTGGAGGAGGTCCTTCTACTACCAACCAGGTGCTGTAGGTTATGGTAGTCTCTGATTATGCTTCTCTACCATGGGCTGCCTCCAGAGGAAGTGGTGCCTACTCTCTCTTGCAGGTGGGGAGGAGCAGATCACACCTGGTGCTTGCTTTTCTGGGTAGAGGGGAGAATAAGGCCATGACAGGCAGCCGGACACCACTGTGTTTGCCAACATGCTGTCTTTGGCACTTAACTTGATTTAATTCAATGGCCACTTTACAGTGGTTTTTCTTTAGAAATAAGCAGTAAATCAATGCTCGTTTCTTTCAGCCCCTCCTTGCTCCTCATTACCGGATGACAACACTGTGACTGGTATGACACACTTGTATATAAAGCCAAGACATACCTGCCATTGTACATGACTGAGAAGAGCTAAGGATGAGTACCGCATCCAGCTTGTACTTTCAGTGCTAATCAATCTACAATCTCAATCTTCACCCCCAACCCCCATGTGTACACAGCAGTTGCCAAGCAATCCAAGCCAAATCATCATTGTGGCTCTTTGCTTGTCAAAGAGGAAGCCTCAGATTGGCTGTGTGTGTACAACCTCAGCACCTTTTGTCTTTTAAGAGGAGGAAATACAGTCCAGTGCGTTACCTTGAGATAAATATTTTTAAATACCCCTTTCCTTACACATACTCCTTTTAATAGAATCATTATTTTTGTTACACCCAAGACATAACTACGAAATTTAAGAAGTCATTTAGGAATAGTATTCAAAACAAATGTGAAACGTACACAATTAAATTAAGCCATATCGATAGTTTTATTTTCCTATATATCACTTCTCATGGAAGGCACACATGATAAAATTTACCAATGGATTTATGTAAGCAAAAATAAACATGAATAGGGCTCGGGGAATTGATAATGTCACCTATGCCATATGCTACAATAATAAATGTCAGGGTCAGCCACAGACATTTACTATTTTGCATACGAAACAAATCCAGGTTTGGGTGGCTTCCCCTTATGAGAGAGCAAATACCTAATCTTCTCCAAACTGAACACAGCCATTCATAACCCTATCCCCTACCCCCCATACTTAAACCATTATCTAATTACACTGTGAACATCCAGAAGGAGTTACCAAGTACCATGGGTTAAAAAAGGGCTGGCCAGGAAAGGGGTGGAGGGAAAGGGGAGAACAAACTGGAAATCCTCCAGCTGGGGCCTGTTTGTGACTTCTTGGCCTCACTGTTTGAGACTTTCTGGCATTTTTATTGCCTGTTGTCCCAGTGATAATGTGCAAGCATAGAGATATATTAAAACCCTAAGTAAATATATTTAAAGAGAGAAAAAGAATAGGTCATTAGAGAAAAGAGCAGAAGAACGTTAATTTTGAAGTAACACATATAGAGAATGCAATATTTTAATTTTTAAAATTGCCATAAAAGTGTAAGTCAAGGCTATTATTATTTCAATTGAGGGCTTTGGGGAGCACAGGCAAATAAATTAGAAATGACATTCCATGAAATGAAACGCTGAAAGAAACCTTTGGTAAGCTGGACTTCTCTTATCCTTATTTGTTGCAGAAATTATTTCTTCATGAAATTGGGAAAGGACCAACCTACCAATTTTATAAAAGAAAAGCATAACTTCCCTCATTTCGGATATATTTGTTCTATGCTAAGTACAACAAAATTGCTGTTCTAAGCTGCTGTTGCTAATAATAAGGAAAGCCAATTATGATGTATTCCTGAAAAGATTTTTAAAAAATAGTTACAAAACAGCTCAATTCTTTTCTTATTAGTCACATAATACTTTCTACAAGAACAAAGTCCAGACTAAGATTAACAACATGGCAAGCTGCTTGCCCTTTTTTTCCTGAGTGGGAACAAATATATGATATTGTTATCACAGCCAGGCAGTCCAGATGTGCTGGCAACTTAGTCTGTCTGTGTGGTGCAGGGAGCACCTTTAGATACCAGATTATTTATTGGGCAAATGAAGTACTTAATTCTAACTGCTAGGTAGCAGAGCATACTCCCACCCCTATGATTGGACAATTAATTATCTTCCCACATCCCCTTTTACAAAATAATCTTTTCCTTGCCCATCGTTCTATCTTTTCCACTTCTTACCCTCTGTCTTCTAACAGTGGACAACAATGTCCTTGGTGTGGCCCACAGCATCCAGCCCAATGTCTGCCCACAGCATAAATGCTGGCCTGGATGCAGTGCCGAGCTACTGAGGACATCCACTAGGCTGTTAGCAGGAATATCTTATTTCTCACAAAAGCAATAGATTATATTTTAACTATAAAGATTTGATCCGTACAAATGATAATAATTCAATACTTTTATTTATATTCTTTCGCCTATGACTTGCATGATGTGTGATATATATGCCTAATAACCAGCAGAAGTGATGATTAATGCTTTATGGAAAGGCTGAAGATGAAATGAACACACTGGTTTGTAACCAGACTCTTAAATTTTTTTTTCCCCAATTGCTCTGTCAGAACTTACTCTTTATGCAGGGATATGATAGTCCTATGAATAAAACAGCCTGCATTTGCTAGCTCTATGTGACAGCATCCAAAAGGGATACAATATATCACCAAAACAGCTCACAAACTGGCTAGTCACATTATTTATTACGAGCCACACATGTGACAAATTATTTAACTCAGTTGATCCTAATAAGTCAAAGAGCAAGCAATTAGCTAACTCAGTCAGAGGGCTGTTTGTGGCAATTTATAGATGCGCTCAAGCTGTCCCAGCACTTCAAAGCCCCATTAAGGGGAAACCTTTTAATGACTCACTTGAGATGACAAGTATTACACAGCACATATGGCAGCCAAGAATTTGGCAGCCTATTCTGTTACACTCGGCCTCCCCGCCGGCCCGCCCCTAGCCCCCAACAGCTGTTTACGTGTTTTCAGTCTGCGCTTTGCTGTTGTAAGCAGACACGGTGCTGCAGAATCGGGCAACAGTGTTTTCAAGAGCAAGTGGAATTGGATTATTGCATCACACAGGTTTCTGGGAACGGCTACTATCTCCACATTTCTATGGATCTGGGGTGAGTTATTTCCAGGGGAGGAAGGACAGAGAAACACGACCGACAGTGAGGGACAGCCCTGGTGACTTTAGGCAAGTCACTTATTCCAACCCCGTGTCTTCATATGAAAACTGGAGGTAATAAAACCCTACCTTATGGAGGTGTGGGGAGAAGGAACTAAGTGAAGGCTAGTATGGTGCTCTGAAGATGAAAAGGGCAGTTGTCAGGGTGGTTATTATCTATTGCAATGTGAACTGTGTGGGTCAGAGGGTGTTCTGCATCCTGACCCACTCACACCCCTTTTCCTTTTTTTTTTTTTTAAAGATTTTATTTATTTATTTGAGAGAGAGAGAATGAGAGAGAGCGAGTACATGAGAGGGGGGAGGGTCAGAGCGAGAAGCAGACTCCCTGCCGAGCAGGGAGCCCGATGCGGGACTCGATCCAGGGACTCCAGGATCATGACCTGAGCCGAAGGCAGTTGCTTAACCAACTGAGCCACCCAGGTGCCCACACCCCTTTTCCTTAAGACAGTGTTTACTTGGGCTAGATCCACATCTGCATCCTTAACCCCATCACCAGGTCCCCCTTTGGAAGGAGAGTGCAATGCCACAACTACCCGTTCAATAAAGGAATGGAATTTTGAGCCACAACTTCCCAGAGGGACGCCTGCGTTGGGGCCACTTGTTCCCTGGAAACGGGGCCCACAACAAGTTTAGACAGAGATGAAATACCAACGGCCACTCTCAATATTCGGGCAGCACTGAAGAAACAAGCATGACGGAAACAGGACTGAAAAGGCTGAAGATGCTGACTATCTACAGAGCTGAGAGACCACAACACCGAAGCAGTGTACTTCTTTTTAAGTGATAACGGTCCTACTTCTTTATCTGGTTTCAAGTACCTCCGTAAGGTCAGCCTGATGGAAGACAAGCTGAATGCATCAGGGCAGCTAGTGAGAGCAGGAGAACACAACAGCCTCTCGTACCTGTGGAGGGGCCACAGGGTGCGAAGAAAAGGCAAGTGTCAACCTCTTTGGAAGTACCGGCAGCCATGAGAACTCATGAAATCCTTTGACACCATACACTCACTCTACTCCTAGGAAACAATCCACTGATTGTGCTTCCGTGTCCCCACCAGCCACAGCTGCATTGGAGCCATGCTGTAATTACAGCTTGCCGGAGGCGAGCGCGCCAACAGGAGGAAGGGGCACCATGCTCTTTCACAGGGCACAGAAGTGTGCCACCCCACGGGGGACAGGACAGCCACCCGGCCTGCAGTGCTAGGACTCACCCTGTCCCTGACTCTAGTTGTTCACTTTGGCCTGCTGGGAGTTCAAGTTTGCTATTTTGGTTACATAGGAAAAACTCAACAGAAGAAATGTGAAGTTTAAGACGTGATACAGAAAGAATAGTGAAGAGGTGGACATTTCTTTCATAGTTTCAGTTTAAACTTTCAAATCTTCCTGCTAATACCCCTTAGCAAAATGGGAGTCACCTCGGGAGCGCCTGGTGGCTCACTGGGTTAAGCATCCAACTCTTGATTTGGGCTCTGGTCATGATCTCAAAGTCCGAGCTCAGGGAGGAGTCGGCTGAAGTTTTTCTCTCCCTCTGCCTCTCCCCGCGCTCGCTTGAATTCTCTCTAAAATAAATAAATCTTTAAAAAAAAAAGGGGGGGTCACCTCATATTTGAGTGTTAGCAAAACCCTGCTTATTATGGGGCAGCCTCTCAATTATATAATTTTGAACCACTAAGTACTGTGTTGGGGTGGCTGGCCTAGAGGGAAGACACATTAATTAAACATCAATCAATCCTAGTTGCCATGCTTCAAGGGGCCATGAAACAATGTTTTAAAAAAGAGGTTAAAAAAAATAGCTGTAATTATTGCGAGTATGATCTCATAATTATAAGAGTTTGATGTCAACAATACTTTAGAAAGCACTTTAGAAAGCAATATATTAGGGATGGAAGGCATGACTATATATATCCATGCAATGAATGAAATAGCAGATGTCCTCAAGTTATGCACTGAAGACTTGTGGCTTGGGACAGACCTTCCTGTGGCAGCACCAGCAATGGATTCAAAAGCCCTGGATGAACATGATGTGCTCTAAGAAACAGATGACTCAGGGAGGTATCAAAGATGTGTCTAAGGATATTGAATAAAATTGTTTTATAAAATATGAGTAGAAAGAACCCCCACTATTTCTAAATATTCTAATGTTATTTAAAGTATGTACAGATACTTAATCTAGTAAATTAAACACTTATAGTCATTTGACCATTTGTCCACATTCCTCAATGTTTAATTATTCAGTTGGCTTAGAACATATTTTGTTTCTTTGCTTTGGAAAATATGTGATTGCCTCATATCTGAGGTTCCTTATTCTTGGGCACATATAATCCAAAATAAAAAGAATATAAAACTATAAAATAGTATAAGAATATCCAAAAAATTCAATTGAAAGAGCTATTTGAAACTAATGAACTTGAAATAATTTAAAAGAATATCAATTTTGATGTTTGTGACTCAGATTTTAGTTACAGAAAATATTGGTATACCTTTTGTTTAACTATGTTTAGTTTTTTCTATTTGCATAGGTATACATAAAGTCTAGAAGAATATGTACCAACGCAATCTCTGAGTGTCAGAATTAAAATAATTTTTAAATGTATATAAATGCCACAAGATACATTATAAAAAGATTTTAGTCAACACACACACACACGTGTGCTCATGCACACGAAATAAAACACATGGCCTTCCGTTACTGACTCAAAACAACTAAAAACCAGAATTACATTGGTAGATTAGAAATCTTACGAATTTTTAAGAGTATAGATTCTTTAATATTATTCTTAAAGTAACTATATTATATCACAAGATACTCAATGTATTGTTCCTTGTAGTATTGCCATATATTTTCACAATTTCTATTTGCCAAATATGCTAAAGTAAACCTGACAAAGTAAAATTTGCTCAAAATAAGAATAACACATTGTTAATCTCATGTTTTAAAATATGTACTCAAAATAACCTTATGCAATCTTTTATTGTATCTTCATTTAAAAAAATAAAGATAATGTGGTGTTAGTAAGGCTGAAGATATGGTTTGACTGTGTTTTCTGTTATGCTCTGGAGCTGATGGTGATGAGGAAAAAAAAGAGGTTTTTGAAATGAAACATAAGAGATCATTTATTGATTTATATAATCTTTAAACTAAGGATGTAATCCTCAGGATGTAATAAATAGACTCTGAAAATGAGTGTGATAATTTGTTAAAGAAACAAAGCCATGCCCAGGGTATGGGGAGGCTGCCGTGTCAGGCTGGTAGAAAGTGGAGGCGGTTGGGAGTAGAAGACCTATGTTAACGCCTGGCTTTTGGACAATTCCTGAACTTCTGTGATCTTTATCTCTCTCACTTAACATGGGAATAATAGTACTAATGGAGCTATCTTCAGGACTGATTAAATGAGGTTACTTACAGGAGAGCTCTCCAAAAACTCTGACATAAAATATAAACATTAGGTATTAGTACTATTATTCCTGTTTGTTTGTTCAACAAACTTTTACTTAGAATATACCATGAGGTCAAAATTCTTCCCTTCCTTCTTTATTTCTAGTGAAAAATTAGCTCATTAATTCGCATATGTACCGATGTTCCCTAATCATCTGTATTACCCCTTCCCATGGTTAACAAACCAGGAAAAAGAGACCTTGTAGGAATGAACATGTTGGGGAACACCATGGCTAAAATGCCAGAGAAATACGACTTTCTGCTACCCCTCTGCAGCGGAGCCATGGTCCTCAGAATAACAGAAAAGAGTAGCTAGCCTCAAGCTTTGGTTTCTGACATGCTGATGACCAGCAGGGCGAGTCTTCTCTCCTCCCATCAGGGTCACCTCAGAGAAGTCCCACTGCTGGAACTGAATGCCGTCCACCCTGTGGTGGGAGGAACTGCATTCACATAACTTCCCTGAAGTCTCACAGTCAGATCCACAGAAGAGTGGTCTCAGTTTGCAGCATATTCCCAGATGTTCAGCAGAACTGATGGGAAAAATTAAGGGGACTAAAAAAGGGTAAGGATTGAAGGCACACCTTCTTTTGTCAAGTTGTCCATTATCCTCTTTTGACTTTGGATATCTATAGAAAAGCACATTTTGGAGGGGAAGATGTATTTTAGACACATCCAACATGGGTATTCTGTAATATACGGAGAGAGATTTAAAGACTAAAATGGCTGGCAGGTGCACTCTTCCGTTGGCCACCTGGCACAACAGATCTTTACCATGTAGATCCCAGGAGGTGGATTTTAGAGCAATTTCACATTTTTTTGAGTAATGCTTCCCGTAGGGAGTAAAATTATACAAGCTATACGATCTATACACAAACCTTTTTGCTCTTTGAAGCAAACTTTCGCAATTTAGAGGTCAGCCACACCTATTTGCACTCTCAGCTCACTGGATCATGTGACTGGCTCATGTCCTGTTCCCAGTATCTGTACTACATAATTGTGTGCAGAATTATCATCTCTTTAAAAAGTCCTCAGTTAGTCCTTAGTTAGTAAAACAATCTACATTAGTTTATTGCTCAGGGATATCCTTCCATTTTTACAATCATGGGTGTTCTGAGGGAGGTTGTGATGTGTTAACCCTCAAGAACGTAACCAGCAACGACGGGGGAATTCTTGGCTCTGCAGAGGTATTCCATTTTGTGTAGATGCGGACATGTGACATCCAGTCCTGTGGGGCTATGCTCTAACATTTCTACTGGCCACACAGAACGTCGTGTGAAAAAAGAAAGTTACGCTCACAGGAGTGTGAGAAGGGTGAGATGAAAAAAGCCAATGTACATGTTAATGCTCTTAACAGACATGATTTAACCCCTAGAAATGTGAATTGAAGTCTAAATAAACCCAGGGCACTTTCCACAGAATCTAGTGGAGAACCAGGTTAAATACTTAGATATGTGGAAAATAGCATTTAAGGATACAATTAATAAGACTCTAAAAGAGTGAATATTTTCCCAGTAGATCAGTACACAAGAGTGCAAATGATAGAAAGTAGGGTATGAAACAGTCCTAACTTTTTCTAAACATCCCCAGGGCCAGGGCTGTCATCACACTCACCGCCGCTTACTGTAACTGATCTCACTGAGCATGAACGGTGACCACGCAAGGTCAGAGGCCACACTCTATTCATTTCATTACCCATCCCTGGCAAAACAATGAATTTTCAATAAATGGGTGGCATTCAGTAAACATTTGCTAAATAAAATATTACAAAAAGTTGTGAACAAATAAAAAGGAAAAACGAATTCAAGGGTTATTTTTTTTTAAGATTTATTTATTCATTTGAGAGAGAGAGAGAGAGAGAGACAGCATGAGCAGGAGGGGCAGAGGGAGAGGGAGACAGAATCCTAAGCAGACCCCACAACCAGAGCAGAGCCCGATGTGTGGCTCGATCCCAGGACCCCGAGTATCATGACCTAAGCCAAAACCAATAGTCGGATGCTCAACCGACTGTGCCACCCGGGTACCCCAAAGATTATTTCTAAAATCTAGTTATGGACATGGAAAAGATAATATTTCACTGGGTTTTTCTATTTACAAAGGTATTAGGTACAAATATAGAAAATTATTTAGCTATAAGTGGGAAGGACCGACTTCACTGTAAGAGGGGCTAACCACTAAAAAGGTGACTAAGGAAAGTAGAGTTTCTCAGAATTCTCAGAAATCTTTCAAATGCATACCTGCAGAGTTTGGATATTGACCTGATAATAAGGAAGCAAGCTGGCTGGGTAAGGAAACTTCAAGTGAACTTACAATTATGAATCAATATAGGCATTTTTATGTTAAATAAAAAACTAAATATTTCTTGAAGACAGAAATTTATTCTTCTTTCTCATCATGTTACCCAAGTTTTTTATATTAGATAATATATTGAGATAATATAATATTGAACATTCCTTTCACTATAGATTTTCTCTCATTTTACTTGTTTGTGTTTAAGTAGCAGAAAACCCACTTTATGGAAAATACCCTGATAGACTGATCCACTAACTTGCCAGGGCAAGCACAGGACAGATGGGTTCAGGTGGTCAATTTGGAGATATGCTGTATTTCTAAGACATCTCTTAAAAACTTCCTTGATGTAGTGAGTTCTGATCTAGATGTTGTGCATGAGACACAGAAGAGTGTTCCGAGAGGGGGCAAGTTCTCTAGGCGCTGGCAGGATAGTCCTTCTAGAAGACAACACTGTTGACCCTGGTCTGTAACAAAAGGGCCTTGGGAGGCACTATTCATTTTGCTTCACGAACATATGACCTCATTCCACATCGGTGATGTAGAAAGCTCTTTGATAAACATGAAGAGGGAGATAATGAATTAGTTTTATCATTCAACAATTATTTAAGTTGCTATGTGGGAAAGTGAACAACAATAAGTGATGATATATTTTCTTCAGTAGAGCTTGTATTACAGGGGTAGTAAGGCAGAGCCTGAAAATGAAAAGGAAGGGAAGGAAAATTTACAAAAGTATTTTACAGTTACAAGAAAATTTTTAAAAATTAACTGGGCTAAGTTGGGGCTTACTATTCTTGTTTTACCCAATATTGCTTAGTACTCTTGCTTTACCTAGTATTGTAAGCACACTGTTTTGGATCCTAGCTATTTTGGTTAATGTCCAAACAGCTGCTACGGTTGGTTAATTCTGCCAGGGTAACTAGAAAGTAGGCATTTACATGGTATTTTTCAAAGCAAATATCGAAGGCAATATGGTTGGTGCAGTATTTTCCCAATGACAACCAAATTCCATTAATACACTTCGACAATCATTAGAAACAAAGATAATTCCAGCAACAGAAACAATGCCCCACATCCAGTTGGAAATCTCAGTCACTGCCTACCCATGACAAGGTCTTTGTCTGTATTCTGGTGGACAATGAAATTAAAAAAGTAAGTATATATCCCCATTAGACAGTGATAGTACTTGGTAGAAAAATTGAACTAGGGCATCTGGGTGGCTCAGTCGGTTAAGTGTCTGCCTTCGGCTCGGGTCATGATCCCAGGGTCCTGGTATTGAGTCCCACGTTGGGCTCCCAGCTCAGTGCGGAGTCTTCTTCTCCCTCTCCCTCTGCCCTTCCCCCATGCTCATGCTTCTCTTTCTCTCTCTGTCTCAAATGAATAGATAAAATCTTTTAAAAAAACTGAACTAGTAAGGAAAGATAAAAATTGTTGATGAGATATGATAGCAGAAATCAAAGAGGAACAAAAAAAGAACATCCTATTATCTTGAAAATTTTAGACTGAACCAAAGGTAAAATAATTCCTGAAGTATATTTCCTAGATGCAAAATGATGAAACTTTGGAAATGGATGTTCCTCTCAGTAAAGAAGACATTCATCTATTAAAAAGGAAACAGGCAGGAGGAAAAGAAGGGCATTGAGAAATCAAGTAGACTGAACATATTGGAGAAGCAGCCTTTTCCTGCGGAACTAGAACCAGTGATACAGGCAATAAACTTGGGACGTAGATCCAAAACATGAAAGAAATGAGTATGGAGATGAAACAAACAAACAAACAAACAAAAAAGGAGAAGCTATACTATTCTACCTACATTTTAACCTATTTGCAGCCAAGCCCCTGTTTTGGAAATCAAACTTGAAAGACCAGAAATTTTAAAAAATCATTAAGTGATTTAAAAAACCAAACAACTGAGATTGGAAATTAAGATGGCTTACTTTCTAGGCAAAAAGCATGCTGAATATAGGTTTAAGTAATTCTGAATACATTCCTAAAGTGCATCATCATAAATCTCTGCCACACAGCCTTGCAAGGGCAACAGTGACTAGCCAAAAGAAGTGAATCTGAAGAAACGCTGTGTTTTACTTAAAAACACAAAAATGCGATTAAAAGAAGAGCCACATAAATGAGACTAATTTATCTATCAAAAAATGCCTGTTCTGTTTTTCAGCAAACCTCTCATCTCTCATCTCAGTGTTTCAGCGGGACTGCTCCAACTCTCATCCCAGAAATCCTACTGAGTTTACTGGAAATAACAGGATTCAGATTACTCAAATGGCCAAGAGCATCTGCTTTCCTGCAAGATGCACAGCAGGATGAAGCAAAAGACATCACTCAAGATCTGGCAAGCCGACCAACAGTCAGAGATCTGGCAAGGATTATAAGTAGAAGGAAGCCTACATAACTTTCGAGAATCACAGAGAAAGAGCAGTGTGATTCCAAGTTTTGCAGCCACAGAAAAAGTTAATAGTCTTTTCCCAGATAGGTCCTATGTCAAGGAAGCTTCATCCACAAAGATAATCAAAATGATTATTTTTGAACACACATATAAGTAGGTTTATTTATGGTGAGTATTTTATTTTTAGAACTTCTTTTCTAAATCAACCAAGGAAGGCACTGGTTTAAAAACACGGGGTGGCATTTTCAAACTGGAACATACAGTTTATGCTGTCTAAATAAAGCATATTTACCAGGCAGCAGGGGTCTGAGAATTCTTTACAGT
Organism: Phoca vitulina; assembly: GCF_004348235.1. NCBI lineage: Eukaryota > Metazoa > Chordata > Mammalia > Carnivora > Phocidae > Phoca > Phoca vitulina. The sequence continues at coordinate 2,743,649 of NW_022589734.1, forward strand.
TCTTGGTCCCTCAAAACTGGAGGAAGAGAAAATTCATGCACAGTTCTCTCAGTGAGGTTGACCAAAGAGCTATTAAATTGTTGTTGTTATTGTTGTTGTTTTATAGAGATACAAAATTACTTAGAAATACAAATAATGGTTATAATATAAATAAATAAAATCATCCCCCATTTATTCGAGCATGTATGAGGATGTACATATATGTGTGCGTGTGTCAAATATTAATAAAAGGCTGGAATGAAATAAACCAAAATGTAATCAGAAGTGCTCTTTTGGTGCTCTTATGATAGGATGACTAGTTGACTAAAAAGTTTCATATTTTGCAATTAGAATGATCGTGACTTAGGATCACTAAGAGAGAGAAACAGTGAAATGAAAACACTCCACATATGGACTTAGGAAAGAAATAAAAACTTTAAAATTCAATCTTAATGCCATTAGCAACACCTGGCAAGTGACCTACAGTCAGCATCAGTGATCAAGAGAATCCTAACACAGTTTTTGTTGCTGATTATTTGATAAGCATGGCTTATAAATGTAGCTACAGATAGGATCTTAAAATTCTGTGGCTCTTGAATTCACTACCTGATGATATTCAAGAATGGATTTATAAGGATAAGGCAATATGATGTAATAGAAAAAAGCATGGGTTATCCAATTCAGAATTCCCTTGTCTTTATAGTTATATACCTTTGGGCTTAGCTCCAGTTTTTTGATCTGTAAAAAACAGAGTTAATAACATATATCATGCATACAGTTGTGAGGATTAAACGAATTAGGATAATGTCACTGAGCCTGGTTCACAGTAGCTCATAAAATAGTAGTTATGCTAGCAGTAGCAGTACAAGCCATTACCAAGAGAAAAGGTCACTCTTTCTACACATATGCAATCTATGAGATTAAAAATAAATACACATTAGGCCTTTTTTTAAAAAAATTTTATGGAATTAATCAATTTTTCATTGGTCTCTTTTTTGTATATTGATCAATGGATTTTTAAAAGTAATAAAAAGAAGAAAAATGAAACCAATTAAATATCTTAAAGACTAATTTAAATAAAAAAAGATCTTTCTACATATATTACAAAATAGATTTTGAAAGCTAGGAAGGCTCTCAGATATATCATATATCTACTCTAAAACCCTGTCTTACTGAAAAAATTTAGGTGAGTCTTTAACTTGCATAGACACACACACAGATTAAGGAACAGAGATGCAACTAAAAGTCAGCACGGCTGGTACCTACAGACTTTTCTTCCTACATAACTATGTACAAATTATTTTGTATATTAAGCCAAGTAATTTAAAAAGTTCCATCATTAAAATATTAATATTTAAAGTTTAATGTTAATTTAATTATATATAAAATATACCAAAAAGCAATTTTGATCTCATGTTTTGTTGCCTTATTAACCAAATAAAATTTATAATACTCAAGTACATCATTACATGTTTATTTAGTCAAAACTATTTTTCAATTATTAAAAACTGTTAATCTAGTTGTACTTCTAGTTCATTTAGAATTTTTAAATGAGAGAGTACCTATGTAATATTTACCATACAATTTTTAATTAGTGAAGATTTTGATATAATGGAATTATAATTAGAGCCTCAATTTAAGGAAAATACCATGATCAACCTGCCCATGGAAACTTGAATTACTCAGTCATTGTCCTTCTACCCCCTGCATTTTACTTTTCTCACCAACTGGTCCCAAGTACCCAATCAAATATCTTTGTGAAAATCAGATCCAGTTGAGAGCTTCCTTTATAAGAATTATAAAGATCAAAAGAACACTGCCAGCAAAGGAAAACGTGATATAGGAGGGCGATTTATATATAACTCAAATCGTCAACATTTAATAAAAAGCACAAATCCCAGAGTAATAGGAAGGAAATGATGCAGCGGCATCAACCAGGGAAAGCCTACAAATAGGACTGGTAGTCAGTTATGTCTTCACCAAAGTGGCATTTTTGCCAACAAGACTCTTGGCAGCCCTTAGGGGGCTAAGCTAGTACAACTTACCAAATATGGTGGGGAATGTGAAAACATCACAGATATTAGCATTTATTTTTGAGACTAACATAATGCAGTCCTCAGGCTTGCCATTGGAGCCTGCAGCCACTAAGTGATAACTGAAGCAGAGGAATGCAAATAATCCATTGGTTCACATTAGTGTCACGCTCATTTGTAAATGTTCTCAGTCCCCTTCTGGCCCTTAGGGTACCTCACTTGCTTTTTAGGGGCATAACTCATGGGCAGTATATTTAAAAAGGAGTTAAATTGTGAGAGCACCAGTTAGCAATGATTTACTCATTAAAAAGTGCATTAGGCTACAGTGCCCTGAGCTGCTCGACCTTGTAGCTGATCACTTCTAAATTGCTTGAATAGAAGTTAGTTATTTACCTACTGGCAGTGGCCCAAGATTTATCTATTTAAGCTACAAAGTTCTATCATTTATCTGTAAGCTCCCTACTCAATGTTAAATTCTGAAATGCTGATTTAACTATAGGAGGAAACTATGTTGAAACAAGTGAAAAATGAATATAGAACTCTGATAAAACAGGAAATATTTAAGCAATCTGGCACCTCTCCTCAGAGAAGTTAAGGATGTTTCAGATAATTTATGGATTTAAGGGGATAAAGCCCTTGTTATAAAGAAATAGGGTCAGAAGGCCCAGAGCACTTGACCCAGAAACGCCATATTGGACTTCTGATTCTGGAAAAGAGGAAAACTCTGTAATTTATTAGAGAAACCTGCGTGGAAATTAATTTACAGCCTAGTTATCTCCACACTACAGAGATAAATATAATTATTTCTCATTTTGAAGTTGAAAAAGGAAAGCTATCTTAGAATAAGTGGATTCTCCCACTCATTCTCTTTCTGCTTGTTTATCTTCATCATATATCAAATTAATGTGTCTGCAAATCCAAGTAAAGAAGTCAAGTGTTTAATCTGAACTTTATGTCACTTTCTCATACCAAGGAAGAGTAGGAGAAATGGTGGAATATATCTAAACTGACACTGGCTAGAGACTACAAAGGCAAAGGGACAAAGCAGTGTTTTCATAGTGTTAAAAACAACCTTGTGTTTTTAGTTTATAAAGATCACAGTGGAAAGTGACGAGGCAAAATCATGATTGTTTCTTGGCCTCTGGGCTCCCTAGGTGTCAAGGGGCAAGCAGAGTCCATTCTGCCACTCTGTGGGCTGTCTGCTTCCTCTCCAACCTTTTCCATCCTCCTATGTTGCCGCCCACCTGCCATTCTCTAAGAGACACCCGTCCTTTGGTCTGGAGAAGGAAGGCCACAGACTTTGTTTAAACCACTCCAATGGTGGGCCAGCCAGGCCACTGCACGGCCATCCAGCCCCAAGCAGAGGGGCCAGCTTTGCCCTCTCCTCTTGTTCTACACCCCCAAACAGAGGAGACTTCTGAACTCCTGGGGCTACACTGACAAATCAGACTGTGCGTGGCTCCCATGCTGCTTTGATTACTGCTGTCTGCAGAAATGCAAAGGACAGGGTGAACCAAAGTGACTTAGCCGGGAATCACAGCATGCTATTCAAAGTGAATGTTTTTGTAATTTATAAAAAATTTCCTGCTTGGTCATTTGTCTGAGAAAAGAAGAAAAGTTATGATATTCCTCCTTCCCTCCTCCCAAAAGGTAAAAGCAATGCCAAGAATGTCCCCTAAAAATATAACATTAATTTCCAACTTCAAGAACTTAACATACTGCCATCAAGTTCAATCTCCATCAGAAATCCATTAGGGTATATACTTTTAGGACCTATCAATTCATTCTTTCTCGGTTGTGTAATTCTGTTGGAATTTTACTGTAACAAGCACTAAAATATCAATGGAAAAAGGATAATGACCAGAAATGGCACAGATTTTATTCTGCAATAAATCAAATAACTTTGTCACATATCAGAGATGGAAAGGTAAACATGAGTTAGAGACCCTGTTGTTGTGAACACAAATAGGCTTTGTATTATTAAGACATTTCACTTACAGTGGCATATAAATCTGATAGGAGCTTCATTAATAGCATCCTAAGTAAGAAAATGTACTGTTAGGATGACTTGTCAGTGCTTCTTACTCTGACCCAGCAATTTCACAGTGAACAATGACCATTTCACATTGGTGCCTTATCTACTTCATTGCAATTAATTATGTTTTTTTAAAAATCAAGAACAAAACCAGTATTTTTTATTACACTTATCAACACCAATGACAGGGGGAAAAGAAGACTAAAGTGTGCCTGTCAGAAGTAGTACTGTGTGGTTATTGTAATAAAAGATGAGATTTGACTCTTTTAGCAAATGGTAAACTTTATCACAGCAGCTTCAGACTTTAATTTGAATAAATGATTAAATCAGCAGAGTTCATTCTTATTAGCTCTCATTAACAACTGGAGAAAACTTTTCTTCTTTCTTCTGTTTGTTCTTAGATTTCCACTCTGAGTTGTGGTAATATCAGCAGCTGCTGCCCCCACTTTAAATGATTGAGCACTTAATGATGCCCCAGGCCCTGGACTTACACGCATGTTCTCATTTACTCATTGTAGCAACCACATGAGATAAGTAGACCTATCTTACCCATTTCACAGATGAAAAAACAGAGGCATGGTGAGACTGCCCTAGATTGGAACCCATGACAGTCTATTCTAGGGCTTTATTCTTTACCAGTTATTTACCAGCTATATTTTTCAATAATACTTTTCCAATAATTCTATCAAAATCCTTGCAAGCAGACATTATTACTACCATTTTAGAACTGAGACCACATATTTAGAGACGTCTACAACATTGTGCCCAAGCTCTGAAGAAGCAGTGCTGGACCCTGAGTTTACCAAACCACCGGCCTCTAACTGGTAAGAGTCCAGCCAGGGTTAGAAAGAGCACAGATTTTGGAAACATTTTACAAAATGACAGGCTATCAACAGCTGAGGTATATTTTTCATTCAGTTAAAAAAAAAAAAAAAAGACTTACACTGTAGCTTATGCCTACCTCCAAAATGGAAAGAAGGGGCAAGGGGGGTAGGGGTGGGGTACTAAGTGTTTATAGTGCTTAGATCCAGAGTTTTACTTTGTAATGAGTTTTCTTCTGTTTTGCACTAATTATCAGTCATTCCCCTCTCTGGCTCCTTTCCCTCTACCTCTAAATCTTAAGATTTTCCTTTTTAAACAATGTCATTATCATTATCAACAGCAGAAACTTCCTTTAACCTCAGTAATTTCTTCTTTCTTTTTCCACCCAAACTCCTTGAAAACCTAGTCTATACTACCTTCTTTAAGACTCATTCATTAAAACTTTGGATCTGGCTTTCACCTCCACTGCAGTTAACTGTAAAATTACAATCTCCCCAACATCAAAGTCAATTGCATATCTGGTCATTCCAAATTTACCTTTGTAAACTACTTCCTCTGTGAATCCATCTCTCTCCTTGCCTCCAATTATTCTGTACTATTCACTGTTCCCTCATTATCTCTCAGACCATTTTTCTGACTTCTGTCCTTAAAAAAATAGCTGTGTCCCTGGGTTCTGCATCCCCACAACTGCACTATTTGTACTCCACCTTCTCCCTGGATACTTGATTCACTTCCCCAGCTTCATCCACTCCTCTAGCCACTTTTTAAAACAGTTTGGCAGTTCCTCAAAATATTAAACACAGGGGCACCTGGGTGGCTCAGTCATTAAGCATCTGCCTTCGGCTCAGGTCATGATCCCGGGGTCCTGGGATTGAGCCCGGCATCGGGCTCCCTGCTCAGCAGGGAGCCTGCTTCTCCCTCTCCCACTCCCCCTGCTTGTGTTCCCTCTCTCGCTGTGTCTCTCTTTGTCAAATAAATAAATAAAATCTTAAAAAAAAAAGTGGCTGAACAATTTTACATTCCCACCAGTGATGAATGAGGGTTCCAATTTCTCTACATCCTCACTAATGCTTGTTATGGGTCTGTCATTTTGATTACAGCTATTCTAGTGGGTGTGAAGTGGTTTCTCACTGTGGTTTTGATTTGCATATCCTTAATGACTAATGATGCATCCTGTCATGTGCTTATAGGTCATGTGAATACCTTCTTTGGAGAACTGTCTATTTAAATCCTCTATCTATTTTTAATTGGGTTATTTGCCTTTATTATTGAGTTATAAGAGTTATTTATATATTCTGGTTCCTTATCAGACATACGATTTGCAAGTATTTTCTCCCATTTGGTAGGTTGCTTTTTCACTTTCTTTTCTCCCATTTGGTAGGTTGCTTTTTCACCTTGCTCATTTCATTTTGACGAGGTCCAATTTAACTACTTTTCCTTTTGTTGCTTGTGCTTTAGATGCCATATTTAAGAAGGCTCTGCCTAACTCAGGGTTGGAAAGATCTTCTCCTATGTTTTCTCCTAAGAATATGATAGTTTTGCACTTATATTTGTGTCTACAATCCATTTTTGAGTTAATTTTTGTGTATGGTACGAGGTTCTTTCCACATGAATTGTCTTGGTACCCTTGTTGAAAACCAATTGATCATAAATGCATGGGCTATTATTCTAGAAATCAAGCCTTGCTTTCTTTCCCAAAGCAAACTCCTGACTTTACTTTTTTTTTTGGTCAAGCCACAGTTTCTATTTTTGCAAGTCATTTTCATTTATTTATTCTTTCCTTTACATTCTCATATATTCCTAAATCAAGTGTTCAACTACTGTTGGCTTCTAGACAGTTGAGAAATAAATCCATATCTAACCTGGTATACTAACTGAGCTGTTCCAAATCAAAGCTATCACACCTCTGATGGTCAAAGCGGAGGAGTCTAATGTGCTGGGTTGTGGAATAAACTGGTGCTATGAATGGCTGTGTCAGAGCAAGGGCCTACTCATGTTCTTAGCCTAATCCCCAAACTTCTAGAATAGATTATGCTAATTTAGAAAAGTGTTAGGGGTTGTCCTGAATGATTAGAAAATGTCTCACCTATTTTAAAGCAGTTATTAACTTAATAAATATTTGAGCTCCTAATTTAGCCAGACAGGCTTTTTTTTTTTTCAGCTTTATATGACTACATCAATACCTCTTCTAGATGCTGAAATGGTAAGTGAGACCAAAGATTTCCACAAATTCAAATGACTACCCACATTTAGTAGATATGTCAAAATGATATATCTAAATGTATAAATTGTTATAGTCAATGGTTAACTTCTGAAGGTATTAGGCTTCTGAAATTATTCAAAATTAGTGTACTCTGCAGGAAAAGATGTGATTGCTTATTTTTTTGATATTACAAATTCTTTATATATAGCAGAAACGACATTAGTAGAGATCTAAATAGCACCTATTAAACTATGCTCATATTTAAATACGACATTTATTTTCTCTTGGGAGAGACGGAAGTACATATACCCAAAGAGAAAAACAATGACACACACACAACTTTTACCTAGAAGAACATCCTTCCTAGACTTGGAAATCAATCAGGCTTTGGAATCTACAATCTGCTTGCGTGAATTTCAATCACATACCTTTTTACCAAAGCCTACAATAAATCCACTTTTAATTAACCGTTTAACACCCCATATGAATTACTTAAAAATAACTTTTGGATCTAATAGACAGATTCAAATTTAGCCGGGTGGCTGGCTTTAAGTTCAATGGTGTTTGTAAAAGGGAAGTGTTACTATTTTTTACCCCCAGCCATGTAAATGTGAACATTTGATGCCTTGGCCTACTTTGATTAGATATGCATTCTCACTTACAGCTGCAAACTGTTTCCCCTTCCTATGGCTGCTCCCAGATAAGACCGTGCAATTTTGCCTGGGGTTCTATCATCCTGGGTACTGCTGCCCATTCCCCTCCAGCTGCCCGTAGAGAGCCCCATGTTTATACCAGTGCTGCAATTAAACCAAAGTCAAGAAGAGAAGCCCCAAGGAGAGTGACAAAAGTGCAAGGCTCAAAACTGATTTTCAGCTTCAGCTCCCCCCCACCCCCCTCTCCTCCCCCTCCTACCTCAATTGAAGAATATGGAACCAGAGGCCGGGTAGGGGAGAAGAAAGGAACACCAGGAAGAGGATTATAAGGGGTTCTCATCTCCTTGCTCTGACTGTCTACCCTTGTCCCAATGTTCTCCGTCCTCTTCATTTTCATTAGCCATTTTGGGCTTTCTTCACAAATTGAATCCTGTTTTCCAAATTGGCCAGTGAAAAGTTTTTGCCATGTTGAAATCATTTCCAGAGCTAAATCGGGAAACCTGAGGCAGCCGGGCAATCTTACAGCTGGCTGGAATGTGGCTTGCAATAAAAGGCAGTGTGAATAAGGTGCATTGAAGCTAAATTGGATTCATGTGAAGGGCCGTTTATTCAGAGGGGGGTGGAGATGGAAGGAGAGGAATTAATGAATATAAGAAATTAAATTAGCTCAAGCAACCCTTTAAAAAATATACTGAAAAATATCTGACCTGCCATGAACCTTTTTACAAACCTGAGACCTTTGGGTTTAGACCACGGGAGCTCAGTGATATTCCTCTCCAAAGAAAGCCCTCTGGAAGGAAGGTACTTCTGAGTTAGATAAGACACAGCCTGAAGGTGGCTGAGCAGAATCTGATTTCTCCTGACTGCAATCAGAAGGATGGAAGGCACGGTTGTGAAAGTCAATACATAGCTGAGAGACAAGAGGTCACTCTAACCGATGAAAATATTTAATTAACTAATCACAGAATACCTAACACAAAAATAAACCTGTCTTTTCATCTTAGCTATCACATTTTTCTTCAATGAAATGAAATCATGACCTATCATGTTCTTGAAAAATTATTGATCAATTTATGAGCCTAATGCTTTAATTGTTTGCAATAATATTTTACTCACACTTCTAATCTGATCTGACTGCCACTCTGAGAAAAGCCATGGGGAATTCCACTGGAAGAATGATGGTGCCATTACAAGCAAAAGGATTTACAGACTTACATTAATACTGTCCTATGAAAATAATCTCATTGCAGAAAAATTTTCCTTCCCTAAATAACCATCTAATTTTGATATTAAAACATTTAATAACATCAAAACATTAACAGAACAGGAGGGAATAATGATATTAAATATCTTAAAGACTGCTTAGCGTTTTCTTTATACTGAAACATACATTTATCTCATTTTCACTTAAATCTTTCTTATATAGAAAGTAAGATGTTACATCTATTGTTTTATTTCCATAACGAGATATCTAGTAAGGGAATAAACATACATAAAATACTACTACTCGGCTACTTTGCCAAAAGCATTAGAAAGAAATAGTACAGAAACAAACAAACAAAAAATCCTGTTTTTAGAAATCAAGTTTTTATGCAAAAGATTCTGAGCTCCATGGAGTTTGAGATTACAGCAATGGACATTCAAAATATATTTGCTGGTTGGGCTATGGGATTTCACTTATTTTATTTGTTAATAAAAAACTTATTTTAAAAATTACATCCTCTCAAAGTAAATTCCAAACAAAAGGCATTCTTTTCTCTCCATTAGGCTCTATAATTTATTAACAAATTTGATCTCTTCTAGAATTAATTTATATTCATCCCCATCTGAAGGTGGCACATTCTGAACCTGTACAAAGGTCAGAGAGGCTCTCGGAGTCCTTCCAGCACATCAGTGTGGCGCAGTTTGGCAGTGGGGATACTTTTATCCCATGGGCTCTGAATCTGGGAAGGTGTGAGGCTGGTGGTGCCTGGCTTGCCTGTCATGTTTTTTGACTCCTGACCAGCTGAGGCTGGCTTCCATCGGCCACACACTGAAGAAGTGACTCTAGAAAAACGGACTGTTTTCCCCCACTGTACTGTTTTTTCATTTTTTAGAACTTTGTGTCACTTAACCATTCTTCCCTGCCCAAGATCAACCGGGATACAATGAACAAAACGATCCCAAGACCACCCTGTGTGGTGGGCAGCCTCAAACAGATGTCAGAGCCGCATTGTCCATTACAGTAAGCATAGACCACAGGTGACATTTAAGTTTAATTAAAACGAACAGGATTGGAAAGTGAGCTCCTGAGTTGCACTCGCCACACCTGGGACCGGTGGCTACTGGACTGGACACTGCAGACAGAGAACATTTCTAACACTGCAGAATCTTCTATTGGGCAGCAGTGCTTTCCCTTTTATTTCTTCCACCGTCTCCCATATGACTTCTAGCTAATACAGAGTAGAAATGACTATCAAAATGAGCATGAGTGCCAATCACCTAGAGTCGTTTCAGCACTAGTGTCCTGGCCAGGAGGCTTCTGCATAGTTCACCATTCGCACTCCACCTGGCCCCTCTCTGCATTTCCAGTCATAACTACCAGACACAGAGATGCACAGCTGGTATAAATTTAAAATGCAGAGGCAAAACTGGCATTAGTATCTTTTACCATTCATTTCTCTCTTCATGCTAACTCAGCTATTATTTCCTCAGCCACGGGTCAGGCAGTGAAGGCACAAAAGGTTCCCAGCCTCAAGGAACACAATCTAGGGAGGATATGGAAAAGTAAAGCCACAATCAGGGAGTAATTTCCTAAGAGCCATGACAAAGCCCCAAGCAGAGGGGTGGGGGGGCACGGAGCTTGGTCTGGAAGGACAGCTCCCTAAGGGACAGAAGCTAAGGCAGAGTTTCTCAAATCGACACTACTGACATGTTGGGCTAGATAACTTTTTGTTACCCCATGCATGGTAGGATGTTTAGCAGCATCCCTGGCCTTGATCCAGCCGAGGTAATAATCAAAAATGTCTCCAGACATTACCAAATATTCCCTGGGGGGACAAAATCACCCCCCTTTTTGAGAACCACTTAGCTAAGGCCTTTAGGACACATTCACTATTCACCCCAACAAAATTCATTGGGCAACTACTGAAAACTAATTGGTGAGGATAAGATGAGAGGACAAGATCTTTATATTAAGCAGCTTAAAGTCTAGTAGAAACTAGAGTGAACAGGTGGGGTGAGTTTCAAATGGGGAAACTGCATGTATAGAAGTACAGAAGGATGGGGCACCTTAGAATGTGGGGGTGGCTCAGTGGGTTAAGCATCTGCCTTCAGCTCAGGTCATAATCTCAGGGTCCTGGGATCAAGCCCCGCATTCTGCTCCATGCTCAGCAGGGAGTCTGCTTGCTCCTCTCCCCTCTCCCCCTGCTCATGCTCTCTCTCTCTCAAATAAATAAACAAAATCTTTAAAAATATATATATATTTAAAATATATATTTAATTTAATATATAATATATTAAAAACATATGTATTTAGAAGTACAGAAGGATGACAAAACACGGGAACTGCACACAATGGGAAACAGGTTGGTGCTCGGAGGACACAGGAGTGTGAATGACAGGAGACAATGGGAAATAGGGAGGCGGGGCCAGATTGTAAAGGTGTCTGTATATTGTATGTACTTGCATCAAATTTAGAATTTATTGTCAGGCCATTTGAACAAGGGAATAACATGATCCAGATTATATTTTGAATGGTGGTAAAAACTTTGTGCCATCAGAGTGTAACATACAAATGACAAGTGCCATCAAATACCTACACTGCAGACAGGTTAAAAACCTTTTTCTAAATAACGATAATAAAGTTCCAAATTATAGGTGACTCTAATAGGGATGGATACGGAAACAGGGATTTGACTGATGTCTCTGGAAGTGGAACAGCTAGTTCTAGACTAACTGTGGGGGTGGGGGCAAGGAGGAGGAGGAGGAGGACGAGGGAAGATCTTTAGGATGACTTCCGGTTTGGGGTAAGGACAACTATATACATGGGAGGGAGGCAGTCATGTGAACGAAGGCAGTAGATTCACGAGGAGGAGCAGGGTGGTGTGTGGGAAAGGCCTGTACCAGTCTGGACAGACATAGGGCTCACTGTACTGTGCTGGCTGAAGCCATGGGTTTGGGCTTTGTACAAGGAGAGTGGACAGGACAGGAAGGCTGTGTGAATTGGCTAAGGCCGCCACAACAAAGTTCCATAGACAAGATGGCTTAAACAACAGACATTTATTCTCTTAAGATTCTGGAGGCCAGAAGTCCAAGACCAAGGTGTCAGCAGGGTTGGTTTCCGGTGAGGCCTCTGTCCTTGACTTCCAGACCACCATCTCCTCCCTGTGTCTTCCATGGACTATAGTATTCTCCTCCAAATTTACTTTGTCCCAGAAACTATGGCTTGCTTCCTATTCCTCAAATGAGTCAAGCCCATGCTTGTTTGATGATGTTTGCACTTGCAAGCCTCTCTGCAAAGTGCTTGCCCTGGCTCTTTGCTTTGCTGGCTCTGTCTCATCATCCAACTGTCAGCTCAGATGGCACCACTTTCACTGTCCCAGCCACCCCCTCACAGCACTGTGCTTGGCTTCCTCCAAAGCTGGGACAGCACTTTGTCTTTGAGTACAAGTCTCCTCTCATTCAATCGTTAAGTTCATGGAAAGCAGCAACCTTGGCAACTCCTTCACTGCAGTGCCCCCAGTACTGGGAGCAGAGCTTACACATTCTAGGGGCTCTAATGTACTTGTGGAAGGGAGGGAAGAGGGGAGGGAGGGAAAGAAGGAAGGGAGCGAGAGAGAGGAGAAAGGAAAGATAATGCATGAAAGGAGGGGTCAAATGCAAATAACTAAGGTGAGTCCTAGGAAGTGTTCATGGATGTGGCACTTCGGACTCCACTGGTGACATTAATCTGAGCTGTGGTCAGGAAATATTAGATGCTCAGTGAAGGTGGTAAGGAGGTGGAGGCTGCTCTCAAAGCAACACAGTCTAAAGAGAATGAGTGACCCAGAAGCAGGAGACAGAGGTTCAAGGAAACCTAATTTGAGACACTGGGCTTTAATTTCATCCCCACAGAAAAGATCCACATATCTTTGTCTCTTGCCTTAACCTGGGCCACCACCAGCTTTTTAAGTGAACTGCAATGGGTTTCTCCCACCTCCTCAAATGAGCTACAACCACAGGCCTCAAAACACAAGGCCTGAAGATCTCAATTCAGACACCCCCTTGGGGGATCCAAAAGGCTAGATCAGGCTGCCCAGGGACAAGCTGTAACTTCTCTTCAGGTGCTCACCACACCTCACCACTGTGCCTCTGATGTCTGACTGACTAACTTTTCCCTTGGAATGTGGCCTCTCACCAAGAGGTCGAGGCACCTCCTCTACTACGCTCTCCGTGTGACTGGCACAGTGCTCAGTACCAGGTGTGGTGTGACTTCTGCCGTGATTATGTATATCTTAAGGAAACATCATACATTGGAAGTCTATGACCAAATGGAGGGGTGACATTTTTGGAGAGCTGAATTAGCCCTGATGCCACTTTGGCCAAGGGAAAAAAGTAGGAGTGCCAGATAAATGCAAAGTGTCTGGTTAAATTTGAATTTCATGTAAACAATGAATAATGTCTTAGTATAAATATTTTCATGCAGTATTTCAGACACATTTAAACAAAAATTATTTGCCATTTATCTGAAATTAAACTTAACTGGATTCTATTTGCTGAATCTGGCGACATATACCATGAAGGGACTGCCTATCATTTTATACACACTTCAGGGCAGTTCTGATCACTCACCACCAAGAGATAATTAATTAAGGCTGGAAGAGGACACACGCAGCCACTCATCAAACTCCACTAAGGATCACTGTGTACAAAAGCCTGGTAGGCACTATCAAGGCATATGATCGTTCTTCTAGAACAAAGCCTACAAGAGGAGATAAAGCAAGCAAGTGAAAATGAGTACTTGTTGAAAATGGTAACTTGTTACATAAGCCTAGAAGAGGAAAACCCTGTCCTCAGGGATCAGGATGTTCTCCTGGGCAAGAACCGAAATGAAGAGGCTAGGTAGTGAAGTTAGGGCAGGCCATGCAGGGCCATGACATTCAGGCCAAGGAGTGTGGGCTTTATCTTACAGACCAGAAGCCAGTGCCCTGAGGTGGGCGTCTGCATCTTGCAGTTGTAGAACCATCACCAGGGCTGCAAAATCCTGATTTGACAAAGCTAGCCTGAGCCCACCTTCCCAGTCTGATATACCTCAGAGGTCCAAGCTCACAATTCCCCACTGAAAATCTTAGATTATTTGGTCACAAACCATACATGTGCCATGGATTCAAGGTCCATTTGAACATGTGCCCTGTGCAAGTACATGAGCTTCCAAAATCTTAGGTTGACAACTTCTTGGATTCTGGAGAAGGAAGGTGAGCTAGGACCCAGCTGGGGGCAACATGGAGGAGAACCCGAGCTCGGAGGCCTTTTTTGGCTTCTCATAGAATTCAGAAGACAATTATCCGAAGAGGGAGAAAAAACCCTCCTGGGGTGAACCATTATGAAAGAGATGGGTATGAGAGAAACTCCAGAAAGTATTTCTTCAATCAGTGTTGACTAAGACTAGTAATGCAAACGCCCAAAGGTGTGCAATTATAATGCATTCACCCAACACTGTATCAAAGTCACTCCACAATTCTGTCCACAGGACAGATGATAGTATATGTTGAGTAAAAACTTTAAGTCAATTTTAATTATGTTCTTTCAAATACTGCTGCATTTAAAATGCTCATGAAAGTCATCTGGCAGGAAAAACCCAAGTATACTTTCACTACTCCTCCATTAATAACTTACCTACTACTGAGATACTTGAAATTTGAAAGCTTTCTTATATGAATTCAAGTACCAAAAATCAAAAAGAAACTGAGAAACTGTTTCCATAGTTTAATTTTTAAATTGAGCTTGGACATTTTCTTTGCCTCTAGAGAAAATATTTATGCCACGTGTAGTATACATTAAAAAGGTATTATAAAAATTAACTTAAAAATTACAAAGAGTTGTGAGTAGTTTAATTTTAAAAAACATGTATAGAAGATGATTTAGTAAAAAGTATCTTACTCTTTGACTTGACTTCTGAATTTTCACAAAACTGTATGCATTTCATCTAATATATGTGGCTTAAAATGGAATATGAACGTAATGTGCTTGACTTCAGACATAGTTATCCATATTAAATGTTCGAGGCTTTACAGGTATGATTAAAGTGCCTAAAACAAAGCATATGTAGGCTCAAGGGTAATTGTATTGTATCTAGAATACGATGAAAAAAAATGATCAAGTTGTTAAAATATATATATTATATATTTATATAACCAAACACCAGTATTAAAAATGGAAGTCTCAGAAAAACCTAACATCCAAAATCTCAAACATGAATGGGAAGCTGTTTGAATCATGTACAGGCACACCTCAATTTATTGCACTTTGCAGATACTGCAGGGTTTGTTTTTTTTTTTTTTTTTTTTTACAAATTAAAGGTTTATGGCAACTCTGAGTTGAGCAAGTCTATCAGTGCCATTTTTCCAACAACATTTGCTCACTTTGTGTCTCTGGGTTATATTTTGGTAATACTTGCAATATTTCAAAAGTTTTCATTTTCTATTATATTTCTTATGATGATCTGTGATCAGTGATCTTTGATGTTACTCTTGTAATTGTTTGAAATGCCATGAACTGCAACCATCTAAGACAGCTAACTTAATTGATAAATGTGTATGTTTGGACTGTTCCACTGACCAGGCAGTCTCTTCCTCTCTTTGGGCCTCTGTAGTCACTGAGACACAACAATATTGAAATTGGGCCACTTAATAACCCTACAATGGCCTCTAGGTGTTCAAGTGAAAGGAAGAGTTAGTTACATGTCTCTCACTTTAAATCAAAAGCTAAAAATGATTAAGCTTAATGAGGAAGGCACATTGAATGCTAAGACAGGCAAAAGGCTAGGCCACTTGCACCAGTTAGTCAAGCTGTGAATGCAAAGGAAAAATTCTTGAAGGAAATCAAAAGTGCTACTCCAGTGAATACACGAATGATAAGAAAGCAAAACAGCTTGATTGTTGATATTTAGAAAGTTTTAGTGGTCTGGGTAGAAGATCAAACCACAACATTCCCTTAAGACAAAGCCTCATCCAGAGAAAGGCCCTAACTCTCTTCAATTCTAAGAAGACAGAGAGATAAAGAAACTGCAGAAGAAAAGTGTGAAGCCAGCAGAGGCTGGTTCATGAGGTTTAAGAAAAGAAGCCATCTCCATTACGTAAAACTGCAAGGTGAAGCAGCAAGTGCTGATGTGGAAGCTTCAGCAAACTATCCAGAAGATCTGGCTAAGATCATTAATGAAGGTGGCTGCACTAAACATTTTCAATGTAGTGGGAACCAGCCTTCTATTGGAAGAAGATGCTATCTAGGACTTTCATAGCTAAAGAGGAGAAGTCAATGTCTGACCTCAAAGTTTCAAAGGACAGGCTGACTCTCCTGGTAGGGACTAATGCAGCTGGTGACTTGAAGTTGAAGCCAATGCCTTTTTTCCATTCTGAAAATCCCAGGGCCCTTAAAAATTATGCTGAATCCACTCTGCCTCTGCTCTAAGAATGGAAAAACAAAGCCTGGATGGTAGCACATCTGTTGACAACATGGTTTACTGAATATTTGAAGCCTACTGTTGAGACCTACTGCTCAGAAAAAAAGATTCCTTTCAAAATATTCCTGCTTATTGACAGTGCACCAGGTCACTTAAGAACTCTGATGGAGATGTCCAGTGAGATGAATGTTGTCTTCATGCCTACTAACACAGCACCCATTCTGCAGCTTATAGATCAAGATGTCATTTTGACTTTTAAGTCTTAGTATTTAAGAAATACATTTTGTGAGGTGGTGACTGCCATATGTAGTGATTCCTCTGATGGATCTGGACCAAGTAAATTGAAAATATTCTGCAAAGGATTCACCATAGACACCATTAAAAACACTGTGATTCATGGAAAGAGGTCAAAATATCAACATGAACAGGACATTGGGAGAAGTTGATTCCCACCTCATGGATGACCTTGAGGGGTTCAGGACTTCAGTGGAGGAAGTAACTGCAGACGTGGTAGAAATAACAAGAGAACTAGGATTAGGAGTGCAGCCTGAAGATGTTACTGAACTGCTATAATCTCATGGTAAAACTTGAATGGATAAGGAGTTGCTTGCCATGGATGAGCAAAGAAAGTGGTTTCTTGAGATGGAATCTACTCCTAGTGAAGACTGTTGAAATGACAACAAAGGATTTAGAATATTACATAAACTTTGCTGATAAGGCAGCAGAAGTTTGACTTTCAATTTTGAAAGTTCTACTGTGGGTAAAATGCTATCAAACAGCATCACATGCTATTAGAGAAATTCTTTCTGAAAGGAAGAGTTAATTGATGCAGCAAACTTCATTGCTGTCTTAGTTTCAGAAATTGCCACAGCCCCCCCAATTCAGCAACCACTACCCTGATCAATCAGCAGCGGTCAACATCGAGCTAAGACCCTCCACCAGCAAAAAAGATTATGACTTGCTGAAATCTCAGATGATGATTAGCTTTTCTTAGCAATGAAGTATTTTTTAATTAAGGGGTGTGTGTGTGTGTGTGTGTATATGTATATATACACATAGGGTATTTTAGACATAATGGTTTTTGTATATATATATGTAATATATACATATATAAAAATATATAAAAATCCTCTCTCTCTATATATATATATATAGAGAGAGGATTTTTTAGACATAATGCTATTGACAGTTAATCGATTTAAGTATAGTGTAAGCATTATTTTTACATACCCTGGGAAATCAAAAAATTAATTTAATTTGCTTTATTGCAATATTTGCTTTATTGTGGGAGTCTGGAACTGAACCTGTAATATCTCAGATGTATGCCTGTACAAAGTGCCTGTGCTACTGACTAAATTACCTTTAATGAAGGCCATGAGTGTATATGTATGAACTTTTTGTAACTATTGTGATTTATCAAAATCACTCATCTAAAAAAATGTATATAACCAAACCTAGACTGATTACTGTATAATCTATATATGTAAACACAACATAAAATTTGCCATAAATGCCAATAAGACCTCCTTCATGGTCCCAGTTTTGCATCTTTAATGCTTATCTTCTGATAAGCATTAAAAAAACATACATTTTCAGAAATTCATTGGGAGGTGTCTTTAGGTTGCTAGAATGAGGCTGCCTTCCTAGCCATATCATTATTTTTAGAATGAGAATTTAGATGAATTTTTGCTGTAGGACAAAAATGGCAAAAACAGGTTGCTAGTAGATGGCACAACTTTGGGAGACAAAGGTTCAAGAAGACAGCTGAGTTTCAGCTAGCGTAGGCAAAGAAGAAAAGAACACGTGTGCTGCTGCAGAGGTAGGGCCCAGAGCCATCCACTGCCACGGGAAGCCAGCGCAGCACAGAGCGTGGTGCGCTGAAAAGTGCAGAGGAGTTTCATGTTCACCGAGGGTTGATCACAGCTACACTGGAGTCTTTTCGGGGCAGTAAGTCCCTAATTACTGATGTGGGATGTGTTCTGCCAACTACCATATTAGAAGATATGTTTGGTAAGCAATTCCTATGGCCTGATGCTTTCTTTTTTTAGGCAACTACATGTTTTTACACCAGAATGGGGTGCTTTACATTTCATAAAAGTCTGACACATCATATGAGGCACACAGAGAGGCAAAGGATGTGTATAAATCAAAAAGATATGGCTTTATATTTTTACTGTACTGGGAGATCTCATGACTCAAAGCAGCCTGTAGGGGGTCCTTTTGTGAAATGAACTTTTCCCTAGTTTAGAAGTACTCATTTTTGTAAATCAACTTGTTGCAATCCTCCCCTGTCCCCCACCCGGCTAGGACACAATTCTAAATCTATACAAATAATTCACACATCCTAAAAAGAAAGATGTTTTGAAGTTTTAACTCTAATATGACTGAACAGTGCTGTCATATGACAATCTCAAGCTTCCTTCTGGAAAAACACTGATGAACTCATGAACCCAAAGTGCACAACTACCAGAGCTAGACAAGGACCCTGGCACTGATACCCGGTTCTCTGGACCAGTGTTCTCCATCTGTCTAATACTGAATGATTCCCATACAGCTTTGCACCAAAAAGAAGCTCCTTAAAACCTGAGGATACCTGATACTTTGTGAAGGCTGGATTCCTATCAAGGCCACTCCCTGCTCACCCAGGGCACACTACACTCTCTGCTGCTTCCTTTATCTGTCAGGGCTCAGACTGGATAGCAGGCCCACCCCTCCCTCCCAACCCCCTGCTGCCGGAGATCCCAAAGGCCTTTCCTCTCACTTCTGCCCACAATAAAACTTGCTAAAGAAAAGAAACCTGAATTAAATTATTTGGGTTTTAAAAAAAATTAGAATTGCAAGATACTTGAGAAACTATCTAGTTCAGTCTCTGTGCCGACACCATCAACAATTATCCTCCCAGATGCTAAGCTACTGAAGGTGGGAATTATTTTTTACCGAGTAGATCACCTATGAGTGTTTGGTGAATAAATGAGTGAATGGATGACTACTGCTTGAAGGTTCCAGCTGTAGCTGTGGTATGGGTAAGCACAGCATGTTAATAAATTAAGTCTCTTTTTTTCCGAGGAAGAATCACCTGACCTTGTGACTATTTTCTGCAGGTGGTATTTACTGATCCTGAGGGATTATGACAGCCAGGGAGCACGATCCCTCCAAGAACTATGAGGAAGAAATCTTTTTCTGAGATGGATGGATTTTGGGGTATGGGCATATACCCCTAAATATTATGTCTATGCACAACAGCTTCACCTTAGGGAGAAAAGAAGAGACTGCCTTAGATTTCCTCAAGGAGGGTTTCATTAGAGAATTCCTGAAAGGAACCCAAGCCACGCTGAAGTCCTATGGGGAGGCGCACCTCCGTCTTATTGGAGACAACTGGGAGAGGCACGTCAGCCTGATCAGGCAAACTCACACTTGGTCCCTGAAGGAGATGTGGAAGGCATCAGCCATTACTCCCAGACTTCATTTTCAGATCCCCTTCCTCGAGGCTGCAGCTGTGTCTCTCAGGACCTGGAAACTGTCTTCTTCAGAGAGCATCATGAGGTGGATTTCACACAAATGAGTCAGTGTGGTGCAGTGGAAAAACATGAGACATAAAGCCAGGAGACCAGCAAGTAATAGTTCCAGCACACACCATCTGACCCAAGTCAAGCCATTCACCCTCTCAGGTCCAACTCCCTTTTCTATAAAGCTGGAAAAATGGTGTCCACCCTCCCTATCTGGGGGTTGCTTATTGTTTGTTCATTCAACAAACATGGACTAAGCATCAACACATGCTCAGCACTGTGCTAGGCCCTAGGGACTCGGCAATGAAGAATCACACACACTGGCCAAGCCCTCCTGAGCCTGACAGTCTAGCATGGAAGAAAGTCTCTGAACAACTAACTACAAGTGTTCTGTGGTTTCAAAATAAAGAACAAGATGTACTGGGAGCTTGTGAACAGATTCTTAGACTGGGGGTTCAAAATAACCTTCTAGGGGAGTCACACTTAAGGTGAGGGTGCTCTAAGAATCCATTCATTTAATCAATACTTCCGTCTAGCCTATCATGGGCCAGGAAGTGGGCATGTGGCTGGGGATTTAGGAGTGAACAGGACAGACGCGGCCACGCCCTAATGGAGCATACAATACAGTGGAGGAGAAAGATCATCACAGGTTACACAAATAATGAATTAATTACTATTGTGATAAACGCCGTGAAAGAACTGAGATAAAGCATATAAAAGTTCTTTATGAACGATCACATCCTTTATAAATGTTCCTCTCTGTTAAGAAGACTGTAAGTGGCAACAGAAGAATAAAATTAGAAGGGAAGCTTCTTCTCTCCCTCTTTTCTTTTCTCTTTATTCCTTTTTTCTCCATCCATCCTCCCTGTCTATACAGCTGGCAAGACAACTAGTGTGAATAACAATTAAAGTGTCAGATTTAAATGTGACTAATGTTATTTTTTCTGAATGCTTTGATCTAATACTTATGAACTAGAATAATGAACACTAACTTTATTACTAGGAGAAAATTTAAAACCACTGTTTCCATGCATCATGGCTACGTGGAGAAGGGGTAAAGTGCAGAGCAGTTACAATACTCTGTGGGGTAAAGTGGGATAAAGGTGATCTAAGAGATTTTTAAAGAGGAGTGTCCATTAAAGAGAGAAGACCTTCACTAGGAAAACCCAGTGCTCAGGCTGCACAGAACCAAGACAGAGAAAACCCTCAGGCCATTCCAGGAAATGATGGAAAAAAGCAGAACTTTTAATAAGTTTACTATAAAAAATATTAAATTTCAAAGCCAAAAAACAATCTCCTAAGGCTTCAGGAAAACCTTAGCTCAGACAATTTTGTAAACATGACCTAATCTTTATGGAAGACAGCATCAGTTGGGGTCTGACTGCAAAGAAGCTGGGCAAAAAGAACCCGGTCACCGGTGGCAGGACACCCTGTCGTCAGTCCCCAACGAAGGTCTACATAGCCACCCACACGTTTTTAGCGAATGTTTAAGTCACTTGATTTTCTACAAGAACTGTCCCTTCTCCAGGAAGGAGAGCTTTGAGAAGCAGGAAGCCCTATTTGTGCCAAAGGAGGGGCTTAGAAGCCCTCCCCAGCAGTCAGGGCCTCCCACCGGGTGAAGCAGGAGAGAGAGTACAATTGTGGGGGTGACCTCCTTGGGGCCTAACATGGGGGGGATGACCACCCAAGTGGAGGCGGTTCCTGAGCAGATACAGATAACCGCTGAAATGTAACAATCTAATACTTTTATCATGTGGAGTCTACAGCAAACACTGCCAACAATGCACGAAGGAAAAAGCTGATACTTTAGCACAGAGCACACAGCAGCCATCAAATTCATCTCTCTATAACTATCCCCTCAACTTCAAGAGCTAAGCATACATTACCACTAAAAATATGTTCATAAAGACCTCATGCTGCTAAGTATGATGTCAGATTTCATAAATGATGACATTTTTAAGATAACATATTGAAGTAGAATATAAAATTAAAAAGTACATGTATGAGGAGCATATGGCTAGATGTATTTTCAGAAACTAATCATGAAGCTTTATGGTCAACTTCCACCAATCTTTAAAATAATGTGACAATATGAGACAACAGTGGAGAGAAAAAAACAAGAACCAAAAGGCGGAGAGGTTTTTTTATTTTTTCAGCTCGGCTGTACAACACTGAATAAATCATTGACTTCTTTTGGTCTTTGTTTCCACATCTAATCAGAACAGACAGCTTCTAAGTGTACCTTCTAGTCTAAAATGTTATTCATTGAAAAAAAAAGTTATACATTGAAAAAGTAGCCCACCCTAAATTCAAAAAAGTGCTTCTGGATGGTATCACTTCAAGAGTGTTTCAGGCAATTCATTTATCCCAATATGCTATACTAACACACTAATATACTAGGGAGATAGGTTATGCTGTAACCTTTTCTTCCCTCCCTAGGCCAATTCCTCGTACATCTAACCAGCAAGAAATGTATGTCTTCAGCAACAATCAAAACTAGAGAGAGGCAGAGTGCTGGCAGCAGAGCCCAAGCAGGCCCTGGGAGCCATGTTTTCTGGAGGAGCTGAAGAATCAGAGCTGCAGGCTCCTTGATCCCTCTGCGCCTAGTCTTAGTCCCAGAGGGCAAGCAGGCCTGAGTCACCTCCCAGGCCCAATACCTTGGGCTATGGACAGTCTGTGTTAATTAAGGTACATTTTCTACCTCATTGTATAACATAATTCTGACTTTTGACTACAGCAAGCTCTTAAAATCAGTCTTTTCTGAATAGTGTGTTAATACCATTAACACACAGTGTGTTAATACTTGGGCTTGGTAATAAGATGTCCTTGCTGGCACAGGCAGTGTTATTTTTACAGTGCACACACTCACACTTATCAAAACTACATTAGGTCCATTAAGTCAGCTTTTCACCTCAGTGTAATTAAAAACACATAAGGAAAAATATATAATGGAAAAGACTATTGTAGGAGCCAGGCCACTTTTTAGGGAATTGCAGTAACTTGGATCTGTTGAGGATCATACATTACTGTTTCTAGAAACTAAAAGTCCCTCAGATAGAAAAAGTTACTGCATCTTCTCCAAATACTTTATATACTAAGAGATTTCTGTTGTTCTCCCCCTCAGAGCTGGCACATTTTTAGGTGATAGTTTTGAAGGGCTGTCATAGCAATCTGCTGTGCCCTCTGGCATGCCATGGCTTCATATGAAGTATCAAAGGGCCCCTTCCTAGTCTCCTGTCTATTCAGTCATCAGCAGATACTGCGTTCATCCTATGTGCTTGTTACTGAGTTTGACACTAAAGAAACCAAATCAAACAGCACTGTTGCCCTCAAGGGATTTGTAATCTGTCTGGATAGACAAACACAGAAACAACTAAGTAATAAATCACTACTATGGAGGCTGCATGAACTAATAGGCTAGACAGTAGAGAAGGCCTATTGTAGGGGCTGGGAAGATTACAGTCCAAAGATAAAAGGGTACAATTTTATTTAAAGGTGAAAATACTTCAAATTGAAATATAAAAGCCTAAGGGATTAGAAAAATCTGGAAGTTCCTTTACAGTACCATAGGCTACGTCATATATCAATTGCCAATTGGCTCAAAGTTCTTGAAGTGTGTAAATTAAAGTTTGCTGAGAGTTGAGTATGCAAGAGTATTTAAAGTGGGCCATAGGAAAGATCTATTTCTCTAAATTTCCTGACTCTGAAAACCCAATCTTCACTCTAGAGACACACTGACCTGGGCTCTTCAGCTTCACATAGTGTTAGTGAAATTTAAATGTAGAATAAAAAGCAATTGTAAATATGAAATTTACTTATGGACTAAGCAATAAAGCATGAAATGGCAAAACTACTGAAAATGTCAATTATCTGTACTTATGGAAATGTAAGTTTGCAGTAATTTTTTTTCTAGATAACTAAAATAAGAGGGCGCCCTTGAGAAAGGCCTTAGAAAGCCAAATACCGTGCCACTAGATCCTTAACAATCCCAAATGATCTACCAATCTTCAGTAATCTCAATAGAAATACATAGTTTGATCATCTGGAAAACAGCTGAAATTGTTATTTCTGATAAAATGCAAAGGTATGTTAAAAGTCTATTTAAATTGCTACTCCAACGACAAGATATTCAGATTATAGGACAAAAAAATACTAAGAAGCTATATATAATCACTTATAATGTAGCTATTAAAAGTTGAGTAGTTTTAAAAAAGTCCTTAGAACTGGATATGGTTGTATATTTAAATCGTTGGGTCAAATAATAGATATAAAAACATTCAGATCACTTCAGTTGAAACCACAGTGTTTTTCTGAAATCTGTTGAATTTACATGCCATTTCATTGTTTAAGTTCATAGGAAAAGTTTCATGTCTAGAATGTGAACATCAATATAACATAGTGAGAAAATATATCATTCTGGGAAAAACTGAAGTTTCCATTGATAAAAGCTTAATGTTCATATAAACACATGCTATATAAAATAGCAAACTCTCCTAGTCACAAATAGCCTTATTTTTTCCTATCAAAGTATTCTAATTATTAGCACCAACTGTCTACTATAGATTGTTTAGCAATCAAGAGATTAACTGTTTTATTTATAAAGTTTCTAAATAGCCGATTTTCAGATATTCGATATTACCACAGAAAAAGATTGCTGATGTATTTTTAATCTTTGATGGTGCCCCCCATTTTTTTTTTTTTATCCAACTTCAGAATCAAATTTCTACAGTGGTAAATATTAAGTTTAAAGTTATATAAAAACATGGCCACTATGTAAGGTTTTAAATTATATGTTATATTTTGTTTTCTATTTCAAATGCAGTATTTTGTTTGTACATACAGAGAATTAGTCCATCTTGCATAGTCACTTTCATATAAACATGTTCCATGGGAATTTAATCTACTGCCCTTTTTTGGATGGTTAAGTGGGATCATGTGGAACTAAAGAAAAAACTGGGAGTAAATCCTAATCCAAAAGCTATCCCTGTCTAATTCAGCCTTCTGTGAATAAAACCACCTCAAAAGTGTTTTATCTGCAGAGCTTCTTTGGGCTAAAAAATTTACAAGTTCACTATGAACTAATTTTTATTAGTTCATTAGGCATTAATTTTATTACAATTTTTTTTTTTTAAACAAGGAAACTCCTTTACTTGGTTCATTTTGTCTCCTCAATTAAAACACAATTTCTGAGCTATTGTATTTTCCTTCCGTTTAAATACTGTATATGCATAGGCTGACATAGAATTTTTCCCTTGTTGGAGAGCTTGTTCTATTTCCTCCAAACTAGATAAAGTCCATTCAGATGCGTTGATGGGAGCCTCCCTCCCCCTTCATGCCCTCCCAACCCTGGATGCCTTTCCCGTCCTCCTCCAGCATATTCTTGGGTGGGCAGAAACCTGGGGAGACGCAGCCACCAGGCAGCTTGCTACTCTCCTAAAGCACATCTGGGCTTTATATCAGGCCTTTAATTAATCCTCAGTGAAAGCCAAGCTATGACATTTTGACTGGGCAGGCTCCAGTTCTGGACAGGTCTTGATTTATTGCGACTGAGTCTCAACCAACTTTGATTTATTTCAGCTTTGGGGAGGAGGGCAAGCTCAGAACAGAAAAGTGCTGTTGAATGTAGAGCACGTGATGTCAGCACAGGCCCTCCAGACTTCCGAGGGCTACAGGACAAACGGTTCAGAAGAGAATGGCCTCTGAGAAAGGCATTTAAAAAAAAGATTGAAGATTTAAATAACCTAAAATTGTATATAACAAAATAAATGCAATCATGGATGAGACAAAATGGCTCCTGACGTAGCTGGCTGATTGCACAGCAGGGTAGGAACCTTGGCCTTATCTCTTCCAAAAGGACAAATCCCAGTGGGGCATTAGTATTAATCAGGGCTCTCATTTGCATGCAGCGAGCAGTGGCCCTGCCAAGCCTCTCCTTCGTAGCTGTGGGGAAAATTCTCCAGGACCCATTTCCTGGTTAGCAACACCAAACATCTTTTGGCTGATTAAATAAGGTCAGATTTCCCATGCTGATTTTTTTTTTTAGACAGAACAAGCCAAAAGAAGTCATAGTTATTTGAGCAAACAAAGACAAAAGAGTAAAGTTACCTAATGAATTTGTTTCTGTCGTGGGAAGGCTATCCGTAATACCCTTCCCTGACTGAAGCTTTGACAATGTGCTGAGCTCACTGCCAACTTGAGCAGAGCCATATCAGAATGGTGACCCCCAAGTGCCAAATGAGCATCCACAGATGGAAGTCCAGCTAATGCTTCTTTACAGCGTCACCTGGCCTAGCATGATGCCCAGGACGCAGCGGGGGCTTCTACTGCAGGATCTTTGACTACTGACAAGCCCTCTCCCCTCCCTGGAGGGCAAAAGCTGGTGCACATGTCCCTGCCTAGTGTCACAATGAACACATGGGTGATAAAAGAAAAGTGTCAAAAATCACTGCAGGCAAAGTGAACAAGTTCCCCAAAGGGAGATAATGGTAGGAGAAATGGATTGCAAAAAAGAAGAGGTGGAGTACAGGAAAGGGAATAAGGGCATCAGAGATAGAGAGAGGTGGCATGGCCTAAGAGTAGAAAGCACATTCAAACTCCATTAGAACTACTACCCACACATGCTCTGGGCAAGTTACTTCACCAAGCTGAGCCTCCTTTCTTCATGGGCAAAATGGGGATAAAAACACCTATTCTGCAGGGTAGCTGTGAGGAGCAGAGGACAGGCTTGGAAAGCTCCTACCACCTTCGACATGGACACTCTAGTAGCTGATGACACAGGTACTGTGTTATGACAGGGACAGGAAAAAAAGGTACTGGCGTTTACCCGTGTATCTGTCCACAGTACCAACATGCAGCTAGGGGCTTTGGCGGGTGAGCATGACCCTAAAGGGTGTCTGGGAACATGTGTGTAGGAGTCTCTGAGAAGGAATGCCCAGGTGGCTGTGAGTGTGTGGCACCCACCATACTGTAGTATTCATTGACTCTTTCTTCACAGAGCCACCCAAAAAGGCTGTTCCTAAAGATACAATCTTTACCTAAAACTACTGAATGAGTGACGCTTGTGACAAGGATTAATAGAACTGTTGCTCTGTGATTAGACTTGAGGTTGAAGCTACTAAGCACAACTGTCAGGTAAGCTATCACGTTTCAGAGCTGGCTTTTCGTAACAACATGCATATGTAGAGGAACCATCTTATGGGTGGCCGGTCTGCCATTCCTGCGTGTGGGCAGTCACCAGCTGCGAGGCGCAGCGTGCCAGGATTTAGTAGGTAAGTGCCTAGCATGGCATGAGACACTGCACTTTGATTGAAATCCACCGAATGCCTGAGATTCTTAGGCACTATTCAGGCTACACCAACACATTAATTGCTACAAGTTAAAGAACCAGGGTTGAAGTGAACACAGCACAATGAAGGGTAATTGTGTCACTGAAGCCAGGGTGTTGTAATTCCTATGGCCCTTCCTTTTTTTCACCTAAAGTGAAAGTTATCTGAATATAGCTAGTCACTGATTTTGGAAATTAAACTCTTCACATCTCTGTGTTCTCTAGTTTCTCAAACAGATTTTGAAGTTGGGAGGTTACAGAGCCTTGGCTGAGAAATGCTGTACACTTACAAAACCTATTTAATATAGGGGACGGGACCTGGGTCTGCAAACCAGCCCTGCAGCTCCCAAAGCATTCTGTGCTGCAGACAAGGGGGAGGGCTCTGTCCCTTGGGAGCTGCCTTCTCATCACAGTGAGCCAGCGGGGCTGAAGGGGTCTGCAGAGTGCTCCCTGTTCTCCACAGGTCCAAGGCTACCTACACCACAGCTCGCAAGGTCCTTCTCACCAGTTATCATCTGCCCAATAACAATGAGAGAGTAGGAAGGGGTAGCCCCAGATGCTGCAAGGAGGCAGGAGTCGGATGGCACTTGTCCGTCTGCCTGACCACAGAGGGTGAGTGCTTAGGCACACAGAAAAGCTCCATCATTTCCTTTGTCAATTTGTGAACAGGACGATGAAGGCTGAGGGTAATATTTCCATATGTTTGTACCTGCAATCTCACCCTTAACATCATTTCTTGTTTTCACATATGTGGTTTCTCTCCCATTTGATTCTTGGCTTCTAGGGGAAGATGGCCATACACGCATGGGTGTGAGTGTGCATTTGTGTGTCTGTGTGTGCATCTACATTAACTTTAACTCCCCCCCACACACACTCAGATATTTTAAAACTCCATATGATGCAGAGGAAGAAGATGACAAACCAGTGGATGAGTCTCACAAATCAAGGGCCACACAGTTCTGTGTACCTATTTTCAGAGCAGAACTTTAGTAGAATTTAAACAAACAAACCTGGCACAAAGCAATAATTGTGACCTATGAATAGAGGTAACTTTCTAAAAGTATTTATAAAGAAGTTTCGTTTAAGTAATCAAAGACCAGATACCTGCTTTGGGCCAGTACAATGAAATAAGGAAAGTACTATGAACACTCCTAGGAATGTCCTAACTTCAAGGGGGTCTTTTAACTGAAATAGGTGTACCCTTTTCTTATAGGACATAGTGTATTTATTTTCCCAGATGAGTAGGCCAATAATTTCATAACGCAAATATCAGTGATTTGTTCACTGTAACAAAGCAAAGCTGTCACAGAACAAACATAAAAGCTTTTCTCACTGTGAGTCAGTTTGGCCTCCATGGGGACACACGTTTTACAAAAACACAAAGAAAAATTTTAAGTTAATGTGCAGTTATAAATAAGACAGTGAATGCTTATATATTAGAGATAATACCTGATTAATAAATGAGCTATACCATTTGTTGTACATTCCTTTTCTTACATTTTTCACTTAAAAGCTTCACCTCAGGTTTCTCTTTGAAAAGGAGCTTTTGAGTATTGACCAGTTTTGTTCTGAACTTCTTTAGGGAAAACATATTTATTGGACTCAAAAATTTTCTTTGAGATGCATATAATTTGGTTTGTGATATAAACCTCAGTAAAGATGGTATCACTTTAATGTCATCCATCCCAGCTAAGAGAACTATTCAGAAAGGAACAAAGAGGTCATGGAAAGTAAATCACTTCATTCAGCCAAAGTTCTTTCCTCTTCTTCATTTACTTCTTCTGATCATCACTCTGATCCTCAAACAAACTCGTGGCAATCTAAAGCATAAATTATTTACTCTCAGTTCAAAGACTAAAAAGAGAGACTGAGAAGTATGGACTTTGTTGTGGCTATTTGCTCATACACAACTGGGCAAGTATTGGAATGGTCTCTAATACCCTTTTCCTTCATATTTTTAAATAACTAACGATGAGAGCAGAAATCCAAGAATCAGGAATCCCGGGCTAAAAATGGCAGGTTTGCCCCGGACCCATGGCTGACCCTAAAGGCAAGCCATTTTAGCCTCTAGGGGTGTTAAAACATCCACATCTCTGTAGTTAGGAAAGCTACACCAACTTGTTCAGAAAAAAATAGTTTGAAATCCTTGGGAAAGAAGATGCTATGTAAATGGAAGAATAACAAGGATTCACCCGAAACCTTAGTATATTAGTCATACCGATAAAGTTATAGATGTTTAATTTATTTGTCTTGCTGTCCGTAAGAATAAAAAGAACACACCATGAGACTTGATGAAGTTCCTTTTAAACAAAGAATTTTGGGTTTTTGTAACTAGTGAAGTTTGTCAGTCTCCAAAATTGAGTGGAATAAATCATACAGAAAGATGCAGCTAAATTGTTCCCCCAAATTAAATAGATTTGTAGTCTGAAGTTAAAGCACATAATTAAATTTAGTCCAGAATTCCACTTGACACCTGAGATTCTGTCTACCTCTGAATCACCTGTCTGAAAGAACAGTCACAATGAATCTATCTAGTCTAAATCAGACACCCAAAGATATATACATACCCTGTTCTTCATGGTTAATCCTATGTTAACAACTACATGCTTTCTAAGGTCCTTTACTTTAAAAATTCTGGGATTCTCTGGATTGCAAAAGGATCTTGCTCTAAGGTTTAAGTTGCTTTCTTTAACTGGTATCCACTGAATCACAGTGATTCTTGTATGACTGCTTTTCCCCAAGGGTAATCTGTATTCCAGACCATCGAAGATATCCACTTGAGCATGGTGCTGGCTACAGCCCTCCAAAACCTCCATGAACACTCTGTCTGGGAAAAAAACTGGGAAGAAAGTCTTCTGCCTGGTCCTTTGAGCATGCAGGGACTGCCAGGCTGTGGTCTCCATCCATTACTAGTGGGACAAGGGGAAGGCCACTGACATCAAGTCACATACTACGACAGAGAAAAATGACAAATTGCTTATCCAAAACATGGCATCATACAAGCATCCACAGATGAATCCATTTTCTCGCAGATGCCCTTCTCCAGGATTCCATAACTACATGTATGAATGCTGGTGTTAAAATATGCAACTCTGTACATAAAGAAAGCAAACTCGAAATCTACGAATATACAGAATTTCACTGCAGTGTTTACTATAGTAGGAGCTAGTTTGAAATGTGACTTGGAATGTGGCTAATCTGAGTTAAGATTTGCTGTAAAGTGTAAAATACATTGTTACATAGATTGTGAAAACTTAGAGAAAAAAACAAAGAATATAAAATGTCTTCTTAATATTTTATATTTTTTACATACATTTTAGATATATAAATTTGGTTAAATAAAATATAATATTAAAACTAATTTCACCTGGTTCATTTTATTTTTTTAAAATGTGTCTCCTAGGAAATTTAAGATTATATAAAATTAAATGGTTCGTTTATGTGGCTTGAATGAATATTTCTATTGGATAGTGATGTTCTATAGAATTTTTTAGCCTGATAAGGAAAAGGAAATAAATGTTAAAGCTTGTTAAGAGCAAAAGCTTAAATTATTCAGGAATAAGTGATGAAAACTGGAAAAAAAAAAGATGACATTGGGCTGTATAAATGATTTGTTTCACTTAGGAATTTTACAGTGTCAAAACATGAAAGCGTAGTCTGCATCACTGAAAACAAAACATATTTTATACTAGATGGTCAATAAGCCTTTTATGGAAAAAGTGTTTCTTAAACTAGAATCGTATTCTCAGATTACGACTCTTACACTGCGTGGGACTCTAGCTCCCTCACTTTGAAGAGGAGAAAGTTAAGATACAGGATGATAGAGTGATTTGCTTGAAGCTCCACAGCTAGTGGGCCGCAAGCAGCAGAGCCTGAGGACCGGAAGCAGCAGGAGGCACGCTCTTCACCAGGGCACACGGCCTTCTTGTGTCAGGCCATGTAGTCAACTGTCTTCACCACAAAAAGTTCTCAAGACGAGAAAACAGTAGGCACAAACCAGCAAGATTTCATGTCCTATTTGGAGAGAAGTTCTACAAACATGTATTTTATTCTAATAAAACCAGCTCATGAGGTTAATGCCCTCTAGGAAATACATGATAAAAGAATTTCCCTGGGTGAGTTGAGTATTAACTCTTAAAAATTGCTACTGAAAAGTTGGTTTTGTGCTTTTAAGAAAAATCACTGCTAACTCAGGAGAGAAAGGGCATTTAACTTTATCACAAAAAGTTCACTGTATTAACCATCACTTAGAATTGTTCTACAACATTTGTGACTGTTGCAATGATTTCTGCATGAAGACTGCCCGGCTTATTTATTCATCCTAGTTACTGAAGTACCTCTTTCAAGGTGGTCTGATATGGGATAGGTTCCCATAGTCTGGACTCTGCAGTCAAGGATACAGTGAGGATCTAGTTCATTTCTAACATAAAGAAAACAGCAATATATACCATATATTTGATCTGAGTAATAGACAGGGCCATCCAAGAGTAATGTTTCTAAAAGTAATAAGCTTTCTCTACATACTGATTCGAGTAACCAGAGCTAGGGAAACTGTCTCCAGGGACATGCTAATGTCTCCCAAAGAAGGCCAGTCAGAAAGTTCAGCTGTTCTATCTTTGGACCATTAATACTGGATGTTGAGTCAGGCTACATCCCAAAACACCTACAACTGAAAAGTAATTCTTCTCAAATGAAAACTGGCATATTAAGTGTACCCTCTGGGTTTGGGGAATGTTTCCCATCCCAAAATAAATTTTTACGTACAAAGAGACAGTTAGAAATGGTCACTCCACTGATAACTATGTTTTATTCAGTAATCTGTGAAATAAGAGGAAAATGGCAAAAAAAGAGAAAAAACCCAAAAGCAGAACTTTATATTTTAATTTCCTTGTCCCTGTTCTTTCTCCCATTAAAAAAAAGTGTGGAGTTTGTCAAAAGAATGAACAGAAATCACAAGAGTATGATAGGCCTTCCATGTCGCATTGGCTCATTTTCAAGGGAAAAGAATTATAGCAGAGAAAGGATGTTGCCACACATATACAATAATAGCATTAACCATTCTGACTTGCAACATAAAGTGAACCATTAAAGGATTTAAATGCTCCTCATTAACTTTTATTAGCCTCAATTTTTAACTTTTTCTCTTCCTCTTAAAATTAAAAATGAGCATTCCCTTCAACTTTGTACATCTTCAAGCAGCATTCAGGCTAAGCAAGGTCTTGGAGGGGCAAAGACTAATATAGGAGGAAAAACACCACAAATAGCTGAATCCTCTGGTGCAGAGTGTTTTTCAGTGTCTCCCATCATAAAAAAATAGTAAGTCTGAGCTCACAGTTTTTAAACTTCATGGAAGAATCAGAGATTTCATACTCCTATACTTTTAGCATTTATCATCCCTAATCACCAAAAAGAAGTGACATAATTAAGTAATTTTGGAGAGGGCTTTTTATTTTTTTCTTAGTCCTTCCTATGTGTAGGCGTTAGATTAAGCACTTTAATTTTATTATCTTATGTAGTAAAATTTGTCCCCAAATGTAATGCCTACTGCTTGATGAACATGAAACGTACTTAAAAAAGAGAGACAGAGAGAAAAAAATACCATGAGGGTCTTCCTCTCTCCATAGCTTATGTATCTGAGTTCCACATAATATTGGGTGGATGGATGGATGGAAGGAAGGAAGGAAGGAAGGAAAGAAGGAAAGAAAGTAGACAGGCAGTCACGTACACAAATAAAAACCTTTTGATTCCATGTTACATTAAAAAGCAGCATTTCAGAAAAGAGAAAATAAGGGCATATATGGTGAGAAATTTTTCAAAATCTGTGGAATGTTACAACATAAAAATACAGAGTTTCACCTCCTTATACACATACCTCTGTGGGAATATATCCAATTCCCAGATGATCTCTGAGTGCACTAAAAGGCCAAAGCAGCATTACAAATCACCTGTCAAAAGCAGATTTACCTTCCCTTCGGTCACACAAAATACAAAGTACAGAGAATCCTTCAGTTACAAAATTGGCTTGCTGTTATTGCTAATTTGATCCTTTATTTGATCCTTTAAAAAACTAGCTATTATACAAAAACACACATACAAATATTATTTAGCAATAAAAAAAGAAGGAAATCTTGCTGTTTGGGACAACATAAATAGACCTTGAGGGCACTATGCTAAATGAAATAAGTCAGAGAAAGACAAATACTGTATGATCTCACTTACATGTGGAATCTAAACAAAAACAAAAACAAAAACACTGAGCTCACAGATACAGAGAACAGACTGGTGGTTGCCAGAGGCAGGGGTTGGTGGCTGGTGAAATGGGTGAAGGTGGTCAAACGGTTCCATTATAAAGTCATTATAACTTACTTACAAGTAAGTCATGGGATGTCATGTACGGTATGGTGATTATAGTTTTAACACTATATTGTATATTTTAAAGTTGCTAAGGGAGTACATCTTAAAAGTTCTCACCAAAAGAAACAAATTTTGTAACTATATATATGGTAATGGATGTTAACTAAACTAGACTCACTGTCATGATCAATTTGCAATATATACAAATATTGAAAAATTATGCTGTATACCTGACACTAATATACAGTGGACCCTTGAACAACGCAGGGGTTAGGGGCACTGATACCCCTGAACAAAGATTCATGTATAACTTTTGACTCCCCAAAACCTAACTACTGACAGATTACTGTTAACTAGAAGCCTTACCAATAACATACACAGTCGATTAACACATATTTTGTCTATATATTATATACTGTATTCTTACAATAAAGTAAGCGAGAGAAAAGAAAATGTTATTAAGAAAATCATAAGGAAAACACATTTACGGATGCTGTACTGTATTTATTAAAAAAAAAAAAATCTCTGTAAAAGTGGATCCACACAGTTCCAACCTATGTTGTTTCAGGGTCAACTATAAGTTACATGTCAATTATATCTCAATTTAAGGAAAAAAAAACTAGTTACTGTTAACTGATTCTAAGAAAACCTGCATATTGTAAGCATGTCTCAATTATATTTTCAGTCACCTCAGCTTGCTGGCATGCAAATTTGGTAGCCCACTATCTAAAAGACATTTTAGAAGCATTTTCTTCCTCAAAGAATAGAATGGTGTAATTCTTTTTAAAAGACTATATTTCAGTCACAGAAAAAAAATAATGCTATGTCATAATGACAATAATATGCATTTTTTTCCACCTTGGAAACTTTAGACTTGAAAGAAGCCTATAGTGTAACTTTTCCATCACTCCTGTTGAATTCTAAGACCACCAGTGTAACAGCACCACTCGGAAAACCACAGGGCTGGCCTTGTTAGAATACACATAGAGTTGCTGAGGAACAGGAAACGAAGCCAGATGGTTCTGCTGAGGGAAGCACTTTTTTTTTCTTTATAAAACCAAAAAAGCACTAACAGGTCAAACTCAAATGCAGATATGGTAAAATGGAAAGCTAACAGGGAGATTTATGTAAATAAGACAAGTACAGTTTTGCATTATGTTCCTATCCATACCAGTAAATAGATATTGTGGAGTCGGGGGAAGGAAGGAAAACACAGTAGATCTATACCATAGATCTGAATGGTTTTCTTGATGGGGAGAAAAGCTACTAGCAATCTTTAAACAGGCACTGCTGCAAAAATTTGGCAGCCAATAGCATATGATTTGTGTTAGACTGAGCACCTATGAATTATCACAAAAATGATTTGAAAAAAATAAACCTTTAAATACAAAGCCTAAAGTAACTACAGTCTACACTCTGGCTTCTTGAACATCCAATTCAATGTGGTTGTTCACAATCACATGAAGGTCAACTGTGATACAGCACTCGACACAAGCTTCTGGGGTGAGGCCAGGAGAAGAGCCTGGTGCTTCAGGTCCCCTTCTGTCCCTCGCTCACCGTGGCCAGTGCAGAACCATACCATTTGCAAATGCACACTTGGACACAGGTAGGTGTCTCCTGCAGCACCCAGTCTCTTGTCCTCTTTGACCAGAAAGAGAGGCTGAGAGACTAAAAACGTGGCATCATGATCTCCCTTACCAAGCAGGTTGGCCATGGGCCATGGCTCTGGCTAACAGAATGCTAGAGCTGGTCACCCAGAGATCTGCAGCCTTCTCTTCCTTGACATAGTCCTAGGGGATTTATTTGCACAGGACAGCTGGGACTGCTGCCACCCTGGAGTCATGAGAGAAAGAATGGTCAGAGATTTGGCCCTGCCATCTATGAATTGTGCAGCAGCTTGCACCCCCCTCTGGACTTTTCATGGTGAGTAAAGTAACCCCTAGTAAGCCGCCACTTGTAACTGAGTGTAATTACACTAGTGTAATTCCTAACTGATGCATGAACCACCTAGATGATGAGTCTCCACAGCTATGACAAAATGCATCCTGTAGCCCTTTTGTTGGTCATGTGATCTGACAGACGCTATAGTGGAAAGAGCACAAAAGACTGCGGTTATGTTCAGACTCTGAACCAGCCGTGTTTTGTTTTTGTTTTTAAAGATTTTATTTATTTATTTGTCAGAGAGAAAGAGAGCATAAGCAGGGGGAGTGGCAGGCAAAAGGAGACACGGGGCTCGATTCCAGGACCCTTGGATCATGACCTGAGCGGAAGGCAGACGCCTAACAGACTGAGCCACCCAGGTGTCCCTGAACTAGCTGTTTTATCTCAAGTCAGTGAATATCTCTGAATAATGAGTTACTTCACCTGTTAGACGAGGGCACAGGATCAGAAGATGTAGCAAGTTGTTTCAGTCTTTAAATTAAATGAATCAATGAAGCAAATCTGGTTTTAGGTCTATTCCTTCTCAGGTATTCATTCATTCCATAAAAACACACTGAGCACATCCTATGTTTCAGACGCTCTGAAGGGCACTGGGGTCTACAAAAGAAGGTCAGCATGGGGATGAGATGTGGAGAGTTTTGTGTGTAAGAAGGCTGCCCAACCAACTTGGGATAAGGGCTCTGGTCGCAGGGACTCAGAGGGCTCTGAATAAAGGGTGACAGGACTACAGGGAAAATGGTCAATCCTTGTGGTTAAGCGGCTGGGGAAGAGAGTAAACAAAAGGAGGCAGCTCAGAGTGACCCCCAAAGTAGAGCAGAATTTTGAGAAGAAATGAGCAGACTGGTGAACCACCTCTCAAACATGCTACAAAGATGGAAATGAGAGGTAAGCTATACTTGAAGATCTTAAAATTCTTGCTGGTGTGGTATCAGCATGATATCACAAAAACTCATGTGATATCATACAAACTCATGTGATGATCATGGTTTTCATGTAATTAGCCTTTTATTACCATGATGTTTTTGCTACTCTATTCTATATGGAAAACACACAGTTGTAGGAAAAAGAGAGGAAGCCCAGTAGTCACCTATTCACAATATAATGCTGTTCACACAGTGCCCAGTGCACAAATAAAAGAGGGCGTAACAGCTGTAGTTTATCACGCTTTAAGAAAGCTTTCATTGAGCAAAGCTGGGTGGTTAATACTCAAAACTATGAGCCCTATCAAAGATGCTCTGAAGTAGGAGTTTCTGATACCGTCTCCCCCCACCCACAAAGAGAAAAAGAGAGAGAGAGAGCATGCGTGAGATGGAGGCAGGGGTGGGAGAATGGAGAGGAGAGAGACTGGAAGGAGGAGAAAAGGAGGGATGGGCACAGAAGGAAGGGGTGAGGGAAGGAGAGGGAGGGGGAGGGAGGGAATATCAGTGCACTGTGAGTTAGGAAAGATCCTACTGACACGCTTAACTAAGCCAACACAATTTCTTTGAGTCTCACTAGACTTCTAACATCCCGGAGCCCTATATCACGCGCAATTAAACAAGCAAACCGGTAATTCATTAGGGATAATTTTAATAGATGACTCATTTGGCCCAGCCAGTCAATGATGCTTTGGTTTCCCAAAGGCTCTAGCAGGTAGTTAACTACAATGAAGCTTTCAGCTGCCACTGACAAAGGCAATGGAATTTAAACCACCTATGCCATTTCTTCAAACTTCTTCAGTTTTTTTGAAGATAAGGATCAAATGAAAAGATTTCTGTTAAACCTGTATTTCCTGTACAGAGTTGATATCTTCTTCAAATTATATGATTGTACAACTATTAAGTTAACACTTACTGCAGAGGAAGTCTCCCATTTAGAATATATGACCTGGCCCTTTAACTTTTGGCTCTTCATGTGTTTTAGAGTTTCTTTCTAACTCAATTTCTCTTATTTGTGCTCTTTGTTTCACAGAATGGGTAGAAGGCCAGTAGTAAAAATTCTAGTTCATTTGTAATTCCTGGTGAGGTAATACTTGTTAGATGGTCAACTTTTGAAGTTAGTGAAAAAAATGGTTTTAAAATCTCACAGGAATGACTCAATATACCAAGAATCAACCCAGAAACGCTGTGCTGCTTCACCCTAAGGGGCCAGGCTGGAACCCACTGTACGATACAAGGCCAGGGCATCTCCGTTCAAAGCCAGCTTTTTCATATGGAAAATGCAAATAATAATTCCTGCTCTCCTAATCACTGACTGAGATTTGTTGGGAGAATCGAATCCAAAGATGTAAATGATAAAGCACTACACAAATACAAGAGGATAACCTTCGGGGGGTTAAAAAAAAAAAAGTCTGGTGAAAGCTCTTTGTATTTTGTTTTCAAACCTGAAATTTAAGATCCAATGAAAATCAGCAAGTAATTCTTGACCTAAAGGAGATACTATAAGAAAAAACATGTGAAACTACGAAGCCTCTGGGATTCTGATCTTTGCAAGGAGCAAGAAGCCAGTGCCACACCCAGGATGAGTATTTGTATTGTGTGGACATGGTGACAGAATGGCCAAGAGGCAAGGGCCTCGGTCACCTTCCTGGAATGCAACCTGCCTCCTCCAGGCTCCACCCAGGCAACCCACACACCATTGCCCCTGGGGCGGAAGCACACCACTCCACTTCGTGAGTCAGAAGCTGGAGGATGGACCTGGGAACAGAGATCTGTGAAACCAGGGGAGGAAATGAAATTACACACTCAGAGAACCCAAAAAGATACTGTGGAATACTTCTCTTTTCTGCTAGCTGCACGGTTTATGTAGGTTTTCTCCAGCTGCTATCATAGAACTCCATATAAGAATCTTTAATTTTTACATGTATTTAAAAACAAAGTCCTATTATTAGAAAGTGACCTGCTCCATGTGTGTGTGTGTGTGTGTGTGTGCTTTGGGGTGGGGGGGGATACAATAGACTGGGAGGCAGGACGGGAAGGGGGAAGGAATGGAAGAGTGAAAGTTTTCCAAGACAATGGAATCTGTGATGGAAATCCTGCTTTATCTAGAAGAATCCTCTATCAAATGAGAGTCTTGAAAACTGAGAAGAAATATAGTGAGGACCACACAAGTAAAGAGGTTTCTGAATGAGCAGATGTCAGTGTTACCAGTCATGCTGAGGGGCACTTATCTTGTAAGCTAATGCCACTTTTGTGATTATTAAAATTCTGTTTGGTAAATCAGGACCAGTATATCATTCTTTCATTCTACTTTTTCCATCTGCTCATATATCCTTCTTTTACAAATAGGAATAGAGTCTAATGATAGTAGAATCTGCAGATAATTGGGAAATCTACCATAGTATGAGAACATATGGGCACTATTCAGTTTTCCTTTACGGTCTGCATGCAACAAGAGAGAAAACTGCTTGAAAACACTACTTCCTGGAGTCAAGTAAATCCATCACAATTGAAACCTAAATGTGGTAAGATCATATTCAGTAGGGAATATCTTCTGCTAAGTTTAGAAAATAATCTTTTAATAATGAGAGGAATAAAACACATTTTATATATAGTCATATTTATAAATTGTATAAAGAAATGGTCAAATAGAGTATTTATTGGGCATCTGCCATTCTGTACCAAGCATATTGGGAGGCACAATTACAATAATGAGGAATAATATCCAGTTCCTGCCTTCAAGGAGCTTCCTTGAGAGACTGATACTAGACAACTAACCACTTCGTATCCTATGTTTGTGGAGGAATGGTTTGGTTCTCAGAGAGCTCAATCTACTTGGATTCTTCAGAAAGTAATAAACAGTAATGAGTTAAACCCAATCATTCTCCTCATAATATGAGGAAAAAATAGCAGAAGTGATCTCAAATATTTTACGTGACTTTGAGAGAAAGCTGGGGAAGCTATACTAAGGAATAATTCCATCTCTTTCTTTAGGAGCTTGACTAATAATTTCCATGGGAGACTCAAATCAATAATGCATAGACAGTTTTGCAAGGGTTTCTCAATTTTGCCTTTAAGTAATACTGCTTTTATAAAACTACCCTTGTAAATTAACTAGGCATGGTGGAAGCCCCAGTCTATCTTTTCTAAAATGAAAAAGGGATCTCACTTAATGGTATCCCAAATTTGTCCATTTGGGGCATAGTTAGCTTACATGTGAGATACCTTCAGTTTCTGAAACAACTGTAAAAGCTACATGGGAAAACCCTTTGGAAATCTGACCCCAAGAGGATGGTGGTGGCTTTTGAATATTCTTGAACCACAAAAAGGCACAGAGTAAAGAACATAGAACAAAGTCTATCACCTATTTTAAAGCTATTTAACTGGCAAGTCAAAGTGGCAGACATTTCATTCCTGCACAGCATCTATTTCCAAAAAGAGTCCAAAAAGGTGTCTGCCTCTTGATCTTAAAATCGCTGCCCTGGGCGAACAATCCATGGGACAGATCAAGGTATCCATCACAGAGACTGCCCCTGAGTTCAGATCTAATTGCTCTATAAAGCCATCAGCTATCCCAGCTTTACTAAACTCAATAG
Source organism: Phoca vitulina (assembly GCF_004348235.1). Lineage (NCBI taxonomy): Eukaryota > Metazoa > Chordata > Mammalia > Carnivora > Phocidae > Phoca > Phoca vitulina. The sequence continues at coordinate 2,783,650 of NW_022589734.1, forward strand.
GTAGAAAAGGAAATAACTGATCTTACAAATGCAAATGATTCAACACTCACAGAGGGGATCAAAATTTTTTCCTTACTTAGAAAGAAAAGATGAGAATCTTTGAGACTTCACTGCTATGATTCTATGGCAGAAAATAAGCAGAGATGTTTTCTAGCATGATACACAGAAGCAGAAAATAAAATGCATGTCTTTGCCTTACAGAACATTCTATTTGGAAGAGGTTTTTTGCTTTGTGGCTTTGGATGTAAAGGCAAAATTAACGCGCTTGTATTAAAGGGTTCCCTAAGGCTAAGCCCGGGAACCTGGAGCCTGGGCTCCTGATGGCAGCAAGAGGCCCGAAGTGGTCTGAGAAAGTCACAGAAAAGGGCCACAGGCCCGGGCTCTGTGAGGACAAAACATGTAATTTTAGTAAATGATTTCCTCTGAATAAAGCAGGTAAGTGGGATAAAACCAAACAGTACTTTAGAATGAATGTAAAAATGAGGGTTTTGACTCTGTGTGTGTGTGTAGTGGGGTATGTGTGTGTATGAGAGAGATAGTAATTTATGGGCGTTTCTAGGCATGGGACACACGAAAGTAGGAAACACTTGCAAATACTTTCTGTCCTTTCCAGAGAGCACTAATGTAAAAATGAAGCATTTAATATTAAAGATATATACCTTCTACAGGCAAAATCATCACTAAATTTAGGTGATGTCATATTTTATAAGAGGCAATTACGTCTATATCACATGAATAGTCTTGTTACTGAAGTTAAAGAGCTAGTTTTCATTTGTGGGCAGAGGCAGATGTGAAGTGGGAGGCACCAAGGAAAGGAGAGACAACAGAGAGAAGCAGGAAGGACAGAGGAGAGCGTGAGGAAGGGCAGCTCAGCCAGGATGAGGAACAGCACACAGACACTGGGCAGGCCCCACTGGGGGTAGAATGAGAAAGCTCCCGAACCTCACGGTACACTTTAGACGTAGGTAAATGAGTGTGATAATCTGAGTAACAGGAGGCTTTTTACACTGTTTTCCTAAGACTGTTTTCAAGAACAGAGCCATGACTTTCTTAGGTACAAGAAGTCATTTCATGATCCACAGTGGTATGATGACACTTAGCATCAGTGGGAGTGAGTAAAGGGTGGAGTACAAGCTTCTACCTTAATGTGGTTAATTGCTACCCATTAGAACTTAAATGGCATTTACACGAAGTTTCATAATTCGTTTCCACGGGCACTATATCTACTGAATATGCAACTCCACTCCATATTCATTTTCATTCTTTCTCTCCACGTAAATGCACTTATACACATTTGCCAAGAACTACTTTTCTAACTTAATGTCAGATGCTCAATTTTAAATTTTTTAAATACAACTGAAAATATGATCTAAAAATGCATCCACCTCCTTGTTTCTTAACTATCTGTGGATGAAAACTTGATGAACAGTCTATCCTAGAAATTCTGCTGGTATAGTCTTCATTCACTGAGACAACAATTTAAACAGAGCCTAGTGTTCCTGGGATTTGGGGGCTTGGCCACTCGTGTGATGTCATCCCCAATCACTCAAGACCTGGTCAGTGGAAATAGGGCAACTATGACTTCCTGCATTTCTGTTAAGTGAGGCCTTACCTAAAGAACAGATTCTGGTTCCATGAACACTTTAGAGAATTCAAACACAACAAGAAATCGAGCTACTTTCCTGAACAAAAAAAATAGAAGCAAACAAACAGTTTGTCGACATTGTTGCAACAAGTAAGCGTTCCCTTAAATAAAATTTCAGAAAGTTTAAATGGCATCCTTTTCTTCCAGATTTGTGTGAATTAATACAGGATGCAAAATGCTAGCAGCAGACTGCCAGATAAGGAAGAGAGAAGGGGAAACACTGGTTAATTCTCCCCAGCTCTCTCAACGGTCTACCTGCCCCCCTGCCAGAGGCTCCCTGGCTTTCCCCCAGGTCTCTGGTATCAACGGAGAACTGAAAGCTGTAAGGAAAGTTAACTCATGTAGACTTTGGACAATAGACAATGGACAGCTAGGGAAGGACACCTGACTACCCATTTTCCCCAAACGTATCCTCTGCATCTTTGCCTAATATAGTCAATATAATGGGTTCAGCAAGATCTGATCACTGCCTCAGCCACATGCTGTCCTCCAGATACTTCTCTTCCCCTTGGACTACAAATGGCATAAAGAGAAAAGGGAGAGAAGCTCAATGTCTTGTCTCTCTGGGAAATGGAAAGTTAGCCAGACCTCACTGCTTATGTCTCTGCTCCCCTCAAGTCAAAGTGAATTAGTGGTTATGAGAATGGCTGAGGTATCAGGCCTGGGCTGGAGTTCGGGGTTCATTCACCTCTGTTGGCCATGGTTTTGGGCAAATCATCCCCAGAACTCTCCAAACCTCAATTTCTTCATCTGTAAAGGACTGGTGTACGTATCATATAAAATAATGTATGTAAAGTCCTCAGTAAAGTTTCTGGCACATAATGAGTGTCCAACATTTGGCAATTTTTATTATTTTTTTTAAAGATTTTATTTATTTATTTGACAGAGAAAGACAGTGAAAGAGGGAACACAAGCAGGGGGAGTGGGAGAGGGAGAAGCAGGCTTCCCGCCAAGCAGGGAGTCTGATGCGGGGCTTGATCCCAGGACCCCAGGATCATGACCTGAGCCGAAGGCAGACGCTTAATGACTGAGCCACCCAGGCGCCCCTATTATTTTTTTTCTAAAACTAGCTTTTTAAAAATTAATCTATGATCCCTGCCAAAAAAAAAAAAAAAAAAAAAAAGGAGGAGGAGGAGGGAAAAGAAGGAAGAAAGAAGGAGGGGACGGAGAGAGAAAAGAAAGAGGTATGTGTGAGAGACCATTATATTAAAAATTCAGATGAATCTCAAAAATCCTCCCCTAATAATTTGAACGTGCCCTGGATTGCCTTTGCGCCAGGAGATCTCTCCAAGAGCACCTGTATGGTCAGTTGTTGCAGTAAAACCTCATGATATTTTTTAAAATGGCTTTTTGCTCAGTCTTGGAAAAAGCTCAGACTTAGGTCACTTGATTATCCATGTATCCCAAGAGCAAGGACCCTCTTGTGAGTGGTAATAACTTAAAGATACTTCCAGTCCAGCCCTTGTCAATTAGCTCACCTCTCAATATTTTCCGGCTATAGTTGTATTCTAGCTAGTTTCATCAAGGTAGGATCACACTGGGACCTTGTTAACCAAACTGTTACCATTAATTTTAAACATATGGTGTCATTTTCTACCTCTGCACTGCTAGATGTTAATGTATATTTTTTATTAAAAGGGTGGCAAAATTAAATAAGTTTGAGAAACCTTTATTAATCTTAGCAGGCCACGGTGCATTCATATATCCTAAGTTTGGAGAAGTCAGTCCTACAATAAAGAAATCTGCTTACCTTTGTGCAATTTAGCACTGTGCAGGCTTATTGGGCTTTATACAAAGTTTAAAAGACTGTCACGTGTAGCAACTAGAACCATGACCATGGTAGGTACTGAACAGAAGATATGTGGAAAGACCAATGCCCCCTAGAGAAGTTAGAGGTCCTCTCCTTTGCAGTTGACCATGCAGTTAAAATGTTGACTACCTGAATTTGCTTGGATGTGGTATACAACAGCCCCCAGTGTGTTCTCATGAATACAAGGAGTTACTTCAATGTATGTGGAGAGCAGCAGGCATGAAAACAGAGCAAGATGGTGTCATATAATTATGTAAGAAGATAAAAATATTTTAAAAGTTTGAATTGTCAACTGACTATATCCCATAAGAAGTGCAAATTCTTGATAACCTGTGTTTGTGTAAACTGAGTATTTAGAGCTCTGATCCATCAAGCACTACATAAGTTTTTAAACAGTAATATTTTTTCTCAAATTGCAACAATAATTGTTAGTTGTTAATTATAGAATCTGGGTGGAGGGTATATGGCTGCTCATGGTAAAATTAATTCAACAATCCTGTAAGTTTATAATAAAATATTGGAAAAGATATAACTGCATATAACTTGTTTATCCTGAAGTACAATAAAATTTAATATAGTTTTTATATTCTTTTTTTTTTTTAAAGATTTTATTTATTTATTTGACAGAGACACAGCTAGAGAGAGAACACAAATGGGCAGTGGGAGAGGGAGAAGCAGGCTTCCCGCCGAGCAGGAAGCCCGATGCGGGGCTTGATCCCAGGACCCCGGGATCATGACCTGAGCCGAAGGCAGACGCCCAACGCCTGAGCCACCCAGGCGCCCCTAGTTTTTATATTCTTCATTTCAAGTTGAAATACTGCTTACCCACTCAAATTAAGTTTTAAATCATTTTGATCTAGGAAACAAGACTATAAATGGATATTAATGAACCTGAATCAGCAACAGGAAATGGCTTTGTATAAACTGTTGCAAAAATGTTTACAAGACAGAGGTAGATTCTAATCATGGATGTACAGCACATTAATGCTAATTTTTTACAGGGTTGTTATTATGCCCTTTTCACAGATGGGTAAACTGAGATATAAAACCCTAAGCAAATCACTGACACAGCTAGGATCCCTACACTGTTTGTCAAATGCTCTCTACTCTTCATTGTGGAAGTTCATCCATAACTAAAAAAGGACGTCACTTAATCTAAAGATTCACCAGTACAATATGTTTGTGTATAAATGAGAAAGATTATATAATTAAAATGAGTGTAAATAAGATGCTATTATGACTTGCTTGATCTGTACTTGCCAAGGCTTCTTTATTCTAAAGCTGGTTATAGCGCCAGGATGCAGATATACTCTAAACAAACAATGCTTCTCTTTTTTCATTCTTATGCTTGTTGACTTTAATTCTGGCAACATCTACTTTTAGTCACAAGTCTGTGAAGTAACTTCATTTTAATACATTTAGAAATGCAAAGGATGATGATATTTCTTAAAATGGAAACAGCAAACAATGAATTCTTACTTAATAATGGCATTTTTTTTTAGAAATCAAGAAATTTAGACGACTTTCAGGACCCATAAATGAGAACTATACAATGCTTCTTACATCATCAACATGTGTTACTGTCTGAACCCCAGGGGAATCCTTCATAGCAAAACCTATTTGTATTGTGGAACAAATCAGGTCTTGAATGCCAATGAGAATGACTTAATTTTGTATGTCTGTTTCTCCATAAAATCTGAAAATTTTACATTCTTACTGAAAGGTCAGAACATTTTACTTTTGCATGGATGGTTTGGCTTCTTGGGCTCACTGTACCGACACCATCCTGTCAAGGAATCTTCAAAACAGCATTTGGGAAGACCTTTTTGAAGTCTTTGAGCCAAAATGTATATAAAATGCTTTTATTTTAAATGAAAACAATTGTGGCCCCTTTGTTTCAAAGTTTGAGCTACACCCAGGACCAGTGCTAGGCTTGGCATTTTGGGAGTGAGATGATAGCACAGTCCTTCTTCCAGCTCCGCTGAGCTCACAAAAGACTTACTCATTACTCTGTATTTATTTAATAGTGTTGTGCATTTTTTTTCTGGCCTATTTTTAAAATGTCATTAATTTTTTTTTCTGATTGAAAAAGTTTACATTCATTTCAAATATATGGAAAATATAGAAATATAAAGAGGAAAATAAACATAACCAGTAATAAGCATTATTAACATTTGGTATGCTGTTTCACTATCAAAATCTATTTCTGAGACTCACCACTGAGCGTGGAACCTGATGCAGGGATCGATCTCATGACCCTGAGACCATGACCTGAGCAGAAACCAAAAGTCGGATGCTCAGCTGACTGAGCCACCCAGGCACCCCTATTTCTGAGTTCTAATAAAAACTTCATTTTTTACCCTGGTGCAAAAAAAAAAAATTAAATGGAATGAAATTTGATCTATTTGGTTCTGAATTTGGAGAACAAGAGTTTGGAAAAGAAGGTACCTATATAGCTTTCTATTGCTCTAAGTATATACAGATAGCTAGAATGATATTTTTGAAAAAGTAATGTATTCATTTTTATAAAACTTACCTCATATTTTTAAGTAGGTTAGGCCATATAGGTTAGACAAAACAGAGTTTCAGCATCTATTGATAACATCTCCTTTCTCCTACTTCTTAAAATTTCTGAAACTGTGGCCTTATATATTTTTTAATGTAATGTTCTTAAAATGTACCTAATGTCTACTGTCGTAAAATAAATGCCTCTTTGTAATGACAGCTTAGAAGAACATACTGAAATTATATAAATGTTACACTGTTTAAAATTTAAAATTAGAGCTAATTTTTTATCCATAATATAAATCAGTATTAGGTGTTCAAGTATACAACATTTTTAATTGTTATAAACAAAAATAATAACACTGCCGAGACTAACCTCTGTGTTAACAAATAAACTACTTGTTTGCTTTCTTTCGTAAATGTTCAAGTTTCTTTTTGAATCGCATCAATGAACAAGGAAGCCAAATCCGGTTTCCCAGAGAGGAATCATTAAGGACAGAAATAGTTTCCTGAACACAGGAAATCTGTAAGCACCTAAACAAGGACAAGCAGACTCCAGGGAAAAAGACAATGTTACCAACATGCTCCTTCATGTCTGGCCACAGAAACCACCATGGATATTTAAAAGCATACTGATCAGGGAAAGGTAAAATATAACCATTTGCTTAAAGAAAAATCACACTACTTATACATGTAACATATCTAACCCAAACCAAAATTTAATGTGTATCTAAGTCCCAAGAATGAAAATTCGAATTTCCCTTTAACTATATCCAGTATTATGCAATAGCATCACTATTAGCAATTCTCTTTTTAATGAACAAAATTTATTGGTGTGCAAAGTCATACTTTAAGAAATGTGTAGGGTAATAACCAGAAACCAAAAGCTCCATAAGAATATTACTCTTAGAGTACGTTAGTAGCATAATGTAAATCTGAAAGTCTTGGATTATACAAATTGAAATTAGGTAGTATTTCTTGAAGCTCTGAGAACTTCACCTTTATACCTAAAAATTCTTTCACAGTTAGTTATATGTATATTGGGCAGGCAGGAGGGAGAAGATGCAAGAAGCGAGAAGGAGAAAGAAGCTTTAGAAAGAAAAGAACACTACTCAAACATTTTTTCATCCATCATCCAAAAGAATGACCTACACCTTCATTTTAAATAACAAAAAGAACAATTGTGAGAGGTTTCCACATTCAAGGAACACTCAGTGTAATCTACAAGTAAAGCTGAACTGTGAAGCCTTAAATTGAAAGTAATAAGTTTATACATATCTGCGTTAGCAAAATTTTATATGCTACCACCTCTTGTAGGTCATGCTTTTCCACTAGAGGCCCGGCATTGAAAACACCAACTGATGCAGGTATTTTTAAGAACATAATGAGTCAGTTCCTACCTCTACATAGTCCTTGGCATGGCCCCAATCTCGTTTGGCATCCAGATTTCCCAAGCTGAAACATTCCAGTTGTCCAAGGTAAATCTTAGCCACTGACCGGCTAATTTTTCGAGTAACAAAATTAGCTCCTAAAAAGAGATAAAAAGGTGTATTATCAGCATAGTATATTTGACATTTAACAGTTTGGTGAACCAAACCCAATCTCAGCCTCTGGGCATTTCTTTCACTTTTATCCCCCCTTCTTTAAAATAAGAATAAAAGAAACCCATCATTAACTGTCATTTAGATAAGTTAAGAAGCTCTAATTCCAAGTGTCACATCAGCTCTACTTTCATAACAAACATTTTTCTTTGGGGGACGTCTTAACATTCCTAATTTGCTGCTGCTATATGTGACCCAGGCATTAGGCCAAAGAAAAGCTATTGGAATGCCAGTTTTTAAACAGAAAATTCAAAAGGGTTGTATAAAGGGAAATGCCAGAATGGAAGACAGACATCTAAGACCACCCTGATTTTTTTAAGAACATAAACAGCATATGTTCCTATTAATAAAGCTATTTTGGGCCTCATGGGGAAAGGGAGAGGAGAGTAACTTAGCACACAGGGTATAACTAGTTAAAGGAAACAAACAAATGCATTTGGGTTGCCAATAAGTGGTGATCTTTCTTCTTTAGAAACCTGCAAAGCTATCCAATTATAAATTATGACACAGTTCCAAGTCAAAAGTTTCTCTGTACTATACTTACTGAAATGCCACCTTCCAAATTCACTTCAGCGCTATGTACAGAAATGGTCTCCTGAATTGTGCATAAATATTTTGAAACAATTGATGAAAGGCACCATAAATTGAAGACAGAAGTGAAATTGTTTTATATTCTTTGGTCTTTAATGAAAGCCTCTACTTTTAAAAGATTACAGAGAAGGACAAAATTAAAAGACACTTCTGAGATGATTTTACCCATGCCTCTGTTTCTAGGTAAGGTTATCACAAGCACCAGGTAACGCCAAGTTCTCAAGGTAGTAACACACATAAAGTCAATAATGGCTGCATACAGTTTAGATAGATTACTATCATAATTTATCACATTTCAATAACTTTAGCTTTGTTCTTTTTCAGATTAAGCAGGGAGATGAGTTATGATGAAAGCTTTTGGCTTCTAGAGAAACTGGCACAGAGATAAGGGGAATTTTTCTAAAGAGGTTTACTAAATTTTGGCAAGAACACAGCCTAAGGCAAGTACAAACAGATACTAGATCACTTACTACAAAAATTTGGTATACACATCTATACCAATGCCATCATTAAAAATGACAATGGGATTTCCATGGAAATCTAAAATTTTCAGTTTCTCTTAGCAGCTGATGGAGTATGCTGTGCTTCTTCCATGGCAGTTTATAAAACACAGAAATCCTTCAAAAAAGAGCCTTTTGAAATGAAAAAATATTTAATAAGAGCAATCCTTCTCAATCTGCTACCCATTAGCAATCTTTTATTCTCTACTGACTTGTAACAAATAAATTTAAATTTATAATTAAATGTAGATTTCTTGATGTCTTTCTATTTTAATAACAGGACTAACCTATGATTCCAAATATACTAGATAAATGAGTGATACCATATAATTAGATGAAGTTCCCAACATAAAACAGTTCAGATTATTCTCTTTACTGGTAAGCAGATGCTTAGGGCTCCTACGGAAGCATGTGACCATGTTCAAACAATCTATCTAGGCCCTACCCTTACTGTTCAGTCTTTCAAACAGTATTAACTGAGCACCTACCAAGCACAGAGCCCTGAGCTGGGAAACTTGGGAGTGAGGCAGCAGCCCCTACTCTCAAGTAGCACCCAGAGGGTAAGACAGACAAATAAATCAGGGCTGCCAGAAGTGAGATGACAGATTTGCAAGAACTGAAACAGTCAAGCCTGGTAACTCAGTGGCTGGATGTGGTCAGGAAACACCCACCAGAGAAGCAGCCTGCCCTGCGGTCATGAAGGGTTTAATTAAGCTGTGAGACAGGGATGGTGCTCCAGGCACATGCAAAAGCAGTGCAGGGGCTTATGAGCAGGCCTTTGTCTTTAAGTCTTTATCACAACACCTCTGACAATGGCTATCACTTTTAGCACTGTGCTAAGTGCTACTCCACTGATCTATATATCTATCCTCATGAGAGTATCACACATTCTTGATTACTTTAGCTTTATGGTAAGTTTTAAAATCAGGAAGTGCGAGGGACACCTGGGTGGCTCAGTTGGTTGAGCGACTGCCTTCGGCTCAGATCATGATCCTGGAGTCCCAGGATCGAGTCCCACGTTGGGCTCCCTGCTCAGCAGGGAGTCTGCTTCTCCCTCTGACCCTCCCCCATCTCATGCTCTCTCTCTCTGTCTCATTCTCTCTCTCAAATAAATAAATAAAATCTTAAAAAAAAAAAAAATCAGGAAGTGTGAATTGTCTGACTTTGCCCTTTTTTAAAGATTGTTTTAGCTATTCTCAGTCCCTCGAATTTCTGTATGATTTTTAGGTTCAGCTGGTTAACTTCTGCAAAAAAGCCAACTGTGATTTTGATAGGGAGTGTGTTGAATCTGTAGGACAATATGAAGAATACTATCATCTTAACCATATCCTGTCTTCTAGTTTATGAACACAGGATGTCTTTCCATTTACTTAGGTCTTTTGAAATTTCTTTCAGCAATGTTTTGAAGTTCCCAGAAAATAAGTTTTGCTTTTGTTTTGTTAAATTTGTTCCTAAGTACTTTATTCTCTTTGATGTTATTATAAATGGAATTGTTTTCCAAATTCCATTTTCAGATTAATTTTAAACATTATTGCTACTACCATTTGTTTCACTAATTAATCTTTAGAGAGGCTTAAAATTATTATTTTTTAAAATTTGCTCCTTTCATTTTTAAGCCTTATCACACAAGACTGAGGTTTTTAGGAGAGAACTATATAAAATCATTATATATTAGAGTGAGACTTAGAGGCAACTTTGCCCAACCATCCCAAGTGTGCAGGTGGAGAGAGAGAGGCAGAGAGGCTCAGCAAAACTGCCCAACAGTCAGGACCAGTAGGTGAGCCTGATCCCAGTCTGTCTTGCTTGCTTTCCCACCTGTGCTGTTTTCACTAAGCCACAGTACAATGCAGGAAGTATCCTTCCTCAGATTAGGTTTAAGTGGTCATGCATTATTAACACATCAATAAATGGACCTCTCGCAATTATTTTAAATGCATACTTCATTTCTAAGAGCCTTAAACTAGAAGACCTTAGCTAGGAAGAAGACCTAGAAATGAAAAGTTAGCCCAATGACCAAAGGCCAGCTCTGTTAGCTACTAGCTATAGTATTTTGCACCAACCATTTAAAAGCTCTGAAGTTACAGTCTCTTCTATAAACTACCAGTATAGTAATACTTGCCATGTCAAATCACAGGATATGTTAATGTAGGTGAAACAACGCTGTAGAACATAAATCGTTACTGAAATGTAAGGAATTAGTATCATCACATCCTCGTTTGTAAAACATGATAATAACAGGTACTTGCCATGTAGATTTGATGTTTAAGTGAGAAAATCTAGGTAATATGATTAGCAAGTTCTCAATAAATGTTAGCTATTATAATTATTACATTACAATGTTAATGGTATCTATAATTAAGCCTCAATGAAAAGTTCAGGCTTCTTAGTTCTTTTATGACTAGGTCTCTTAATTCTCTGATTTTGAAAATCTGAGGTTGAGAACAGATCTAAATAAAGAGCCCATTTCAAATATACAGACTCACACACTGAAAGCACTAATAAACATTTCTTAAACCATTGCAGGTTACTTTTTCAATATAAACTCATTAACATAGAAAAAAAAAAGAGTGGCCACATATATGTATATCCATAAGAAAAAGATAAATTACAATGAATTTTAGTTCAAATCTTAGTTCTAAGACTGAGATCACGAGTTTTGCTAGCATTGACAGAATGAAAAGAACAGAATTTCCATTGTGACAATATAGGATACAAGAAAAACTGCCACATTAAAAAACACCAAGATATGCTGTATAAAATATTCGTATTATTTATTTAAACTCAAAGCTGAGTCTCCAAGAAGTACTCAAGTGAGGGGAAAGCTCCAGAGCACAGGTCTGGGTGGGTACTGAGGGTTCTGAGCTAAGAACATGACTGGAGCACTGTCTCAGGACCTGGAAACAGGCTTCAGCTTTAATATTGAAGCCGAGGCAAAGGATATGGCCTTGGAGGTAGAACACTGAAAGTAGGGTTATACACTATGTGAGTTATTAATAATTCTCTTCCTTTTATAAGTGCCATTATCTTAAATAAGCATTTTAACTTTTCGGTTGCCTTAACTATAAAATGGGATAATAATCCATATTGAGGACCTAATAAGATACTATAGTTCAAAGGCTGTAGAACACTCTATCATTGTAAAGTACTTCTATGAGTTACAAATGTTTATTGTCTTGAATATTTTTACTGTGATCAATCTTTTAAAATAGTGAGGCCTTTTTCTTTCACATTTGTCTTTATGTGACCTTCTCCACAGTTAGCCCAAGTCTGGGAAAAGATTAGGAGAGCTACTTCAGATAGTCAAAAAGAAAGTTAATATTCACCCCTATCATTCAAAATAGGATTCTGTACCAAGATAGTTAAGTTTGAAAACAAGGTTTCATGGAAAAGTAATTTTCTAAATAATTTTAGTGTATCAAAAGCCAAGAGTGGTCACAACCCAAAGTTTCTCCCAGGTTCTGATGGGCAGGCATGTGGACTGTGGTTCTTGTGGAAAGGACCAGAAGAAGTGGCAGGAGGGGTTCCTAGGCCACCCTGGGCAGTGGAGAAGCATACGAGCAGAGGCGGGAGAGGTGAGTCTTTGGTGTACCAACCCAGCTCCTTGGGATAACAAGTAAAGGATACTGAAGAAATCATTGAGAGGAGGAGCCTGCACTGTACTCCATGCTGGAGAGTCTGGAGAAATCTCCTTAGGATGCCCCCTGGGATCTGAGCTGGGGCAGCTGCATCATGATACACTGAGCAGGGCATGAGCTCTCTCACACGGTATGAGTGGTGCTGTGAGGGCCAACAGACCTGTCCTGCAACCCTGAATGGGCTTGAGGTGGTGAGGGAGGATGCCCTGTAGTTGAGTCTTGGCGGTAAGACCATGTAGGCCATGGACTACATGTAGGATGAGGCAGTGGGTCTATAGTCCGTAATGCCAAGGAGGGGTGGAGTGAGGCTAACTCACCCTAGGAGGCTACTGGAAAGAGAAACCCCTGAATTTGATTAGCAGTGGACACCAAAGAGAGCCAAGCCTGGAGCTAGCGCTGCCCCTTGGCCTGTAGGCGAGGGAATAGCTTATACCAGCAACACTGCAGTTGAGATGAGCAGTGCGCAGAGTGTACCACTGGGTCTGAGGGTACCAGCTGCCTTCTTGCCAACACCAAGTCAAATACGCCACATCTGTGTCACATATAACTCGATGCCATCTCAAAGAGAAACAAGGGAAGAAAATGGCATGCCTAGAGAAACCAGCTTCAACACGGTATTACAGCAGATACTTCATTACATTTTTAAATTAAATTTGGTTTTTGTTTGTTTGTTTGTTTTGTTTTTGTTTTGAGAAAAGTATAAATTTAACCGTTAGGGACTATATGAATTTCCTGTGGCTGCCATAACAAATTACTACAAACTAGGGGGCTTAAAACAACTGAAATTTATTCTCTCACAGTTCTGGAAACCACAAGTCTGAAATTCAACAGGGCCATGTTCCTTCTGGGAGGTCTAGGGGAGAAACCTTCCTTCGCCTCTTTCTGCATCTGATGGTTCCAGGCATTCTTGATTCTTATCTTACCGCTGCATCACTCCAATCTCTGCCTACATCTTTACACCATCTTCTCTGTGTGTCTGTGTCTTCACCTCTTCTGTTTCTTAGAAGGACACTTATCAATGTATTTAAGGTCTACCCTGGTAATCCGGGATGATCTCTTCATCTCAAGATCCTTAATTACATCGGTAAAGACCCTTTTTCCAAATAAGGTCACATTCACAAAATCCCAGAATGAGGAAGTAGGCATATCTTTTTGGGGCCACTCAATCCACGAAAAGGATCAAGGATTAGAATATTTGAGAAAATATGATAAATCAAGCATTGTTATATTATTTTAGTATTGTCTTAAGGTAATGATATATCTTTCATGAGCACAAAAAAGAGTCTCCAGTTGTAAAAGATTAAAGTGATAAAATAAGTTTCCTCTCTATTTTAACTCTGCAAGTTTGCCTCAGTTAATCTGAATAGCTCCCTGGATCTCTCCTTCAGATAATACACATGTATTTATGGTTTTGGACTAGAAATTCTGTGCATATACTTGTATTTACCATTTTCCCTTTTCATCATTCCTTCTTGAGTCTTCTGGCATAATTTCCTTTCTTCTGAAAATGCATTCATTAAAAATTCCTTTAATGTGGAGAAATTGATTTGTATTTGAAAGATAATTTTGTTAATTACACAACTGCAGGGTGCAAATTGTTTTCTCTTAGCATGCTGAAGGTATTATTCCACTGTCTTCTGGTTTCCATTTTTTGCTACTGGTAAGTGTGAGGCCATTCTGTTATTCCTTGGTAGGTCATTTTTCTTCCTCCTGTTTGTTTAAAGATTCTCTCTTTGTCTTTGGTATCCTGGAGTTTCAATTCCATGCGTCCTGATAGGGTTTTCTGCATGGTACACCTGGTGCTTCTCTATCAGTGTCTCTTACAGCACATCTGGAAATCTCCCAGTAACCATTTCTTCCAATACTGGCTCTTCTTCACTCTATTTTGTTTTCTCTTACTATTTCCTTCTGGAAAGGAACGTTAGACCTTCTCATTTCACCTTCCAATGTCTTAATTTCTTTCTTCCTTTCTTTCTCTCTCTTTCCTTCCTCCCTTTTTTTTTTTTTTTTCATTTCTTTGCCCTTCTCTGCAATGTTCTGGGTAACCTCCTTAGATCCATCTAATTTTCCTTCAGCACTCTAATATTTTTAAGTCAGCCATTTAATTATTTTGATAATTATTTTTTTAATATCTAAAGTTCTCTTTGGTTCATTTTCAAATCTTCCTGGGCATTTTTATATTCTGTTGCTGCTTATTTATTTTTTTATGATTTATCATTTTATTTACTTAAAGATGTCTTAGTGATTTTATATTCTGAATTTGATTAATTCCAATATTTAAAGTTCTTGGGGACCAATTTCTTATTTTTTTTCCTGCTGACTTTGACTGATGGTAGTTTGTTTCCTTGTGCATTTGATGACACTAGGAGTTCCTATTAGGCATCTTAGTCTGCTGGAAACCAGAGGACATGTCTGAGAATGATTGTTTCCTCCTGAGAGTGTCTGCATTTGTTTCTGATGGAAGCCAGGAGATACTAACCCTTGCAACCTTTCATCCCCAGGTTAATACTGTTATGCTTTTCCACTTTGTTACTGTCTAAGGCCAAAAACTGAGCCTTCTAATTAAAGAGGCTGGGCATTACCTAAAGGTCTGCATCAGGGGCACCTGGGTGTCTCAGTCGGTTAAGCATCTGACTCTTGGTTTCAGCTCGGGTCATGATCTTGGGGTCCTGAGATCAAGCCCCAAGTGGGATTCTGAACTCAGTGTGGAGTCTGCTTCTCTCCCTCTCTCTCTCCCTCTGTCCCTCCCCCAACTCTTGCGCATGCATGTGCTCTCTCTCAAATAAATAAATAAAATCACTGCATCACACTAAGTAAACAGGATTAGATACCACTTTGGGGTCCCTAGAGGTCCCCACCTACTGTGGGAGGGAATTCCCAGGGAGATGAAGACAGGTTTAGAGAAATAAAGATATTAAAAGAAATGATTCGCTCTGCATATCTGGATGCAATGCAAATAACTGTGCCACCCCACACAAATTTGTTTTTATTTTCATACTAGACATTCAGAAAAATTCAATTTTTATGTTTTTTCAATGGAATATGCCTATTCAATGTGTATGTGTATACACACACACACATAAACATATATATATACACACACATGCACATATATGCATATATATGTGTGTGTGTGTGTGTATATAAACATCTAAACCTGAAATTTGTCTCACTGATTTGCTTGTGTTCTTTGTCTGGCTCAAATACAATTACTTTTAATGATTTTTTTCACATACCAGGCAAATATACATTTTTTTCCTTATGAAATCCTGAACCAGAAGATCGTCTTGTCTTGTGGTTCTTCCCCTCTGCACTGGGCCTCGCTTCCTGTGAGAACAGATGATCACGGCCTGCTGTGAGATCATTCCGGCACCAACACACAGGAGGCAGCTCAGATAAACAACTACAGCCAAATTCCTAATTTCCTGGCTTTGTTCTTGCATCTAATCCTACATCAATGTGTGTGTGCATATATATACATTCCTTGTTAAACTTTCTAGTATAAATCATAAAATATACCAAGATAATATTCCCATAGTCAGATATCTTCTAAAACAAAAATTTAAGGAAAAGAAGAACAAAATTTGTAAAACATACACTGCAAATTATCAGCATTTAACTTTAAGAAATGAATAGCAGCACGCTTATTAAAATTAAAGAATCAGATCATCTGTTAAATCACAATCTTTACCACAATGTATTACCCTTCAATAGAGGCTTTTTGTTTTATAACATACAAAATGCAAGAATGGACATCTTATAATGATCAGGTAGAACTAGTGGAAGAAACATGGGGGAGATATAGTAAGTCTTACTAGGGACAATTCTGCTTATCACAGTAAACAAAATTGCTTCTTTTTCCAACATATATTTCATTATGGCCCTGTCATTATACTAACTCCTAAGAAGCAAAGTAGCTAAAAGTGTGGTAATTTTCATTGTTTGTAGGTGTACATGTACACACAACTGTGTTTGCATGAACACATACATATAAAACATATGCAAAATGTATCCCTGTCAGCATCCAAATAGTATTTGAAGTAACCACAATTTCTCTAAGAAAAGTTCTATTTCATTGCTCAGTACTTCATCCAAAAGCTTTAGATTTAAAGATTTTTGGGAGTTAAAGCATAAAGCCAGTTTGGATGATATTCATTGCAAAACAGAAATCATTCCAATTTATCCTGAACCCCACGTGAACCTCCGCCCTGGGGCCCTGCATTCCCCCCCTGTGGTAGTCTCTGGCCACCCCACTGGGAACTGCCTGGGCCATGGCTCGCTGCAGACAGGGTGTAGAAAGAAGAGACACTGGGAAGGTCATGGCTGACTGAGCAGACTGCAGAGATCAGAGAGCTCATACCTCATTTGCTCACCAAGTCCTGCCAAGAGCAACACTATTTAACTGCAGGTACTCAAAATCCAACAGGCATGCTTAAAGGAATCTCAGGCTTACAAGAGGACCATTCACAATGTGCATTTGTCGGGGATAGCTACCACCTTTTGGCAATTATTCATAAATACGTGTTTAAAGAGAAAGATTCAAACTACTTTGCTCTTTGCATCAATGCTCAATGTCTTTTCTACTGAGAGTTAAGATGATTCAAATTCACAAATCCTTATTTCAAGGTTTCCCAGCTTTGGCACTATTGACATTTGGGGCTGTCCTGTGCATTGCAGAGGGTTAGCAGCATCCCTGGCTATCACCCAATAGATGCCAGTAGCACCCCCTCCACGGCAGTGGCAACCAAAAATGTCTCCAGACATTGCCAAATTTCCCCTGGGGAAACTAACTGCCCCCCCCACCCCCGAACCACTGCCTTAGTCAAACAAACCAACGCTGACAAAGACAAAATCCCACAAAATTAAAACAAATTTATATATAAACGCTAACCTTACCCACAGATACACTGTGTTATTTTAAGTCTCTCTATTCATTTGATACACTGACGAAACTATCAGAGAACTAATAAACATGAAATATTTAAATCATGATGAGACAGGGTGAGTCTTCATCTAGAGTCAAAGTGAATATATGAGTCTGGCCTCCTGAGGAGGGTGTAGGTGAAAGCACACATTTGGGAACCATTGATGTCTGGATGGTATTTCAAGTCCTGAAACAGGCTGAGACCACCAAGAGAGGGAAGTGAGCAAGAAAACAGAAATGGTCCAAGAACCGAATCCACTGACACTACAACGTTTAGAGGTCAAACAGATGAGGAGGAAGCAGTGAGGCTGAAGGAAAACAAGAGCATGGAAGAATCCGGAAAGTCTGGAAAGCGCGTGCCCGGGAGGTTGTTAATCACCACGACTGTAGGTCAGGGAGGAAGACAGGGGACAGATGGAAAAACGACCACTGGGTATGGCAGAATCAAGGTGACTGGCGACCCTGATCAGAGCGCTTCAGAGGAATGTAGACAGAAGTCTGATGGGTGAGAGGGTTCAAGAGACAATGGAGAAGAGACTGAGAAAATTTCATTTCAAGATGGGAGAAAAAGCAGCATCTTTGCGTGCTGGAGGGAGAGATCCAGTGATGAGGGAGAAATGATCCAGGAGAGGTGAAAATTGCTGGTGTTGTGTCTCTGAGTTGGTGATTATAAACAGGGCCTAGTGGACAACTGTTGAGCTCCCCAGACAGCTCATCCACGGGCACAGGAGAGAGGGTACAGAGAACAAAAATTCAGATAAAAAAATGTGCAGATGTTCCCGCTGAGGGCTTCTATTCCCCCCTCAGATCTTACACAAACACTCCCCTCTGCTACATGATTTATCCTCCTGTCCATGATGTCCATCCCCACAGCCGCACTATACCTATTCTCCAAGCACACAGAACCCCCAGCCTCTTGCTCATGCAGATCCCCCAGTCTTTATTTCCTTCCTTTTCGTATTATGATCCATCACTTTGACCATTTTCTTGCTAATGCCCTTAATTCCTTTGCTCTCCTAGCTGTTCCACTTCACGTACTCTGCAAAACCTCAAATCAATATCAATGTCTTTCCTCCCATGCTGCGGCCTGAGTGCTATGGGAGAATATACCTATTCTAATTAGGCTCCCCAACTCAAGCTAAGCTCCTGCTGCCTGGAAATCATTTTATATGACCTGCAAGTTCCCATCAGGTTTTCCTCCTGCTCACCCCAGGGGATATAACCTTTACCTTATTCATGTCTCCTTTACTTCAGCTGACATGACTTTTTCTATGTCACTGCTTGATGAATGGGCTTACCATCTACGCGGCTGCCTGGGAGTCCCCTTTGACACTTTCTCATTCACATCCTCAAGTCAACTGTCCAACACCTACTGCCTTCACTTCTCAGACATTCCTACAGAACTCCCAAATCCAGCCTCTACTAGGCCATGACAGTGGTGGCTGCCTACTTTGTAGATTCCCCCAAAGGACATTTTTGTGTTCCTTCGTTCTTCGCATGGTCCTAATGGCAAAAGCCCGAGTCTACCTTTCTGGCTGCACTGATTTATTCAAGAGCAGGAACCAAACCCACATTGACCCAAAGAAGCACAGCTACAGTTATTGGTTAAGGGATGGACGCCTGATCATGGCAGGCCAGTTAGACCCCTTCCCTAGGTCTTCTCCTAGGGAGAAAACCTTTTTCCTTCAGCACAGTGAGACTTAAAGATGTTAGTGACGTTAGTTCTGGCTTCATATAAGAAAGCGGTTCAGAGCGCCTGGGTGGCTCAGTTGGTTAAGCATCTGCCTTCGGCTCAGGTCATGATCCCAGGGTCCTGGAATCAAGCCCCGCATCGGGCTCCCTGCTCAGCGGGGAGTATGCCTTTCCCTCTCATCCCCGCTTGTGCTCTCTCTCGCTATCTCTGTTGCTATCTCTGTCTCTCTCGAATAAAATCTTAAAAAAAAAAAAAAAGTGGTTTAAAAAGATGATACCAAGACAGAAAGAGGAAATGGAGACAAGAGACAGAGAGAGAGAAAGAGCACCCTCAAGATATCAGAGTTCTGGTTCCAGTTGTCACTCTGGTCAGGCCAGATACATCTCTGTCATTCTCACACTTGAGTAACATCCATCCAATCTGCCCTCTAACTTTATTTTGCTGAAGCCTAGGGTGAATTTTGACATTTCTAAACCTAGATTCCTCACGGATGCACAAGTCCAACTCAGTGAATGACTTCACTGGGTCCTGGCCCTATCATTTTCTCTTCTGGATTACTGCCACTGCTACCAGATGCTCTTCTCACTTTGAGAGAAATCTGGTCTAAAAACTACAGTTTCTCAATGCAAATCTGATGAAAATGCCCTGAAGAAAGTCATCAGTGGTAGCAGTATTCCTGTGTGATCTGTCATCTGTCACCTTCCAGCTTCTCCTCCTTCCCCTCTCCCACCTCACCGTTCTCTCCAGCAACATCCAACTGTGTACAGGTTCCTCAGCAAGGTCCCTTCTTCTTCTCTGCATATCCCCTCCTCTGTGAGAAACATCTTTATCCACATTTTGCTCCCCAACTGTCATACTTCAAGTATCACCTCGATAAAAGGATTTCCTGAGTCCTCCCCTCACCGAGGGGTGAGCCGTCCCTCCTCCACACTCCTCAATCACCCCTTGCATACGTCGACCTGCTTGTATTACACTTCATTGTAATTTTAAGTTTACTTATCTCCACTGTGAGATTTTGAAAGACAAGTATTATATTGTTCATCTCTTTCACCAGAGTCTAGTGTAGGGCTTATCACATGATAGGTGTTCAATAAACATTTTCTGAACAGGGAAAGAAGGAAGTAGGGGTATTCAACAGTTTAAAGAGTAAGATCTTTTCGTCGGTAAATTTAGTACATCATGAAGTTAGTTCTTTTCGTCGGTAAATTTAGTACATCATGAAGTTAGTTCTTTTATTTCTTTTGCCACAATTCCAGATTCTCAGGAATGATTAAACTCTTAAACCAGTATGTTTGTTTTACAGGGATATGTATACCAGTAAGCATAAAGATAGCATTACAGAGATCAGTAAATGATGAAGAAATTATCTGGTCATACTAGGCAACTTATCTCTCTTCTGACACATTGTAGTCATAACTTCTTCTCACCCTCCATGTTTGTCAGAACTGTTGTAGACTACTTTTACCTCTATCTACAGGAATTGGCAGGGAGTGGTGAGAGGTATGGGATTGATGCAGAAGAATCAAATTTTATGTTATAGGAGAATACATTCAATTTATATGAGAATGGAATTATAGACATGGATATCATTTTTTGAAATCAACTCATTTTTATAGAAATGGCTTATTAACATTAAAAATGACTTATCCCACATCATTCTATATCATGTTTGAGCTGCATTTCAGAATTGATATACAGAGCTCTTTCACAGAAGGACAATGTTCGTACTTTCTATTTGACATTGCTCATACTTGAACATCTTGGATTAAGTTTCTTCTTTGGCTTCCATCTTGACTCAGAATTGTAGTGACATTTGAGAAGTAAAGCAGGGCTGCTTCATATAAATTTCATGTTCAAAGTAGCTTTAAAAAAACAGTATTGGCTAATAGCCATTCCAGTGTAGAGACTGCAAAGTTAAGAAAATCTTCAAAAGGGCTTTGATTCATATTCTTCATCTGATAGGAAATGGGGACAAGACAAATATCTATAAGATGAAGCAATTGTGTCTCCTTTTACAACAATCTTACTTGGCACTCATGATTCAGTTTGTTATTCTCTCCTGACAGAGAAAAGTAAAGATATGCAGTGCCCTAGAAACAAATGAGTACAAATGATATTTTCTCACCAAGGAAAGCTCATTTCCCAAATGAGCTTTATTCTAGTCACATCTCTTCCTCTGTAATAACTGTTGCTAATACTTGGTTTGGACTTCGGTTTATGAAATATTTTTCAGAAAAGGTCAGACTCCAAGGGCAAGACAATCAGAAATAAAGGATGAGTTCTAAGGATCAGTTACCTATCAATAAATGCCACTTTAATTGTTGATATGGTATAAATGTATAATATTAAGGAATGAAAAACATAGGGAAGGGTGTGACTTTCTTATTTGTTATATAGTCCCTCTCCACTACTACCATCTATGCTTTCTTGATATTCCTTGTGTATTTGGGGTTCTCGAGTAAAGGCCTAGGGAGTCTGATGAGCACACAGATGGCAGCAGCGTATCTAAGGCACACCAGAGCAGTGACAGAAACTGTGTCTGAATGACCACAGAGATTAAAAAAAAAAAAAAAAAGCATTCAGTTAGTATGATGATAATGTGTCAACTTTACCAGACCCATGGGTGCCCAGATATTTGGCTAAACATTATTTCTGGGTGTGTCTGTAAGGCTGTTCCTCTTAGATTAGCATTTGATTGAATCCACAGACTGAGTAAAGCACATTGCCGTCTTTACTGATGGTGGGTCTCATTTCACCCCTCAGAGGCCTGAAGAGAACAAAAAGGTGGAGGAAAGGAGAATTCCTCCTCTCTGCCTGGGTGCTTGAGCTGAGGTATTGGTCTTCTCCTGCCTTCTCCTCCGAACACTACAAGTCTAAGTCCCAGTCCAAGGGCATTTGGACTCAGACTGGAACTACGCCTGGATCTCCAACTTGCTGATGTCAGATAATGGGACTTCTCAGCCTCCATAATCATGAGCCAATTCCACATAATAAATCTCATATATGTACAGATATCTCCTATTTGTTCTGTTTCTTTGGAGAACCTAATAATCAGTGTTAGTTAAGACATTTTAACACATGCTGACACTAGACCATAATGTGCAAGGACATAAACTGCTACACAATTTTTTTTTTTTTTTTGGTTCATGGAGTCTTGCCTTGAATTTTCAAGTCTGCACATACTGCTCTTGAGGCCCTCGCTTGATTTGCATGAAAGCAATGTCTGTGAGCTACAAAACCCAATATTCTTCAAATCAATTTTTAAGAATATTGTTATCAACAAAAAAGCAAATTTAATAATCATTTAGCAGTATATAAACAATATAAAGAATTCTAAAAAATGAGGGTGGCTATCATTTAGCAGTATCATTGATTCCCTAATATAGAGACTATAAATTAAAACCCATGAAACATAGTTTTTGAAAGTTTAAATAGACTTAGTTTCAAAATAGCTAAGCTTAGTCTCATATTGCCCCAGTTTTTATGTCAACTACATGACAAAATTCAGGAAAAATAATTTGCTTCCATAACTTGTTTCATCATTCCACATTTTCACTAATTAAAATTAGGATTTTGCAAAACTAAATAAGAAAAACCAGGAAAGTGGGGCGCCTGGGTGGCTTAGTCGTTAAGTGTCTGCCTTCAGCTCAGGTCATGATCCCAGAGTCCTGGGATCAGCAGGAAGCCTGCTTCTCCCTCTCCCACTCCCCCTGCTTGTGTTCCCTCTCTCACTGTCTCTGTCTGTCAAATAGGTAAATAAATAAAATCTTAAAAAAAGAAAAAGAAAAACCAGGAAAGTAAAGAAAAAACAAAATATTAAACAGGAATAAAGGTTCTGAGGAAAAATTTGAGGGTCAAAAAAAGGAGCTGATGTGACTAGAATAAAGCTCATTTGGGAAATGAAGTATGACTGAAGAGACAGGCCATTTTAGGAGCCAGCATAATATAATGGATAATTGCAAGAGTTCTGGAGTCAGGCTGCCTGGGTTCAAATCCTGGACCCTTTGCTTAGTACAGGAAACTAATCTGTTTCTTCACCTATAAAATGGACAAAAACATACCTACTTAATAGTTTTATTATGAGGATTAAAAGAAATAAGTGAAAAACAGAGTACGGTCTACATGGTAAGGGCTAAGTGTTAGCCGCTATGTTACCCTTATCATCATTAATATCACTAATAGTCCCCAAAGTTAAAACTTCTTGAAAATACAAGCTATTAGCTCAGGAGCCTTCCATAGTTCTCAAGAATGATTTGTGCTTAAAAATTCCAGTCTTAGAATCACTTAGAATCCAGCCAAGGAAAAAGGGAATATGCTAAACACATCAAGCTAGCGTCAGAGACCTTGAGGGAAGTGGCCACAGAGCGTGTTCATCCCATCAGCTGGAGGAAAGGAATGTGCGGCAGGGCAGCCACCTTGGATGCTAACTAGGTAAGGCTTCAAAGTGAACAGTAACCACCCCTTTCCTCCTGATAGAGGTACCAGATCCTGAAGCACAGCTCATGTGGAGCACTCAACTCCTGCAATCCCCACCCCCAAATCCATTCTAGAGAAGCAATTCATTTTCATAACCACCAACTGTAATTAACACAGTAGTATTCAACTGTGTCTACAAAGTTCTATTTATCTGTTAAAAGATACATATACATGTTATTTTTTTCATATATGGTACATTAACTCATTTTAGTGCTGGGCGTAGAAGAATAGATTATATTCATTTTTTAAAATATTTTAATTCCCCTGCCTTCTATTTACTTCCTATAAGGAATATTTCCCTTTGTTTGCAGGTTAAGGAAACATCCCCAAATGCCTAGAACTTCAGATTAAATACTTATCATAGATTTCTGAGAGTATACAGTCCAATGGCCATCTACATGAGAATATATTAGTACTAAGGTTCTTAACAATGTTCATTTTGTCTTCCTCCAATAAAATTAATCAGCGCTCCTCTGAGAAATTCCTTCCTCTTCTTTAAAAAAGGGTTTTGCTTCTTTTGTACAAATTCATTGTTAGGATTTTAAGAGGCACCTGGGCTAGGGTTGAGACATTTCCTGTGTACTTCAACCCAGCGTTCTTTAACATCTTGTGGGCACTGGGGCTTCCCCTATTCCATTGATAAAATTATGCTGCATGCCTACCTTTTTCATGGCCAGGAAGTGTCTCTTTGTGATCAGATTGTATTTTCACTTCCTTAATTGCATCGCATTATGGGCTACTTATCCTCATGTACATCCTGCTTTAGCACCTTTTAAGAAATCTTAAACATACTAGACATTTAAAAAGTTTTATTATAATGACCTGCCTATTCTGGCAGAAATAAGCCTTCTTTAACATAAATTTTGCTCACTCCAGGAATTTTTATTCTACTTATCATTAGGGTCTGTCCAGAGCAGGAATGTCTCTATAACAATAACTGGAAGTGTTCATTAAACCAGGAGTGTATAAAGATGGCAAAAGGATTTGTTGAGAATGGTTGAGCCCACATGCTAATAAGATCCAACTACAATTTATTAAGTATATTTTGGCAACTGCATGCCCCAGGATTCCGTGAGCCTGTAACTATAAAGGAGGTCAGAGTAGCATTAGGGTCCAATTCTTGCTGAGTCAGTACCCCTACCTGCTGAATCCCCAACAATTCTAGGAGTTCCTGGGATATTTCAAATATTCTCAAAACCAGTTGTTTAACATTCTCACCCTTCTGGCATTAAACTAATTTAGGGAGGAATCACAGTCACCAGCATCCTCCATGAGAACTCTAGTTGCTTGATGGTTCCCGATCCTCTGACAGTCCAGAGCTGCACAGGTCCTGAGGTTCCACAGGGCAGTGCATCTCCCTCAACGAGCTGTGCTTCTCATGGAAGTGGGGGAGATGCCCCCTTCCTACCTCATGGCCTCAGTTCATAATCTGATCCCCAAAGGAGTATTTCTGGCATTCCTATGTTTCTAGTGTCACAAATTTCTTCATTTCAAAAAACAAAACAAAAAAAAGGCTTTGCTGCCCTCTCTTTGTACCATATCTCCTTTCTCAGACCTAGTTATATGTCTCAACTTTGAGGGACTGCCAATCCCCTCTTAATCCTAGGTCAGGCTAAGTTTAGATTACGCTTGTTGTAAGTGTATTTGTAAGTATCTAACAAACTATAGAAGATATTCAGTGGTTCTGGTAAAAATGTCCAATGCCTCCTCACCCCCCAACATAGACACACAATGATCCTGACCTAAGGAACTGTTCTGTTCCAGGCAGATTCTCTTTATTGTGCCTGTTGCAGGCTGGTTTGTCCTGCTGGGTTTGTTCCCAGAAGTTTATTGTTATGTTTTAGTATTGGCTTATACACTGGCCAAAGATTGTCTTTAAGCACTGAAGCATTATCAACTGGTTTTTATGCGAGGTTTCAGTTCCTCCACTGAGCTTCCCAGAACGCTGATTATGGATCTGGAGTGCCGTGTGTCTCTTCTCTGATCTTTCTCTTTCTTTGCAACCAGTATTTTCTTATAGCACAAGTTTTCTTCTGCAAAGGTGAGCATAGGAAAGGAATATAGATTTTAAATCCTCTATTTAGAAGAATCTTTTCTGCTCAGAGTTTAGTCTTTAAATGAACTCTGGGAATTAAACATCCCATAAACAACAGAAGTTCAGAACTTACTCTTAACTTCATGTTCAATATTCTGTGGATTACTTTATCACATCTTGTCTACCTTAATTACCAGTTACCAAGCTCTGAAAGCTTAACTTCCTTACTTGCTCAGGAAAGACAAGTTGTCTATCACTTTATTAATATCCTTTTTGTTATTCCTTTTTATTATTATTATATTTTAGATTGTGAGATGGTACAAACTGACCCTCCTTCTCCAGATGCAACATTACTAGTAGTGGTGGAAATAATAATAATGTGCTAGTAACTTTACTTACATTATTTCCTTTAATGCTCACAACAATCCTAAGTGACAACTTTATTATCCCATCTTATGGATGAAAAAACTGAGGCTGAGAGAGACTTAGAAACTTGCCAAAAGTCACTCATTTTAGTAGGTGATGGAACCTGGAGTGAAACAGTTGGATACTTCTGTATCCTTACCTGAGCCTGATTCAATTAAAAGGGAAAACAAAGTTCCATAATAAATAGTGAAAAAGAAAGCTTTGATTCAAACTAAATTTGGGGGAAAATGCTATTTTGAAAAGAATTGCAATTTCTCTTATAATTGATAAAATTTAAATTATAGTTATACTTATGTGTTTTTTCTTAGTATAGCCAAAAAGGAAAAAAAAAAATAAAACAAAACAAAAAACATCCTGGTTTGTAATTTTTTTTTTTTTACAAAACACCATTTTGTATTTCACTTAAGATTCTCACAGGACCATTAATAAAAATATCTGAATCATTTTAAAAAATACTTGAAGGTTTCACTAATTTTCTCAAGGGTCTTTCATAGGTGTTTGATGTTTACCATAATCTTTCCATATTCAACATCTTTTTTTGACTTCCCCAATTTAAATGTTCACTGCTTTAACTGCCAGAATCTCATTTGAAAATGGCCTTTCCTGTGATTCCAGCAATTCTCCAATACTACTTACATTTTTTTTTCTTTTTGCAATTCATGGATGTCTCAGTGACTACTCTAATTCATCTGTAAACATCATTAATATATTCTGTTTTTGGTTCAAAACCGTCTCTAATTTGCAGGCCCTACGGGATTCATATTTCTTACTGTCTTAGTCTTATGCCAATAGCCACTAGAATCCCACAAACAAGTTTGGCTCCAACACAGTATTTCACCTCAGAAGGGGAGGAATAAAGAGATACTCTAGGCTCAGTACTGAAAATACAGTAAGAGGGGAGAAGAGAGGAGGGAAAAAGAAATACACACATGTTCAAAATCTACCAGGCACTGTGTTAATCCTTTTCACATATGCTCTCCAATCTTACTTTTACATGGGACCCACAGGTAAGTAACCAGTACGGCACCCTTGGTCCTCACAGTGCACCCACCGATTAGGCAGGCGCTGTTAGCAGTACAGAAGAGGAAACCGAGGTCTGAGTAAGTAGTGCAGCCAGGCAGACTCCATCCAGGTCTGGTTCTGAGTGGCTTAGTGCACTCTTAACCACTGTATACCCTGCCTGCTTATACTGGGGGAGATACACTACGTGAGATCAGACAGTTGTTAGTTTGGTTTCCAATGTAAATGTCACAGAAATTACAAGACATTAAAAAAATCAATTTAACAGTCTCAGAAGTCTCACCTCAGTAGGTGGGAAGGACCTGACTTTGTTTAGTGGTAACAACCACCTCAATTAGACCAACTATTGCTTCAAAAGTCTTTCATGTTTAAGCAATTACACTTCATCTCCCCACAGAGAATAATATTGGCAGACAGCTCTGTGATCTCCAAGTACAGATGTCACCTGTGAAGTATCACAGACTACAGGTGTAATAGTAAGCCAGATGCTGTCATTTTGTGCCCAACCGGAAAGGCCACCTAGAATATGGTGGGTCCAAGGTGAGTGGCCCACAATCTAACCATTTACACACAGACAAAATGGTATTGTGTAAAACCCATTAATGCTCTGCTGAACTTTAGCGTGAGATTACTTCATCAACTCATTTCAGAATGGGCAAATTTTTTTTTAATACATTAAGGCTATGATGCTCATCTAAAAGAACCACAGAATAGCTTTAATAGATAGAAATACAAATAGGGCACCTGGGTGGCTCAGTTGGTTAAGCGACTGCCTTCGGCTCAGGTCATGATCCTGGAGTCCCGGGATCGAGTCCCACATCGGGCTCCCTGCTCAGCAGGGAGTCTGCTTCTCCCTCTGACCCTCCCCCCTCTCATGCTCTCTATCTCATTCTCTCTCTCAAATAAATAAATAAAATCTTTAAAAAAAATACAAATAAATATTGGGCTGTTGGATATTGGTTTGCTTGTTTCTTGATATTTCTATAATTGTATGATTTAAATTGCTACTCAGACAGGCAAATAATAACTTTGTAATTTTTAAAGATTGTTTTATTTACACACACACACACACACACACACACAAAGATGAGGGCTTTGGCCTGTTGAAATTAAATAAAAACAAGTTCCAGTCATTTAAGTTATATCCTGCATTCTATTATTCCCTAAAGCACTAAAATATTTATGAATTCAAATAATTTTTAAGGAAAATTTTCAAATAAAGTGAACATCTCACACTAATATTACTGTAATCCTATACATTGAGAAATTATCTCGAATCCATTTTATTGTCTTATATCAAAGCCAGCACAAGAATCTACAGCTTATTCCCAAAGGAAAGCTTTGTTCTTGTTATAACGTACAACAAAAGATAAATATGCTCATTTATTTTGAAGGTGGAAGGAAGGTCGTCATGGACCTACTTTGATGTGGTTCTGCAGACCAGTGGGTCACGAAAGTAAGAATTGAGCCCCAAATGATTAGGAGAGCCCTGCAATAACAACTATGTTCTCTGGGCTTCCCTGACTGGCATTTGACCTGTAGTAGACCAGAATACTTAAGGCCTAAATGGTTTCACATGGAGCTACTTATTAAATCAGAGGGTTTTGGGTTTTCTTTCTCCTGTGTTTAGGCAAATGCTTGCTAAAGCTTGAAGGATTTACTGCAAAATAAAAGTGATATGTAAAGAAAGAGAAGATCCCAGTCTTATAGATGACATTTATCTAGATTTGGTGATAACATTCAAGGGTGAAATTCTAGAGCAGGCTTTCTCACCCTTAGCACTACCGACATTTGGGGGCTGGATAATTCTTTGCTGTTGGGGCTGTCTTGTGTATTGTAGATGTTTAAGAACATCCCTGCTGCTACCCTCACCTCCAGCTGTGACAACCAAAAACACCTCCAGACATTGTCACAAGAACTCTGGGGGGTAAAGTCATACTCTCCCCACTTTCATTCCTTCACACCTAGTCCTTGATATCTTCCAGCAATGAATAAAGAGCAATCTTCAGAAAAAACGAAGGAGAAAATTTTCCAAAATTTTACTGTGACTTAATCAGTTAATTTTTACAGGAATTATAGTTTAAAATATGAAGATGAATTTATAGTAACAAATATAGTTA
The DNA here is from genome assembly GCF_004348235.1 of Phoca vitulina. Taxonomy (NCBI): domain Eukaryota; kingdom Metazoa; phylum Chordata; class Mammalia; order Carnivora; family Phocidae; genus Phoca; species Phoca vitulina. Next base: position 2,812,631 of record NW_022589734.1, read on the forward strand.
GACATTTTAAAAAGCAAAACACTTGGCAGCTAAAAAAAAACCAAAAAACAAAACCTCAAGTCTAAGACTTGAAACCACAAGTTCATGAACCTTAAAATGTCAGATTCTCTCAGTCAGGTGAATACTGTGTTTAGACTGATATATATGATTTCTTATGAAGCCCATATTTAGAGGAATGTGCTAGATCATCTAAAAATGGCTCAATATCTAAACAGTAGTAGTACACCATCTATTTGCGGTAGCCTTAAACTGTTAATCACAGGTATATTTAAAGTACTTTATATCTTCTTATTGCCACATGATTTTTAACTTTGCATTACTTTGCATTAGTTCTATTTCCTCTCACTGCCAACTTCTTGGTGATACTCAAGATAAATCATTGGCTTCATATCATATTTATATTTTAACATTATAAAACTAATGTTTTATTATTATTCTGCTAAATATCTGAAAGGAATATTGCCTTTAACCAAATTAATTAATGTCTTTTACAAAAGATAAGAGCAATTGAGATAAATTTCCAACTTCTTCACTTGCTTCATTCCATAGTATAAGTACCAGCTCTGCTTCATGGGGGTTGACTGGCTCACTTCCAGCTCACAGTTCATATACATGCTATTTCTGCAAATATGAACAAAGTTTATGTCATTCTCCCTTCAGGATTATTTCTAGCTTTAGTGTTGACAACATGTTAGTTTTGTCACCTTGGACAACTCAACATCATACTGCTTCAGTTTCTTCATTGATGAAATAAATGGGATGGAATGATCTTTAAATTCCTTTCTAGCTCATAAGTTCTGAGGGTTTTGGGTGGAGAATACATACAAGTGGATATCAACTGTTCCCTAAAAATAAAGAATATTATCTAATGGTTATTATACACTTTTAAATTAAAGAATTAGAAAAAATTAGGCATATGAATTCCCACATACAAATAAAGAAATGTGTAAGTTAAACAAGGTTAGTCAAAATGTCTCTAAAAGTACCTTTAGAGTATTAACTCACAATGTTAAATGCAACAAAACAGCTCATGAATATAATATTTTTCACTGTTATTATGTTTGATGATGATGTATGATGACGGCCAAACTACTCTGATTCCCTCAGCTGGGAAATGATAAAAAGTTCTTCTTAAGAAAGAAATACAGAATAAAGTAAGAACATAAATGCACCCCAGCTTCTTAGTGGTATTTATTAGGCTCTCTTGGAATTCTGGAGAAAACAGGAGTCCAGCAACTGAAGAGCTCCTGAAGGGAGCAGTCTTTAGCAGGCTCCATGGTCACAGAGAAGGTAGCATCGTTATACACTGTATGTGGAAGACAGCATTATTTAGGGGTCAAACATGGAAGGAGAAAGAAAAGGAGAAAATCTACTGAGAAAAAATAATACCTTCTGTAGAGCTGAGTAAATGTTCCAGTTTAAACACTTAAAAAAGAAGAAGAAGAAAAAGAATGGGAAGAAAATGAAGAAATAGTACTGTTGACATGGACCATGATTTCAGGTTAAAGGGATCCAAGGGATGGATCCAATCACTGCATGTGACTCATTGCTAGTAAATTAATGGCGATGAGGTAGGTTCATATAGCCAAACTTGACTTCTTTAGTTGATTCTGGAAGTAGTAGTTACTGTATTGTCCAGATGGACCTAATGACCTATGTATTAAGATGAGTCTGTGAAAAATATCCTCATGAAAAGACTGGAACTCTTTTTTTTTTTAATATTTTATTTATTTATTTGTCAGAGAGGGAAAGAGAGGGAGCACAAGTAGGGGGGAGCAGCAGGCAGAGGGAGAAGCAGGCTCCCCGCCGAGCAGGGAGCCCGAGGCGGAACTCGATCCCAGTACCCTAGGATCGTGACCTGAGCTGAAGGCAGACGCTTAACTGACTGAGCCACCCAGGTGCCCCAAAGACTGGAACTCTTAAACTGACCTCCTTCTGTAGCACCAGTGGCATCCAAGTGAGAGTCAAAAATCAATAGGCCCCACCACTGTGGACCAGCAGACACTGGAGCCCCACCTGCAGATACCGGACAGCAGAGAACTTTCGCCAAACACACTCCTGGTGCGGGCTTTCACCTCAAGGACATAGCTCTGGGAAGTCTCTCAGAAACCTACACCATTACTTAGCTATAGGAGATTAGACATTATTTCTACAATCATACTGAAAATGGAAAAGTCACATGGTTACAGTCATTAAAGTCAGGAAATCAAGTTTAATCGTTTGACTTTTTAATCTTCTGAAACTAGAAGATAGGATATCTCTCTTTGTTCATTCTTGATGATCACGCAAAATATGAGGATTTTTTCAATATATTATTTTATATAAGATATTAATGTTATTTATAATTCTTAAAGGTCAGCAAATTTGTATCTGTGACATGCTAATATAAGAATAAAATATAATTAGTAAAATGGTTCAATTATCCAGGTGATGAATAGTAGGAATTCCTGTTACTTTACCTTCTAAATTAATAAGCTATCAGTGGGGCGCCTGGGTGGCTCAGTGTGTTAAGCATCTGCTTTTGGCTCAGGTCATGATCCCAGGGTCCTGGGATCTAACCCCGAGTCGGGCTCACCCCTGAGCAGGGAGACCACTTCTCCCTCTCCCTCTGCCCTTCCCCCCTACTTGTACTCGCTCTCTCTCATGCTCTCTGTATCTCTCTCTAAAATAAATAAATAAAATCTCTTTAAAAAATTAATTAATTAATAAACAATCAAAACTATAAATATTGTTAGCTTTACAAATGGGCTTGTTTTAATGTTCTGGTTTGTAGAATAATCTTAAATTTAAGAGATTTTATAGCTGATAAATGATATATTTGAAAAGAAACTCTGTCTTTACTCACAAAATACTTTAAAGCAATTAAAAAATTTCTCAATATTTTCCATAGTTTATATAGTCAATAGCTTTATGACATCAGTCTTATTAACTGATTACCCTTTCAAAAATACTTAGCAACAAAAGCTAGAAGATTTTCCATACATGACATTTTCCTCACAGAAATTTAATAGCTCTGGACAATAAACATAGCCTTTATTTCCTAAATAGAAAATATGTGAATCTAGGAGTGCCTGGGTGGCTCAGTCAATTAAGTGTCTGCCTTCGGCACAGGTCATGATCCCACGGTCCTGGGATCAAGTCCCACATAGGGCTCCCTGATCCATGGGGAGCCTGCTGCTCCCTCTGCTTGTGCTCACGCTCTCTCTCTTACTCTCTCTCTCAAATAAAATCTTTAAAATAAATAAAATACAAGTTGTATTCAAATTTCTTTTTAAAAAAAAAGATGAAATGGGGGCGCCTGGGTGGCTCAGTCTTTGGGCGTCTGTCTTCGGCTCAGGTCATGACCTCAGGGTCCTGGGATCGAGCCCCGCATCGGGCTCCCTGCTCCGCGGGAAGCCTGCTTCTCCCTCTCCCTCTACCTGCCACTCACCCTGCTGTGCTCTCTTTCTCTCTCCCTGTCAAATAAATAAAATATAAAAAAAAGAAAATATATAAATCTGTATTTCCAAAAGAAAGGTGTCACTATAGCCACATTTGCCACATTTGTGGCAAACAGAACACTGTATTTATGTACATATAGCTATAGAGATACGTAAATGAAACAGATACAAAATTTCAAGTTTGAAGAAACTTGAAATATGAAAGGAAAAAGCTTTTCAGATACATGTGCAATTTTGTACAATTTATTCATAAAGCAACTATCACTTTAATTTAAAAAATAGTACATTTATTTAAAAAAGTTGAGTGCTTATGAATAAAAGCACCTTGGGAATATCGGTGAATATTGTTATATAATACATAGTATTCACAGAACATGATACATATCACACATTTTCATCCCTTTATGGACATATAAGTCAAGAATTTTATTTTACTTATTTTTTAAATAATTTTTTATTATGTTATGTTAGTCACCATACAGTACATCATTAGTTTATGATGTAGTGATCCACGATTCATTGTTTGCATTTAATACCCAGTGCTCCATGCAATATGTGCCCTCCTTAATACCCATCAGAGCAACTTCTTTCAAAACACGTCTCCAAAGGCAAGGGAAACAAAAGTGAAAATGAACTTTTGGGACTTCACCAAGATAAAAAGCTTCCACACAGCAAAGGAAACAGTCAACAAAACAGAGAGGCAACCCATGGAATGGGAGAAGATATTTGCGAATGACACTACAAAGGGCTGGTATCCAAGATCTATAAAGAAGTTCTCAAACTCAACACCCAAAAAACAAATAATCAAGTCAAAAAATGGGCAGAAGACATGAACAGATACTTTTCCAAAGAAGACATACAAATGGCTAACGACACATGAAAAAATGTTCAACATCATTAGCCATCAGGGAAATTCAAATAAGTCAAGAATTTTAACTACTGTTCATTATTAATTTGTATTAAATATTACTCAAGTGCCTCCATTTTATAAAAAAGCAAACCTAAGGCATGAGCATATCAACCATCTTGCCTTAATTGAAAGAATGACTGCGTGGCTGAATGGTAAACAGAGCCCAAGTCTTTGGATTACTGGTTTTATTCTCTACAACAATAATCTCCAATGGTTAATTCTGTGCCAAACACAGGTGATCCCAACTATCTTTAGAGGCATTATAATCTTCTCATTACAAAGCAAAATAAGTACACTTAAAAAGAAAACCATAAAGGGGAAGCGTGGGTGGCACAGTCGGTTGAGCGTCCGACTCTTAGTTTTGGCTCAGGTCATGATCTCAGGGTCATGAGATCGAGTCCCAAGTCGGGCTCCATGCTCAGTGGGGAGTCTGCTTGAGATTCTCTCTCTCCCTCTCTCTTTTCTTCTGCTCCTTCCCCTGCTCGCACATCTCTCTCTCTCCCAGATAAATAAAGAAAAAAAAAGAAAACCATAAAGGATTTGGAATAGAGAAAAGACATATAATCCAGTCAAAAATGTAATGAAAAATGTCAAACTCAGGAGGTAGGGTTGCTGTAATGAACCATGCTCCTGATCTTCAGTCAGTTCCTAGTTTATTTGGTCCTATACCTCAGTCCTTCAACAGAGCATAACAGAACCCCAATGGACCCAAATACTTCAGGAATTCTGTTTATGGATGTCTTAACTATCGATTCTCCTTGACTTTAATATTTATTGGAAATCCCTTGCGTAAGACTATCTTGCTACCTTGGGGGAAATATTAAACCTAACTGAAAGTTTCTTGATGTTGAGGAACTAATTATTCTATAGGTGAGGCTAGCAAATGTTTTCTTAAAGGGCCAGACAGAAAATATTTTAGGCTTTGCAGGTCACAGGACTCTACTGTGAAAGCAGCCATAGACAATATACAAACAGATGGATATGTCTGTGCTCCAATAAAATTTTATTTACAAAAATAGGATGGTGGGTTGGATTTAGCCCATGAGCCATTATTTGTCAACCTCTGGTCTAGAATACCTTTATGTTGAAAAATACTTCTTCCATACTTTTTAAAGTTAGAAATTCTCATGGAATGCTATTCCTGCAGTCAAAAGGGGCCTTGTCAAACATTTTTCGTTAGAGAAAAAGTACACATCCCAAAAAAGGCTGCATCAGTTTGGGCTCTACTAATTGGACTTTTGTGATAATATACCTTAGAACTAGATTGAGGTTTACCACTGTGCTATCTAAAAAGAGCATTTGCTCACTGTGCTAACAGGGCAAAAGAGGACTGATGTATAAATGTTCGACCTACTTAAGAAAATAAACGAACTTAAAGTACCACAGCAATTATAGGTATATAGACTAAGATTATTAATTTGAAATGCATTTTATCTATTTATTGAAGTATATCAGGGTGAATCTTTACTTCAAAATAGTTTGCCTTCAGCTACACCCTTATTCATGAAACCAGTAAAACATTTATTTAAAACTTTTATGTAACTCCTAATTCAGACTGCCTACCTTTCAAGTCAGTAACGTTTTACTAAAACATGAGATATACATTCATTCACTCATTTAAAAATATTTATTGAATGTTTATTAGCAGACAGGTATTGTTTTATAAGCTGAAGATTCAAAAATATAATACAGACCTATCATTAAGGAATTCTCAGTCTGGCAGAGAATCTCTTTGGAAAATAATAACTGTGACAAAACAATAGTATTATGGCAGGATTAAGTTAATATGAAAATTAATTTCCAACTTCCAAAAAATGCTCTATGTATTAAGTATTAGATATCTTAACAAATAAATATTACATCATTTCCACATATACTATTATTTTTCATTATTCGATATTAAATGAAATAAAAAATTAAATATTGATTTTCAGATATAAAAACAAAACAGAATGGTGTATGCTACAAGGTCAAGTTTTTTAACAAACATTTAACAAAAGCCCTCGATGTAGAATATTGTGTATAGAATAACCCTGTCTGTATGTTTAAGATAAAGACACTTGGAGTGTTTTTGAAGGAGTTTTAGTGGGCCTGAGGACAGAGCTGGGAGTAAGAGGGAGTGAGAGGGAAGAAAGAAGTATTAATTTTAAAATAATTTTTTTAAAGAAGTGTTTAACACTGACAAAGACAAAAATTAGTCCTCATCACAACATATGCAAATAGAGGATTTTTTTTTTTTGAGGGAAGGTCATATTTTAATGTATCTTTTCCTTCTGCAACTAAGAATGCTTTTCCCTATCCTAACCTGATCCAAAACAATTGATTTTTACTTATTTATTTTGTTTTGCAGGTAGAGAAGTTGAGAGGGGAAAAGCACAGAAACCCAAACAATGGGTATAAACATGTTTATGAGGAAAGAGGCAGAGACTATCATTCACTGAACAGGTGCCTTGAGCATCCTGCATACCAAATGCTGTGGGCAAGGAGAGCTAAGGTCTTCCTTTTTCCTTTTCCCTCTACTAAGGACACCCAGAACCACAAAATTAATTAAAGAAATCTCTCTGGCGGTTTGTAAAGTTGTTTTCTTTTGGGACAACAGGCATGACAGACTGGGTTCTTATGCTTTAACAGCGTATCATGGGAATTTTTAACTTACGCAATTATAAAATAAAAACGTATTGACATTAAAGATACCTTTATAAATCTGTCACTTTACTCTTTCCTCATGACTTGTAGGTTAATTATGTAGCTATAAAGTCACATAAAATTTCATTGAAAAAGTTATAAGCATTACTAGTTGTTGGACATGAAACAACTTATAACATTGGACTTTTTATTGATTCTCCAGCTAAAAGGCTAAATGATAGTGAAATTTCATAAAACATCTTAGAATTAGATTGTACAGATAATTTTCATTTTGTGAAGAGTACACATGTTTTGTAAAGATTTCTCATGCTTCAGCAAATCAGAAATAATGATAAGAATATATTTTCTTATTTAAAACCTAATATTTGGAACAGAAAAGCTAGCATGTTGCTAACAGTCTCAACAGCAACTCTGAAAAGCAAACAAGCCAATACAAACAAAATATGGTTTTCTGAAAAAAAGTGATAATGATTCTAAATATAAGCATTGATTTCAAATTTAATTTAATATTTACTCTAGAAGCACAGTTATTTCTGGATGTCTCTTTAAATGGAATATAAAGAAAGAATACTGAATATCTAACAGACTTAAAGTAAAAAAAAAAATATAAATTCTACAAGTTGAGTCTACATGCATAAGAGTGACTTCTGGAAACAAGCATTAGTATACTACTTATTCCTTTCCATTCATTTGGAAACTTCCTAATACTTAGGTTGAAAACGTGCTTGATAAGACCTATCAATGAAAATGGTAAAATAAGAACAGTATTTAGTTTTCATGTTGAATAAAAAACCTAGCAAACATACTAAGTAATTAAATCTGGATTTACATTTCTTCATTTACCACTTCTGACATTCATAATATAGCTGACCCTTGAACAATACGGATGGGTAAGGAGTGGTGACCCTCCATGCAGTAGAAAACATGCATATAACTTTGACTCCCCCAAATTTAACTACTAATAGCCTACTGTTGACTAGAAGCCTTACCAATAACATAGTTGATCAACACATATTTTGTGTATATATTATATACTGTATGCTTACGATAAACAGCTAGAAAAAAGAAAATATTAAAAAAATCGTAAGAGAAAATACATTTATAGTACTGTACTAAAAAAATCTGTGTAAAAGTGAACCTGTGCAGTTCAAACCCCTGTTGCTCAAGGGCCAACTGTAGTTAAAAGCAGATGTGATGTTTTCCCCAGTCTATACAGTACATATGCAGAATGTAACATACAACTTTTTTAGTTATTGTTAAAGTCTGAAATTGTCTTGTCCATTAACATATTTACTGACCTCTTCTGGGACTTTCATGATTGAAGAGAATGCCATTAACTGCAAAGAGATTATATGCCTCTCGGAAGTTCACCACAATCCAATAGGCATAGAGTTTAGCAGCCCCTGTTGGAAAAATTTTTTTAAAAGCAAATAAAAGACAGTTATTATTATAAAAGGTGGTATCTTATTATAAAAGACAGTGATTTTCACTCATCTTAAACAGTAACAACTTGCAAAAATTAATGTGTAATATATTAAGTTAGAAAAATATGAGTCAAAGCCAAAGACTAAAGGTTCCTTTGCCAGTTAATCATGTGCACAAGAAAATATTTAAGATTATTTTTACTTTTGTAATACCCACAGTTCTGTCTTCCACAATCTAACTGATTTGATGATAGCGTGTGCAATGTATCAAGTTGAGCTAAGGTCTTATTTCCTTTTTCCTAGTTTTAAGGAATTAGAAAGTGAAAAAAAAAAATGAAATCTTAATATTCTAGATGCTTAGAAATTTGATCACTTAAGTCTTTCATGAATACTCTTTTTACAAATACATAAGATGTAATAGACCCCCCCTTTTTTAAAAATATTTGAACCCAGAGAAACTTCCATTGGGGAAATAAAAAACACGAAACCTATCACTTCAGCAAATCTCACAACAGTTACATAAAAAAAGTCATGTGGGTCTCATTTTCCTTTCAAAGTGATGTGTATGGAAGGGCTGGATGAACATGGATCACTGAAGTGAAGTGGTAATTTCACCCTGGAGGCAATGGCAGCAAATATTTATAGAGTGAGCAGTGTATAACGTTATGCTTCCCAATGTCTAGTCATTTTAGTCTAATCTTAATGTTAATCTCGCAGTCAAATGACTTTAGACGAGAGACAGGAATGGAATTAAAGCAGAAGCACATGAATGCCCCAGGCCAAGAGAACATGGCGCATACACAAGGTTGTACCCATGCATTCTCACCATACGGTGACCGAGGATAAAAAGGAGTAGTCTCCTTCTGGGGTATTTCTTGCACTTTCCCATAGAGTTCACTTGTTGAGGCTTGATAGAACTTCACAGAGTTGATAAGGCCACAGGTTTTAACTGCATCCAAAAGCCGTAAAGTGCCAACTCCATCAACATCTGCAGTATATTCAGCCAGGTCAAAAGAAATCTGCAAATAACAGGTGAAGACAGTACCACATTAATGGGTAGCAGCAACAAAGATGCTGACAGTGGTAACAAACACATCTTACATTTCACATACTTAGAAATGTTATGCTTGTGACAAAATATTATTTTCTAATAGCAGAATAAGAGTGTGAATGTCATCTATTTCTAACATCAAATAGCTGAAAATATCTAAAGAAATACCTATTAATTACCTATGTTAAAATGAAGACAATTCTTTTTTTTAAAAAAAGGTTTTATTTATTTATTTGAGAGAGAGAGAGAGCGAGCAAGAGAGAACACAAGCGGGGTGAGGGGTAGAGGGAGAAGCAAATTCCGCTGAGCAAGGAGCCCGATGCAGAGCCCCATCCTGGGACTCCAGGATCTTGACCTAAGCCGAAAGCAGATGCTTAACCAACTGAGCCACCAACGTGTCCCAATGAAGAACAATTCTAGGCTGAAGTCCCTAAGGCAGTGTTTCTCAAAGTGTAAACCCTGCTCCTTAGAATCATCTGGGGGGTTTCTAAAAATTCAGATTGAACCAATCTCTTGGGGATGGAAGCCTAGAAAATCCACATTTATAATGAGTCTCATTTGACTTTTACTCTCGGAGAAGTTTGAGAACATGTGCTTTAGACACAGTTGATTTTTTAAAAGATTGTTTTATTTTCTATTTTTAACTAAAATACAAGAATTACTTTTTACTATATTACATGTATATATAATTGTTTAATTATGAGACAGACTGAATATAGTAAGATGCTAATGTATAAAATTGAATGATTTCCAAAAAGAGGGTGTTAAGGAATAATTCAGTATTTTGCAGTTTCTTAACATATTCCTTAAAAATAAATGTGACTGATACGTTTTTTTCTTAAATTATGTCTAAACATAATAAACAAGTTAACCTAGTATTAAAATGTCCCAAAATAGTAAGGCTGAAAATCTTTGTTGCTGGTTTATTTACAGGCCAAATACAGTGGGCACAATGCAGAGATGCTTCCCCGCTGCCTGGTGAATGACCTCAATCCTCACCTGGAAAAACCCGGCTCTGGGGTGAGGAGTTACTGGCCTACACTGCTGCTAGTCCTGAGTGTCACCTGTGCACAAGCTGCAGCCTTGTCTACATACAGGGTATTTAGGGAACTTAGGTGACAGCTGACCACGGACCTGACTCAAGACCACTACACCCTTGTCATCTAAGCCTGTCAGTAAAACTCATGGCAGTTGTGAGATAAAACAGGGTAGAAGTATGTTTCATGCCCTATCTTTCAAAGCCAAGAAAGCACAATTTGGGGTTACTTTATTCTTTTCAAATAAAATCTACATACCATAAAATTCACCCTTTTAAAGTTTACGACTCACTGGCTTTTAGTATATTTACAGCATTGTGCAATCATCACCACCAACTAATTCCACAATGTGATCATCATCCCCAGAAGAAACTCAGTACCCATTAGCAATCATTTGCTATCTTCCCATCAAACCCCTCAGCCACCAACCTACTTCCTGTATCTATGCAGTGACCTATTCTGGACATTTCATATTTATGGAATCATAATATGTGGCCTTTTGTGACTGATTTCATATTTTCATTTCTCTTGGACACGTACCATTTGTATACAACATGTAACATTTTGAGGAACTGCCACACTCTTTTTGAAAGTGGCTGGACCATTTCACATTCTCACCAGCAGTAAATAAGTGTTCTAACTGTTCCACCCCTACTCAATACTTACTGTAGTCTTTTTAATTTTAGACATCCAAGGGAGTGTGAAACTGTATATCACTGGGGTTTTCTTTTGTCTTGTTAAGGTATAATTGACATATAATATTATCTTTGTTTCAAGTATATGTAATGATTTATGTATATATCATGAATGTATATATCATGTATATTTATCTATATATCATGAATCACCACAATAAGTCAACATCCATCACTACACAGTTACAAAGTTTTTTGATAACTTCAAGATCTACTCTCTTAGCAACTTGCAAATAATACAATACAGTATTAACCACAGTCACCATACTATACATGTCCATGACTCAATCACTTTACAAGTTGTACCTTTTGACTACCTTCACCCATTTCACCTACTGTCCACCACCTCCACTCCCTTGTTTCTGGCAACTCTGTATCTATGAGCATGTTTGTTTTCTCCATTCCTTTTTCAGATTCCACATATAGGTAAAATCATACAATAGCTGTCTTTCTCTGTCTGACCTTTTTCACTTATAATAATGCCCTCAAGATTCTTACATGTTGTTGTTGCAAATGGCAGACCTTCTTTCTTCCCTATAACTGAATAATATTCCATTGTGTATATATATAAACAATGGTACACACACACACACACACACACACACACATATACACATACCACATCTGCTTTATCCCTTCAGCCATCGATGGACCCTTAGCTTGCTCGCGTATCTTGGCTACTATAAGTAATGCTGCCATGAACATGAGGATGCAGCTATCTTTTCCAGTTAGTGTTCTCATTTCCTTAGGAATTGCTGGGTCTTATGGTAGTTCCATTTTTAATTTTTTGAGGACACTCCATACTGTTTTCCATAGTAGCTGCACCAGTGCCTTCCTGTATTCGCACCAACAGTGCACAAGGGTCCCCTATTCTCTACATCCTCACCAACACTTGCTCTCTTGACTTTTTGATAATAGCTATCCTAACAGGTGTAAGGTTGTGGTTTTGGTTTGCATTTCCCTGATGGTTAATGATGTTGAGCACCTTTTTGTGTACCTCTTGGCCATGTGTATGTCCAACATACATTTGGAAAAATGCCTATTCAGATCTTTTACCCATGTTTAAATTAGATTGATTTGGGGTTTTTTGTTTGTTTTGCTATTGAGTTGTATGAATTCTTTATATATTTCGGATATTAGCCCCTTACCAGATATGTGATTTACAAATATTTTCTCCCACTGAGTAGGTTGTCTTTCCATTTTGTTGATAGTTTCCTTCACTGTGCAGAAGCTTTTTAGTTTAATGTAGTCCCACTTGCTTATTTTTGCTCTTGTTGCCTTTGCTTTTGGTGTGAGATCCAAAAAATCATCACCAACAGCAATGTCAAGGACCTTAACACCTGTGTTTTCTTCTAGGAGTTTTATGGTTTCAGTTCTTGCGTTTAAGTCTTTAATCTATTTTGGGTAAGTTTTTGTGTTTGGTGTAAGATAGTGGTCCAGTTTAATTCTTTTGCATCTGGCTGTCCAGTTTTCCCAATACCATTTATTGGACAGACTGTCCTTTTGCCATTGTATATTCTTGAATCCTTACTCATAAATTATCAATCATCTATGTATGGGTTTATTTCAGTGGTCTCTATTCTGTTCATCTGATCTATGTGTCTGTTTTTATGCTGATACCATACTGTTTTGATTGCTACAACTTTATAATACAGCCTGAAATCAAGAAGCATGATGCCTCCAGTTTTGTTCTTTCTCAAGATTTTGCTTTGGTTATCATGGTTCCACACAAATTTCTCATTGTGGTTTTGATTTGCATTTCCCTGATGACTAATGATGTTAAGCATCTTTTCATGTGCTTATTGGCCATTGGTATATCTTGTCTGGAAAGATGTCTATGCAGATGTTTTACCCATTTTTAAGATTGGTTGTCTTTTTATTATTGATTTATGAAAGTTCTTTGTATATTCTGGATAAAAATCTCTTACCGGATACATGGCTTGCAATTTTCTCCCATTATGAGAGTTGTCTTTTTACTTTTCCCCCCAGCTTTATTGAGATATAACTAACATATAACATGGTATAAATTTAAGGTGTACAAACAGTTTTCACTTTCTTAATGGTGTCCTATGAAGTAAAAAAGTCCAATTCATCTAATTTTTTGTTTGTTGTTTGTACTTTTGGTGTAATATTTTAGAATGCTTTGCTGAACTCAAGAACATGAAGATTTACTCCTATGTTTTATTCTAAGAGTTTTATAGGTTTATTTCTTATGTTTCGGTCTTCCATCCAGTTTTGGCTAATTTTTATGTATGTTATGGGTTAGAGGTCTGAATTAGTTGTTTGCACATGGATGTCAGGTTACCCCAGCACCACTTGTTGAAAAGGCTATGCTTTTTCCACTGAATGGTCTTGGTATGGGGCCATTTTGTTCTCAAAAAAAGCTGTGGCCCCTTATTGAGGGGCCAGTGCACTGAGCGGGCCTTGAGAGATGGGGGTGTCAGGGCTCTGCTGTCAGCTCTCAAGCAGACCACTCAAGCACCCTGCCTAGCTGCAGTTTTCTCACAGTTCAGTGCCACAGCTGTACATTTAGAGGACACTTTATGATTCCAAAGTGCTTTTGTTGGGGCTTTATAACAATTCTAGGAGAAATAAAAAGCAGTCCTGAGGTTCAGAGAGAAGGATTTGATAAAAGTCACACTAGAAGTCAAGAGCAGCAAATCTGGGGTTCTGTTCATGGAATGGTGCTCACCACCAGCAGGGCTTGGCCTTTCTGAGACTCAGACTCTGTGAGGGTGTCATGAAAGCCTCAGACTCTCTGACAAGAAACAGAAATACACATATGTGCAAGTGTACATGCACCCAGAGAATTGCCGTGTTGCCTACATTTTCTAAGGATTCATGAGCGGCATATGAGAAAACCTTGAACTAGATGACTGATGATCCTTTCTAACACTAAGGATCTGCCAAGCCAGTATTTTAAATCTTTTTTATGTATAAATTCATATCCAATCACATTTGGAGTCTTTTTGATGGAATCAGTCAAGTTTCAACAGCAAAGAGAATGTTGGGTTTTCTTCCTTTTGTTTGGCTATTTTTTCATTTAGATACATAACTACCTAAACAGCTACATGAAAAGAAAAGGTAGCATATGTTGAATACTCAATATTGAGCAGACACATTCTAAGCATTTTGCATATACATATTATTTAATCCTAACAACAATTAAGCACTAGAACTGAAGGCACAGAAGGCTGCAGGCAAGTGTTGAAGCCACATACTAAACTTATACTGAGAACAGAATTCTGGATGTTGTCACCAAAGTTCTTCCCTTAGCTCTCCTTCTCTGTAAATGGTCCCCATTTAACCTACTGTTCAAAACAAAAACGTGGGCTTTATGGCTGACTCCCCATCCTTCAGCATTCACAGAAATCACCCTTCTCCCCACTTCCATCTGCAGCATCCTTATGTAAGCTGCCATCACCTTTCACCAGGCCTACAGCAGTAGCCTAGTGACTACTAGTTCAACTATAGTCCTCCTCCCACCCGGCCCCCAGGTACTTTTCCATCTCATCGCCTACACTTTTTTCTCTCACTAATGACCCTACTTCTCTGGCCATTCTGCTGTCCCCAGACTAGTGCCAACTCTTGCCTCAAGCCTTTACATTTGTGTCCCCTCTATTTTTGCATGCTCTTCCTTCTTCAACATCTCTCTTCTTCCTTCCCTATTTCTGTTCAAATGTCACCCCTCAAAAAAGCCTTCTTTGCCTTCCTCTCTATCTACAACACCAATGCTTTGTCATCTCTATGTTTGTCCAGGCCTGCACACTGCTTCATTTCTTCTTCATTTTAATATTTTATCTGTTTACTTATTTATTATCTATCTCCTCCATCAAACGGTAAGCTCCTTGAGGGCAGGGATTTTATCTTGTATTCTGTAGTATCCCTCATGCCTGAAAATTGCTTGACATAGGATTTGTTGAATGAAAACAGCATGTAAACTAATGAGGAATTTATGTCCAAATATACAAATACCAAAATAAAAATACAAAAACCAGTAGGAAAAAAAAACAGGTTACCAGAGTGACAGAAAAGGTTGATAATTTAATAGTACTAAAACAGGTAAAATTTCAAAGAGCAAGATGGACAAAACTCTATATAAATTTCAATGCTTTAGTATAACAACTATGACAAAGGTTTAATGGTTAAACACTACACTATATAAAGAGGTAGAATTCAAAGTAAAGGAGCACCATCTTAGACCATAATTAATGAAGTCAGTGTAGGAGAAATGGGTTATTGAAATAGCCAAAGACTTTGTAGTGGGATATACTCATCTGTAACGCACTATCAGGACAGTCTCAGAGAAGAGTACTAAAGCCTTATAGGACCACAGAAGTATTTAGAGTCAAAGGAAAATAGTTAATTCAAGTTCAAATGTAAAGCAAATTGCTCTTATCACATTCAAAGACATAAACAGATATCCTCAGAGTTATCCTCAGTCATATATGAGTGGTAAATCATGGCCTTTCTTGAAACAAAAAGAAAATTAGAAATGGTCCCTAAAAGTCTGTGTGGGACTCAGACAGGAACTGAAGGTATGCATTGAAATTTTACACAGACTGCAGATCGGAATGTAAATTCTAGAAGTGTTTTAATTGTATCAGACTATTATCACGGGAGGCCTGGGTTCACTGTGGTAGGCCTCACATCAAATAAAGCAAATAATAATGATAATTCCACTCTTCTTAAAGCCCCTTGCCTCTTCAAAGTCATTATAAGTTCATGTTCATTTTATAACCATGTAAGAATTGAACAGAGCTGAAGGAGGACATTCTAACCCAGTAGGACAAGAAAAATGTATTATTGATGACAATTAAAATGTTATTAATATTAAATTATTATAAGAGAACATGAACTGTGTCCAATTAGTAGAGTGGTTTCCATATGGTGGTGATTGGAGTGCTCCCATTTTTACCTATTATAAATGATCACCAAAACTGAATACTTGAGGTCAGAAATGCCACATTTTGTGATTCCCTACCCAAGAACATTCCAGTCCCTGAACTTGAGATCTTGGATATTTCCTGAGAGACTGCTGATTAAGAATCATTCTGGAATTTTTTAGGTGAGGTCCACTGCCTCACTCAGTGGGCTTTTCAGTGTTCAAACTTATTCTTACATTGATCCTTATTCTCTTATGCTGACTAGTTTCTCTTTTTCATAATGAGAATACTTAGGGAATAACCCTGCACCAAACCTTAGCTTAGGATTTAATTTTTTTAGTCTGTAGTGAGGCAGATGGCTTTAGTCACCAGAGAATGTCCAGAGTGAATAGTTTATCAAAACTATCCCACAGATTCTCCCTCTTACTTTCTCTTACCTCAAAATATGGATTAAAGAGTACACATTTAGAATTCTGAAATCTACTAAAATCAAAAGCTGAGATGAATGAAAAAAACAAAAATAGTCCCCGTTGCACATATACACTAGACTGTAAGCTTCATAGGGGCAAGGACCTTGACTATTTCTGTTCACCATTAAATTCCCTAGAGTGGCACACAGGTCAAAATGCATCAAAATTTAAAAATGAAAAGCCATTTGAAGAAAAGCTCTACTTACTTGTAACAAAATAAATGAAATATATTTAACTACCCTACAAATACTAATAGAACTATTATCTTCTAAAGTAAAATGAATTGGAAAAACCTATTTCAATAACAATTCTAGTAAGGAAAAATATGTCAAAAATAGTAGAAGAGAATTTCATAACAAATTGATGAATAAGGCCTTACTTCTTTCAGGTTTTTCAGCTGAAACAAAAAGAAAATTTTATGGAGCAATTTAAAGAAACACAAAATTATTTGTAATATATGTTGCCCTAGACCACATATGTCATTTGCCTTTCCAGGCCCTTATGGTTCAATGATGCTGCCTCCAAGTCCCACGTGACTTGGCCTCTCCAGCCTCACTCCCTACCTTCCCCCACACCAGCTTCACAGGTCTCTCAATGCTCCCAGCAAGCCCCACTCTCCCCTCTACTCAGAACACTTTGCCCCCAGATATCTGCATGGCTCGCTCCCCTCCTTTCTTTCCCTCACAGGGCTTTCCCTGACCTTGCCATCTAGAACAAATAATTCCCTTCACTCCATCTTCTCACTGCATGCTTCTTTTCAGAGTACTCAGCACGTTTGATTGTAATGAAGACTGCTCGTGTCTTCATTTTTCTAGCCAGCCTAAAACCCCTCATGCCTCCTATTACTTAGAAGAGTCCCTGCCACATAGAAGTTGCTTCAGAAATATTACTTGAATGAATAAGGTGGCATTAAACCTGAAGTTTGGGCATATAATTCCTCAATGACCTTACTGTACAATTAAAAATAGACTGAACTTCACATACGAAGTATATGAAATTTTTAAAATCTCAGTGAATGAGCCAAAGTTTCCTGAATAAACATGTTGCCTCAGAACAAAGATTGGTGTGAAAAAAGAACTAGATGTGGGAAAAGATAACCAGAGACGAGAACACTTCCTCTAACATTTGCTTTCAAGACATAAGGAGGCTCAAAATATCAGTAGGCTGGAAATGCCTAAGACCACACAAGCAGCTGCACTATTTTACTGTTCCTCAAGACTTTGAATCTACAAGCAAAAGTTATTAATCAATGAGAACAACAATAAAACATTACTTTCCACCATGAATCGGTCTTTCTTAGCAGAAATCCAGCAAAGCTGGCATTTACGTAGCAGCTAGGACTCGAAGACCATCTGTTTTAATAGAGCCACAGTAAGAGTTGGATCCAGAAGAACTGCAGGTCAGTGGGCAGGAAGGGCTTCCTCGAGGGGATCTAGAGAGGGTGCATCCCTCTTTTAGAAGCACCTTCCCTAAGTAGCAGGGCATCATGTCCTGATTATAGGAAATAAAAAGGTGAAAAGAAACAGACCCCTGTCTCCCTCACCTGCTTTACGGTTAATGGATGCAGCCAGGTGGGGGACAGGGACTTAAAGGAGGCGAGATGACAAGGACAAATCAAAGAAGGGATCAGGGAGGAGATGGCCTAGATAAGCAAGTGCAGATGGAGGGATGTGAAGCATTCTAATGGATGGGCCAGCACGAGCAAAGGGAGGGAAAATGCACTGGCCATGTTTGGGAAATAACAAGTCTCCAGTTTCGATGGAGAAAAGGACAAGAAACAGAAGGTACTAATTTTGTACACATCAGTAGAGGCCTTTCTGGAACAGGCTTTCTATGTGGGTCTGTAGTTTGGTTAGCAGGGACTGAAGAGGCAACAATGGTTCCAGAACAGAGGAGCAGCATCATTTCTACCAGGGCTTCTCACTGTGCATGACGGTCCCAGTCTCAGCTCTATTTGCTCCCAGCCCAGCCAAGGCCCAGCTCAGAAACTTTTATTCCTCACATTTATAAACCTGATTTTATATGATTTTTCCTTATTCTACTATACTTATATTTTTATTCAAAACCTTTTATAATTACAAATTGGGGCATCAAATAATCATAAGGTTATTACTTCACTGAAGTGATAAACTCCTGCCAGACTAAACAAATGTGACATCTTTGTTTACCTTTGTATGCTCAACATAAATTAATATGTACTTCCCATTAATTTTTTGAAATCCTCTAAATAGAGTAAGGACTCCCATAGGGAATCAGAACTTTCATTATACAGAACAAGGGAACAATCCCTAGACACACCATGCTCTGTAACAACTCTGATGAGAGTCAACTGCAACACCACACTGCTTTTGTCTGTGTCCACTTCCCACACTGTAGGGACCAGAGTTTTCCATATGTCATCCTTATTGCTTACTACCAAAGTAGGGTATGAAAAGATCTGTTGAACGAACGAATGACTAACATTAATTTTTTTTCACAAGTTAACATTTTTACCCATAAAGGCAAATTGAAACTTCTACTAATCAGAGTAGAAAAGATATATGGTACTCTACACTTGGAGTTTTCTGAAGTTTTTGCTTTCTTGAAGAGCACAATTCCTGCTGTGGAAGGTCAACCACACGGTAATGCCTTACTAAATCTTATAAATCCTCCCATTTACTAATACCAAAAGGAAGCTCAGCTATCCCAAGGACATATCTTCAGTTTGAAAATCTTCATTTCCGAAATGGGTTTTTTTCCCCCACTTCAGCAATAACACCTCAGTCACAATGCTTTGCCATATTCTGTATCCTCTAAGAATATCTGGTCCCATTCCTTAAAACTTTTCTTGATTTCTCATTTAAGAAAGGCCACAACTTGATAAAAAGAAAACAATTAAACAAATCTCTTAGTTTTGTAGAAAATCTTAATTTAAAAATACTTTGTGACTCCAATTATCACAAATCAGCTATATCAGACATCTTTTTCTTTTCTAGTTTACAGAGTTGTATCAGCTGGTGATAAACATAGAAAAACCTGTAATGATTTTTATATGAGAAAATAGAATCAGAAATAATTATCCAATTTTTCAAGATCAAAACTTGCAGAGATTCTTTATAGATAAGCAAAATAAACAGCAAGCTTACTTCATGAAATTCATTACATTGGGATGTTTAACCAAGGTCCACAAGGTCTATGGATAGAATTCAAGGAGGCACATATTAATTTGGATTAAAAAAATACACACTTTCATTTTTATCAAATTCTATCTGAAATTTAGAATTTCTCTCAATTTTGAATATAAGAAAAATCCTTGGTAGTAATAATAGCACCACATGTGACTTTTTCACCAATGGATATGATAGATATTTTTATACTACAGCATAGTTGCTACAAAGGTCTAAAGTATCACTTGTGCCCATCACTGCTTTGAAGTCACAGTGGTGACTTCAGGTCTTGTTATATAATGTATCACATCACATTATTACATCCCAAGCCTGGCTTTTAAATATTATAATATTAATATATGAATACAATTAGTTTCCTTTGTTATCTTAAGTGTTTTGCTTTATACTTTTCAAAAACATTACTCTGAGAGTATCTATAGGCCTCACCAGACTATTGAAGGAGTCATGGCATAAGAAAAGTTAAGAATGTCTGCTGTATACCCATTGGTATCACAGAGTATTAATATTTCAGAATGTGGTTGAAGAAGAAAAACTCCATCTAAGAGAGATCCTCTGTTAGGCCAGAAAACAAATTTAAGAGGACTGAAATCATATCAAACACCTTTTCTGACCACAAAGGAATGAAACTAGAAATTAATTACACTAAGAAAATTGAAAAATGTGGCAAATCAACAACATGCTACTAAATAACCATTGGGTAAAAGGAGATATTAAAAGAGAAACAAAAAATACCTGAGACAAACAAAAATGGAAATGTAACATACCAAAATTTATGGGATGCAGCAAAAACAGTTCTAAAAGGTAAGTTCATAGTGATAAATGCCTATCTTAGGAAATACGAAAAGTTTCAAAGAACTTAACTTCAGCCTCAAGGAACTAGAAAAAGAAGAGCAAACAAAAGACAAAGTTAGTAGAAGAAAGGAAATAACAAAGATTAGAGTAGAAATAAATGAAATAGAGATTAAAAAGTCAAGAAGACAATGTTAAAGATCAATGAAACTAAGGGCTGATTCTTTGTTAAAGATAAACAAAATTGACAAACCTTTACCTGGAGAGAGGGCTCAAATAAATAAAATAAAAAATGAAAGAGATGTTACAACTGAAACCACAGAAATGAAAAAGAATTGTAAGAGACTACTATGACCAATTAAACAACAACAAACTAGACAACTTAAAAGAAATGAATAAATTCCTAAAAACATACAACCCACCAAGACTGAATCATGAAACAGAAAATCTGAACAGGCTAATTATAAAAGGAAATTGAATCAGTAATCAAAAACCTCCTAAAACACAAAAGTCCAATACCAGATGGCTTCACTGGTTAATTCTGCCAAACATTCAAAGGAGAAAACCAATATTCTCAAATGCTTCCAGAAAACAGGAAGCAGGGAAAACTTTTCCAAACACATTTTAGGAGGCCAGCATTACCCATACCAAAACCAGATAATGATGCCACCAAAATAAATAAATAAATAAAAGGCTAATGATGAACATAGATGCAAGCAAACCAAATTAGCAAACTGAATTTTAATGATCATTAAAAAAACATATACACCATGATCGAGTGGGATTTATTCCAGAGATGCAGAGACACAAGGATAATTCAACAGTGGCACATCAGTCAATGTGACACATCAAACTAACAAAATGCAGGATAAAAATCATATGATCATCGCAAAAGATGCAGACAATCAATTGACAAAATTCAACACCCATTTACGATAAAAACTCAACAAAGAGAGTAAAGAGGAAACATACTTCAACATAATAAAGACCATATATAACAAGCCTACAGCTAAAATCATACTCAGTAGTGAAAGGCTGAAAGCATTTCTTCTAATATTAGGAACAATACAAGATGCCCACTTTCACCACTTTTATACAACATAGTATTAGAAGTCCTAGCCAGAGTAGTTAGGCAAGAAAAAAAAAAATAAAAGTCATCCAAATTGGAAAGGAAAAAGTAAAACTATCACTATTTGCAGATGATATGGTATTACAAAAAAAAAAAAAACCTGTTAGAACTAATAAATTCAGTTAACGATGGAGGATATAAAATCAATACACAAAAATTTATTTTGTTTCTGTACACTAATAACATACTGTTAGAAAGAGTAATTAAGAAAACAATGTCATTTATAGTTGCATCAAAAAGAAGAAAAAAACCTAAAAATAAATTTGACCAAAGAGGTGAAAGACCTATATATTGAAAATTACTAGTCACTGATGAAAGAAATTGAAGAAGACACAAATAAATGGAAAGATATTCCACGTTCATGGATTGGAAGAACTAATATTGTCAAAATGTCCACACTACCCAAAGCAATATACAAATCTAATACAATCCCTATCAAAATTACACTGGCATTTTTCACAGAAATAGAACAAACAATCCTAAAATCTGTATGGAATCACAAAAGACCCCTAATAAACAAAGCAAATTCTTGAGAAAGAACAAAACTGGAGGCATCATGCTTCCTGATTTCAAGCTGTATTATAAAGCTATAGCAATCAAAACAGTATGGTATCAGCATAAAAACAGACACAGATCAGTGGAGCAGAACAGAGACGGGTGAAATAAATCAACACACATATGATCGATTAATTTATGATAAAGGATTCAAGAATATACAATGGCGAAAGGACAGTCTCTCCAATAAATGGTATTGGGAAAACTGGACAGCCAGATTCAAAAGAATTAAACTGGACCACTATCTTACACCAAACACAAAAACGTACTCAAAATAGATTAAAGACTTAAATGCAAGACCTGAAACCATAAAACTCCTAGAAGAAAACACAGGTGTCAAGGTCCTTGACATTGCTGTTGGTGATGATTTTTTGGATCTCACACCAAAAGCAAAGGCAACAAGAGCAAAAATAAACAAGTGGGACTACATTAAACTAAAAAGCTTCTGCACAGCGAAGGAAACCATCAACAAAATGGAAAGACAACCTACTCAGTGGGAGAAAATATTTGTAAATCACATATCTGGCAAGGGGCTAATATCCAAAATATATAAGAACTCATACAACTCAATAGCAAAACAAACAAAAAACCCCAAATCAATCTAATTTAAACATGGGTAAAAGATCTGAATAAACATTTTTCCAAAGAAGACATACACATGGCCAAGAGGTACACAAAAAGGTGCTCAACATCATTAACCATCAGGGAAATGCAAACCAAAACCACAATGAGTTATCACCTCACACCTGTTAGAATAGCTATCATCAAAAAGTCAAGAGAGAGCAAGTGTTGGTGAGGATGTAGAAAATAGGGGACCCTTGTGCACTGTTGGTGCGAATACAGGAAGGCACTGGTGCAGCTACTATGGAAAACAGTATGGAGTGTCCTCAAAAAATTAAAAACAGTGGGTGCCTGGGTGGCTCAGTTGGTTAAGCGACTGCCTTTGGCTCAGGTCATGATCCTGGAGTCCCGGGATCGAGTCCCGCATCGGGCTCCCTGCTCGGCGGGGAGTCTGCTTCTCCCTCTGACCCTCCCCCCTCTCATGCGCGCTCTCTCTCTCTCTCCTTCTCTCTCAAATAAATAAATAAAATCTTTAAAAAAAAAAAAATTAAAAACAGAACTACCACATGATCCAACAATTCCACTCTGGGTATTTATCCAAAGAAAACAAAAACATAGGGATGCCTGGGTGGCTCAGCTGGTTAAACGGCTGCCTTTGGCTCTGGTCATGATCCCGGGTTCCTGGGATTGAGCTCCAGGTAGGGCTCCTTGCTCAGCAGGGAGTCTGCTTCTCCCTCTCCCTCTGCCCCTCCCGCCTCCTCATGTGCTCGCTCACTCTCTCTCTCTCAAATAAAATCTTTAAAAAAATTAAAAGGAAAAAAGAAAACAAAAACACAAATTTAAAAACATATATGCACTCCTATGTCATTGTAGCATTACTTACAATAGCCAAGATATGGAAACAACCTAAGTATATATCAATGACTGAATAGATAAAGAAATTATGGTACACATACACATACATAGAGGATTATTCAGCCATAAAAAAGAATGTAATCTTGCCATTTGTGACAACATGGATGGACCTCAAGGGCACTATGCTAAGTGAAATAACAGAAAGAGAAAGACAAATACTGTATGATCTCACTTATATGTGGAATCTAAAACAATAAAAATAGCAACAAAAACCAAGCTCACAGATATGGAAAACAGACTGGTGGCTGTAAGAGGACAGGGCAGGGAGGTGAGGGGATAGGGAGGGCTAGAGGAGGTTTGAGGGGTGGGAGAAATAGATGAATTGTTTGGGCGTATTTTGGTTAAATAAATTGAATTTCAAAAAACAAGAAGAAAAGCCCCTAAATCTCTCAGAACCCCTATCTAGCCCATTAATAAGTTCTAATCAGCCATTCTGGATTCTGGGTATATATAACCTAAAGCATTACTATTACATCCTTTTATCCTATGGTCTGAAATATTCAATAGATTCCTGACCTTGATGACTAAGTATCAAAACTATGTGAGTACACTAAGGCATTACTGCAACACTAGAGTTGTACATGCAAATCAAAATGACTAATCTAATTAGCATTGATATCTATTTTATAATTTTTATAACTTTAATCTTCTGAATTATTTGGATCACACATAAACAAAATGATCTAATGTTCCCTAAGCTCTCTGTTGACAAAAGGTGATGGCACAGGAGTGAATAGAGGTATTATTTAAATCAGAGGTACTTAACCAAGAGCCTTAAAATATTAAACCAAGGGATTAAATATATTTGTTGAAGATAATCTAGAGATGACTAGTGTATTTAATGCTTGCTGGCAGTTACTACTCAGATTACAGTAACGGGGTGTTCTCCGTACAGACAAAATAATGAATAGTTACTTCGTTGTGTATAAGGGGACTGAAGCACAGCAAACACCTTATAGTCTTCATTATTATTATAAAGCATTACTTCTGTTTTCTGACTACTATAACTACATTGGGAATGACCCTACTACTAACATTAAAGTAGGAACAAAGCATTTACCCTTGTACCTAAACAGCTAATCATTGTTTAATTTATAGATCACCTGAACCAAAAAAAAAAAAAAATGAGGGCTTGCTGAAGTGGTTAAGTGAGTCTGAGAAACTAGAACATGGCCTTAGGTGGCAATAACGGAGGTCTCAATATCCACGGGAACAGTTCATTAAGACAAGAAGTACGGCTAAAGCTTCTAGAACAAATAACTAGGTAAGGAGGTTTTAACCCCACTTGCAACCGACAAATGCAATGTTTGTAAGTCACAATACAAGAGAGACCAAAGCAACATGCTATTTGGGTAAATAAACTGTTTTCTGTCTTTCCTTGTCTCCGTTTCTCTTGTCTATTCTCTCTCCCATGAATAGCATATACTCTTATCAGTTTTAGAAGGAATAAAACAAACAAAAAAATCCAAGCCATGGGAGAAATGAACAAAACGCTTGTTTTAATAAGTAACTCCTCATAAGAGACCTAGAGGTTTTGTTGAAAATATTTTATTGAAATTCCTGTGAAAATGAATTAGGAACTCAAAACACCCAAGAACTGGGTGGCAAACAAAACAGAGAAAATGGGAAAAGATGCATTTGTTAAAACTAGAATAAAATAAAAATAATGCTCAAGAAAGAGGTGAGGTTCAAAGAGAAGTCAAAAGAGGTGCACGAGGAGACAGAGAGGGCTGCTGGGAGATGCAGGTAAGGAAGGAATGCAGGGGTCCCAGGAAGAGACAGCTGAGGAAATTTTCTCTCTATTACTGTGGGAGACACAGGGTGGGTTCTGCTGTTTGAAGCCAGTCGGAAGGAACAATGCCAAATACTGAGCTGTTCTAGATCTAAGAGACAAACTAAAATGCTGGCAAATCACTAAGACTGGTGGTCATTCAAGAAGCCCTGAACGATCTTATAAAACTACATGCACTATGATGAAAATGCCAGTAGATTTCTAATAGGACTTTAATGCATAAAAAGGTTAACTTGATGGTCACCCTGGAGGGGAACTCAAATCACCAGGCTGCTGGATGTCGTTTTCATAGTGAAATATCTAGCAAAGTGTATGGTAATGGGCAGAATCAATGAATAGTTAAAGATATGTCACAGCAGAAAATAAAAGTGGCTTTGTGAGAGTAGATACTGCCTCGTTACTTTTGCAAAATTCTTTAAGGGAATAAATAACCACACAGGCAAGGAAGAGTATGGGGAAAACCTATGGATACAATTCACCTAGATTGTCAAAGGCCTTGACAAATACCATAACAAAGTGTATTTAACAAAGAAATCACAATAACTCTGCCACTGGGAGAATATCCCAGTGTCTTTTAGGCACCAACAGTGAGCTCACTGCTCCATCCCCAGTACTCTGCACCCACAATCTGGAGCTTCTAGACAGAACAGTAAAAGTAAGAACAGAAACATACAAGCAAGGGGCACATGGGTGGCTCAGTGGGTTAAGCGGCTGCCTTTGACTCATTTGGATCATTTGTTCTTTGCGTGTTGAGTTTAAGAAGTTCTTTGTAAGAAGTCATGATTCCCGTTCAGCAGGAACCCTGCTTCTCCCTTTCCCTCTGCTTGCCACTCCCCCTGCTTGTGCTCTCTCTCTGGAAAATAAATAAATAAAATCTTAAAAAAAAAAAAAAAGATATGGAACCAAAAAAGACCCTGAATAGCCAGAAGAATGTTGAAAAAGAAAAGTAAAGCTGGTGGCATCACAATTCTGGACTTCAAGCTCTATTACAAAGCTGTCATCATCAAGACAGTATGGTACTGGCACAAAAACAGACACATAGATCAATGGAACAGAATAGACAGCCCAGGAATGGACCCTCAACTCTATGATCAACTAATCTTGGACAAAGCAGGAAAGAATGTCCAATGGAAAAAAGACAGTCTCTTCAACAAATGGTGGTGGGAAAATTGGACAGCTACATGCAGAAGAATGAAACTGAACCGTTTCCTTACACCACACACAAAGTAGACTCAAAATGGTTGAAAGACCTAAATGTGAGACAGGAATCCATCAAAATCCTTGAGAAGAACACAGGCAGCAACCTCTTTGACCTCAGCCACAGCAACTTCTTCCTAGAAACATCGCCAAAGGCAAGGGAAGCAAGAGAAAAAATGAACTATTGAGACTTCATCAAGATAAAAAGCTTTTGCACAGCAAAAGAAACAGTCAACAAAACCAAAAGACAATGGACAGAATGGGAGAAGGTATTTGCGAATGACATATCAGATAAAGGGCTAGTATCCAAAATCTACAAAGAACTTCTTAAACTCAACACGCAAAGAACAAATGATCCAATCAAGAAATGGGCAGAAGACATGAACAGACATTTTTCCAAAGAAGACATCCAAATGGCCAACAGACACATGAAAAACTGCTCAACATCACTTGACATCAGGGAAATCCAAATCAAAACCTCAATGAGATACCACCTCACACCAGTCAGAATGGCTAAAATTAACAAGTCAGGAAACGACAGATGTTGGCCAGGATGTGGAGAAAGGGGAACCCTCCTACACTGTTGGTAGGAATGCAAGCTGGTGCAGCCACTCTGGAAAACAGTATGGAGGTTCCTCAAAAATAGAGCTACGCTACAACCCAGCAATTGTACTTCTGGGTATTTACCCCAAATATACAAATGTAGTGATCCAAAGGGGCATGTGCACCCCAATGTTTATAGCAGCAATGGCCATGACAGCCAAACTATGGAAAGAGCCAAGATGTCCATTGACAGATGAATGGATAAAGAAGATGTGGTATATATACACAATGGAATATTATGCAGCCATCAAAAAATGAAATCTTGCCATTTGCAATGATGTGGATGGAACCTAGAGGATATGCGAAATAAGTCAATCAGAGAAAGAAATTATCATATGATCTCACTGATACGGGGAATTTGAGAAACAAGACAGGAAATCATAGGGGAAGGGAGGGAAAAATGAAACAAGATGAAACCAGAGAGGAAGACAAACCATGAGAGACTCTTAATCTCAGGAAACAAACTGAGGGTTGCTGGAGTGGTGGGAGGTGGGAGGGATGGGGTGGCTGGGTGATGGACACTGGGGAAGGTATGTGCTACGGTGAGCACTGTGAATTGGGTAAGACTGATGAATCACAGACCTGTACCCCTGAAACAAATAATACATTATATGTTAATAAAAAAAAAATAGGAAAAAAAAAAAGAAAAATACAAGCAGGAAGAGCAAAGGACAAAAAGTAGATCCTTGTCAGTAGCTAGTTTAGGGATTGCCCTTATTTAATGTTTTGAAACAGTCTGGCAGAGAAGGTACACTATAAAAATCTCCAAAGCTTCTGTTGTTTTTCCAGAAAAGTGGAAAGTCACACTAGGAATAGTAAATTGCAAGATTTCATGGGGCTGCCTAAAGGAGCTGAAAAATGGCAAAACACTTCAAAATGAACCATATGAAGATAATGCATTTAATACAGGAAGGAGAAAAAGAATGATTGGACCCATGTACTCCAGAGTTCTAAATATTTCCTGAAGACCTGAGGCTTTGGTTTGACACTAAATGGCCAATAAAGTGTGGAGTCTCACTAAAAAAGAGCAGAGCCAACACAGCAGAAAGCAGTGTCCTTTGTTGAAGACCATGCTTCTTGCACCCCTGGGAGGCCATGAAGTCCTGGTAATCATATTTTAAGAAAGTCCTCTGGAACTCAAAGAATAGAGCACTAGGAAAATATTTAAAGGAAACAGAGCAGCTATCACATGAAGAGAGGGTTAAAAAAAAGTTAAGAGTTCTTTGGTTTG
Organism: Phoca vitulina; assembly: GCF_004348235.1. Lineage (NCBI taxonomy): Eukaryota > Metazoa > Chordata > Mammalia > Carnivora > Phocidae > Phoca > Phoca vitulina. Next base: position 2,841,129 of record NW_022589734.1, read on the forward strand.
TGAACTCTCAGCCAGGAAGTGGGTACAATGACTAAGGCTTTGTAGAATAATAAAGGATATGAATAGAAAGACCATAAACCAGCTCATTAGGAGTCCAGAAGGCTTGAATGAGGCACACCCTTCACTTAAGTCTGATTAAGCGCTAAATTAACAAAATAGAAGTCTGTCTTCAACTGAGTGATATTTGAAGAACAATTTACTTAATCTTCATTTGGAGCAACTCATTCTATTGAGAAGCATATTATGCATAAAAGAAACCACAGATTTTAGAGGCAAAGTTAGTAACAGTGATACATGCCCAGCTTAGTGCTTGGCACATAATTGGCCTTCAGTGAGTTTCTTGAGGGAATGAATAAATAAGAGCAGAGTATTTCCATTTCATCAAATATGGCAGAGATGCTCAGAAAAGACAGTGATTTCAAAATTATTCCTTGCTCTATAGATGCCTTTTTCTAAATTCATGTGTTAGTTCTAATGAAGAATCATTTCCATAATAACAAAATGATGAAACAAACCTGATGTAAGCATAAGATTAAGGCAATTTAGTAAGATGTATTAAAGTATTCTCTGGGAGGAAAACATTATTAATACCAGTATTACCATTGTTAATGCTCTTAGTATTTGCTTAGTGGTATTAAACATTATTTTTAAAGTAGCATCTTTCTAAAACAAAAAAGGCATATAAGAAGGTATTAGTCACATACTTTCAAAATGAGAAAAAAAAAGTAAGTGCAGTGTTTTCAGGTTTTTTCCACACTGAAATTGCTGGGCCATACAAAATTTAGATTTTGCAGGAAAACAAAGGTCACACTGAATAGGATCTATGTCTTACTTGCTTCTGAATATTGTCCATGAGGACACTGGCTGCAGTGTGGGTGGACCTCCACATCACTGAGCTCCATAAAATGATACGAGAACAGCAGGGACACTGAGGCAGGAGAGAGAGAATGATGGAAGAGAATGGAAGAGAGTGAGGACTATACCTACAATACTTCAGGCAAAAAGAGGAAATGAGAACAAGAGGAAATGAGAACAAAAGGAAATGGACTACAAAGTAAAAGGGGAAAATAATCATAATTCAATTTGTAGTTTCGTGAAAACAACAACAACAACAACAACAAAATCAAAGAATTAGAACTTGTGAGTTCTCAGAGGCAGTGGAATACTAATTTGTGATGACAGTAATTCCCTTGTGTTTGAGTGATCGGTACAAGAGAAACCAGAAGAAAATGACACAAGAAGTTACTGATGACAATTAATTAAAATGCTAGGGCTTTAGTCCTTATTTTGTCAAGAACCAAATCAATCCCATTAAGCCTCAGTTTCCTTCTCCTAAATAAAGTCTTTTCTAGCCCTTTCTCTTTCATATAATTCAGGATACCAACATGTATCCAGCAAACATCAATTTGACTAATATGAAGATTAGAAGAAGCAAGGGAAAAGAATGTTCAAGCTTCTATTCCAAATAGCCAGGGAGTAATATAATCAGGAGACAAGGCTGGATATGAAGGTCAGTGCCATCCAGGCACCACGTTATACTGCCCACAATTCTATACATTACTCTGTGCTCATCACAGTAAGTATACTCATTCCCTTCACCTATTTCATTCTCTCCTCACACTGAGAAGGGAGTCTTAAGCCAAGCACGCTGCTTAAAACAAAGGACTGGGGTAGAATTTCTGGCCCATAAAAGGAAAATGAAAAATACTTGCTTCTGACAGCCTGAAACTATGAATTTTTGCTTTGTTTCGTTTTTTTAATATAAAGCTAACTGTCTAAAAAGAGAGGCACATGGCAGCACACAAAGCTTGATGTGAGCATCTCCTGCAAGAGATGCCAGATAGGTTTGTCACTGAATAGACCTACTGAATTTCCAATATCAGAGCTGGATGGAAACTCTAAGCCACCAATATAGAAGTGGTTCTGCACTAGAATATTCTAGAGGCTGGGTGGTGACCACCACAAAACCATTAACAATAAGGGATAAGGACAGAAAGAGAGGTCCTGTTTAATATGGACCAGCATAATAATGTTAAAAGAAGAACCACTAAGATCTACAATTAAAGGAAGAATTAACTCTGGAGGAAATGAAAACAATATCACATTCTGAAAATTATTGTTAAATACATCTCTTTAGGGGCGCCAAGGTGGCTCAGTAGTTAAGTGGCTGCCTTCAGCTCAGGTCATGATCCCAGGGTCCTGATATCGAGCCCCGCATCGGGCTCCCTGCTCAGCGGGGAGCCTGCTTCTCCCTCTGCCTCTGCTGCAGCTTCCCCTACTTGTTCTCCCTCTCTCTGTGTCAAATAAATAAATAAAATCTTTAAAAAATAAATAAATATATTTCTTTAATATTTAACATTGACTTTAAAATATATCTTAAAGAGATGATAAAAAAATAACATCAGCTAAAAACAAGAAATAATTTTTTAAAACAGCAAAATTAAACAAGAACAATTTGAAAAAGATGCCAAATCTGGAAATAAAACATATAGTCAGCAAAACCCAAAATATGAAGATTGAAGAAAGGAACAAGTCTTTTAAAAAAAAAAATTTATTTATTTATTTGAGAGAAGAGAGCAAGCAGGGGGAGGGGGAGAGCGAGTATGAGAAAGAATCTCAAGCAGACTCCCTCCCTGACACGGGGCTCAATCCCATGACCCTGAGATCATGACCTCAGCCGAAATCAAGACTGGATGCTTAACCGACTCTGCCACCCAGGCACCCCAGAAAGGAACAAATCTTTAGAAAATACACCTAGAAGTATCACAGCAAGAAGAGATGACAAAAAAAATGGGTACATTTTGTGAAGCCTTAGCTTTCCTCAAACCTCAATATCCAGCACCAGGTAAGGAATGTAGCCAGAAAACATACAAGTTTCATCACGAGAGAGAGAGGTAAGGAAGGATGATCAGTAATGAAACAGGAAGTGTTGGATTACCAAGACTGGGATCTTCAAGAATGGAAAGGCAACAGAAGTTTACCAGTTTTGAAACCTACCTTGGAGGAATGTGGGCAAGTCAGATTTTACACATGGTAGAGGTGGTATTTGGGAAATGGTGTTCTTCTATACAATAAGTAGAACCACTCTGTTCCTTTATGACTTCATGATGCACAAAGCTTAGCTGGGGACAGTGGCATATTTATGATGATTTGAAAATTGGACAACCTAGAACTAGGGCATGCCAATTATTTCAGGTTTTAGCATTTCTTTTAGTCAAAACAACATCACTTTCTTTTAAGATTTATTACAACAAGTCAAGGTCTTAAAGCACAGGTAATTCGTAAATAACATTCTTTGTGTTCTTAAAAATATCCCAGGAAAGGACCTTTGCTGGGAGTTCTCTAAGTTAAATGAGCTATTGCTACCTACTTTACATACCTGAAATTATTATGGTTGCTTTCGAGTTTAAGCACCCAGGGAAGCACAAATGCCATCTGGAACAGGGGCACCTCCATCTACGCCAGACACTGTCACTGCTGTGACACTCCTCAACTTACAACTGTCAACGGCTCAGAACGTTCACTTGTGAAGAGCTTCAACTATCTCTGTGTTAGTGTTCCCTAGGAAACCTAGTCTTTCACTACCTTACAGAGAGCCGAAAATACAGTAAGAACTGAATAACAAAGAAAGATGCCCGAAGTTCCTAAAAATGAGGTGCTACATAACCACAGAGTTTTATTAATAGTTTGTTTACCTTCAAACTTCTATATGAAGGTAGATTTTACATAAATGACTACTAATCTGAAAACAAAATGAGCGGTGAAGGAGTGACCTCCTGAGACCATAAGAATCATGATGACTCTAAACCACCATCACAAAACTTTAAACTTGCCATTAGTTTTACTTATCTCTCCATTTGTTGCTACTATTTAAGGATCTGGGGGGCTGTCAGAGATATTTGGTAAAAGCAATTGATCTTTCAAGATAATCTCAAAACCACTATTCAAGACTTTTTTAGCTTTAAACTACACAGTGTTTGAGAGTAAGAGGGCAGCAATATGCCACATTTTTGTGAAGGAAATTGTTTAGGCCCTACTCTCTTTATTTCACACTGTAAAAGCTGACCAGCAGTGGAGCCCACAGTTTTGCTGTCTGAAGCAATGTTGTACCCTCCATGGTGAGTGACACGGCAATGCTCTGTGAGTTTGCTTACACAAGCCAGATCCAGCTGTGCTAGCGGCTTAACTGCTACTCAGAAGTTAAGGGGCAGACAAGGGACTTGAGAAATCACCAGAGAGTATTACTATGAAGATGTAAAAAGATAGCGCATTCATTTTTCCTTATTTGTGTCAAGGGAAAAAAGAGAATGAGCCTAAATGTGGGAAAGGAATTTTTAAAACCGTTTTAAAACTATTTTTCCTTGTTTTCTATTTATAGACGTACATTTAAAATATACTCAAAATTTAAAATCCATCTAAAGTTATAGGGTCTCTTTGACGTGCAAAGATCTCTCATTTTATTTTACTTTCATTTTTTGCTTCAGATACAGTGAGTCATAATATTTGTAAAACTATCATTTGATCGTTTTTAAATATTCTTGTTCATTGAGTAGATAGTTACAGAGCAACTCATGAGCCTCTGGCACCGTTCTAAGCACCAAGAATACAGTAGTGAACAGAACAAGCAAAAATATCTGTCTTTGTAGAGCTTACTTTCTAGTGAGAGGCAAAGAAAATAGACAATATAAAGAAGTAAAATCTATAGTAAATTCAGTGGTGAGAGGAGGTACAGAGAAAAACAAAGCAGGGAATGGAGATAGGGAATGCTGGGTTGCATTTTTAAATAAGGTGAGGCTCCACTGAGCAAAAGGGGTAAACATAACAAGAGAAATGTAGTAGTTGTAGTAGAAGTCATAGTAATAAGTGTTTGAAACTTGCCATGCGCCAGGCACGGAGCCAAGTGTCTTACCAGCACTCTGTCATTTAGGCATCATGACAAGTATATGAGTCAGGGACTACTATTATATCTATTTTACATCTGGAAAAAATGAAGCTTAGAGCAATTAACGAGCTTGCCTAAGTCACAGTCAATAAGTAGTGGAGGTGGGATTAACACTAGGGAAAAAAATAATATGAGGGAAACAACCAAACCACCACCACCACCACACACACACACACACACCAACATACACAGCACCATCAACATACACACACATCCATGTATTCTTTACATTAACATTTACCATAATACATAATATTTTCTAGAATCACAAAGTAGACACATAGAATTAGTGACCTAACTTTTTTGTGCAATTTAATACTAGGTTGATGCTTCACCTTTTCTAAAAGCAGGGTGGCTGTGACTAACAACCAGGATGCCTATAATAGTATATTTTTAGGATTTTTTTTCCCAAAGATTTTATTTATTTATTTATTTGTCGGGGGTGGGGGAAGAGGCAGGCAGAGGGAGAGGCAGGCTCCCCACTGAGCAGGGAGCCCCATGTGGGACTCGATCCCAGGACCCTGGGATCATGACCTGAGCTGAAGGCAGACGCTTAACTGACTGAGCCACCCAGGCATTCCTAGGATGGTTTTACGTAATTCAGAATATATTTTCCCATAGATGCACTTTTATAAACAGTGGCCTGGTTTTCACATAAGCCTATTTGATTCAGCTTAAAAAAGAAATTCAATTTTAAAAAAAGAAAGGATGCAATTAATATGTCCTCACTGCAACTACTTCCCACTTCTTCCACCCAAACCTACCCTTGTCACCTCTGTTTAGGGCTCTATCCCTTTGGGACAAAAGCCACTCCCTCTGTGGGGGCTCCAAGCCCAAGGAGCAGAGTATGCTCCAATTTGGGCTCCCTATCCATCTCACCCCAAAAGCATGTTCTTCACTGGTGGAGCACCCCTTCATATGAATTTTAGGAGCACATATGCCATCTGCAACAATGAATTTAACAACAAAGAATCATCTCATACTTAGTGAATGTGCAGAGTAAAATGACTATAGTCATTCAATGAAATTCTCAATGTTTAAAAACAAATTAAAATAAAACCAATGTTTTAAAATGAGGAATAGATTTTTAAATATAAAAAAAAAATTAGATCTAGCTTTGAAGGAGGGATGGATGTAGATAAATGGCATGGAAAGGAAAAAATAATACATATGAAGAGAAACACAAAGCTTCAGGAAACTGCCAAGCAGACTCGGGCAAGCTGCACTTACACAGACAAGTCCTGCCTAAAGTAGAGTGATGCTGGCGTAGTGGGCAATGAGGATGGAAAGGGTGGTCTTCCTACATCAGACTTCAGAATTTTCTTACAATAACATCCCCGAGAGTAGGAATGGAGAAAGTTTATGTGAGTTTATTCCACATGACAGAACTGGAGGATCAAGGGGGAATGGGATCTTAGCAAAATTCTACAGGTTATAATCTAGTAGTTAAATGTAGTACATTTTAGGAATTCAGTCCAGAATCACCAGAAAAGGGCAAGAGAAGAAGTGGATAAAGCTGAATAATTAGAATCCTGGAGCTAAGAAATGGACATACTCTTGGTTTGGGGAGGGGTCAGAAACAGGTAGAGAGGCTGTGAGGGAGAAAAAAGTTACATGTGCAAATCCCTAGGGAACAGTGCTGCCTTATACCAGAATGGCCAGGCTGGTATGTGGACAAGGTTAGGGAAAGAAGAAAGACACCAAGGGCTTGCACTGGGCTAACCAGGGAACCCAGAGACTCCCAAAGAAGAAAGGCTCTGCTTTCACACGTGAGTATTTTCACCCAGAGTGACAATTTAAGTTTAAATTAAAGAGAAAGAAAATTGACTCTGAAAACTTGAAAGGATCCAAGAAACCTTGTCAAGTCTCTGAAAAATTATGCTCTGAGTGCCCAGAGCACTGTGGGCATTGGATGATGACTCACTTCTTCCCGTGGCCCCTGCCACAACAGACTGGGGAGGGAAGACGGGGTAGACAGAGGTCCAAGGGTACCCGCTTTCACAGAGGAAGAACAAAGGTGATCATGTTATGTGTGATGAAGAAAGTTTGCTCTTCATTCTCAGGCTTTCCTCCCTGTTTCTCTTAGAATATGTGTACAAGGGAGATTTCATAAAATAAGTTCTAGCTCTCCAACAATTAGAAACACTTATTTCAGCAGTAACGTATTTTGTGAGGAAGTGAGTTTCTTTTCTGGAAAACCAAAGATTAGCAATATAGGTAAGTATCTTTTAATTCTTTATATTTCTAAAATGCTCCTCTACCATTTAAAACACACCAGAAAGAATATAATTTAACTGTTCTTAATATGCCAAAGCTAGGACTATAAACATAAATAACTGACTCTTGAAAACTACAGGGCACTTATGAATGTTTTCTTCTATACCAAGTACGCTTCATGCTCTGTGCTGAACCAGGATAAAGCACAAACAAAACTAGTAATAGCCCCTGTGTTCCTCTGCCTGTGGGCTGAACACCTGGCCTGCTGCCCTAACCTGTCCTCACAGACATAACAGGCCAAATGCTCAGACCCACTACAGGCTCAGAGCCTCCTGGGTGTGGTACGTGGTTACAGGCACAGCAAATGTTTAGTGAATGAGAAAAAAAGAAGACTGTTCACAATGGACAAAGTACCACAAAAAAAGTTACAGAAGGAATGATAAAGTTTTAAAGAACAAAAGGAAATAACAAAAAACAAATGGAACGACCCATAGTATGCTGTTTAGAAATCTATTCAAAGGTGTCCAAAGTTGATGCTATGCTGATTTTTAAACCAGAAATGGAGGTGTTAAGATTACTCAGAGAAACAAAGCAAGCCTCCGTTTTGGAAGTTAGATACAAAATACTAATCCCAAACATTTCAGTGTATTTGAAGCTAACCCTTCCATACTGATACTGCCTGAATAGGCAAAATCAGAAACTTTAAAAACCTAACACGTAGAATTAAAATTGTTTATTATCTTTTTAAGAAATATACAGACCAGATACAAATTAAAATACCATACACGCTGTGTATACATTTATTCTCTCTCTCCGTTAATTAGTTTAGTCTTAAACCCAAAGTGGTAGGAAATGCCAAAGAGACCAATCAACATACTATTCAAATAGTCATCCGTAATTTTTTTTTTTATTATTCACAAATTTTCTCCTTTGGGACTATTCTTTATTTTCCTATTATGTATAAATTAACAGCTCTTAAGAAGCTTTAAGGTTATGAATATTTAAAAAATATGTTTCTCCTTTGGGACTATTCTTTATTTTCCTATTATGTATAAATTAACAGCTCTTAAGAAGCTTTAAGGTTATGAATATTTAAAAAATATGTTACCCTTTAGAAAGAATGCATAAATTCTGACGAGATAAAAAGAGCTTGAATGCAAAGTCCTGCGCATGGAGTACATGCCTGTAAATGAGGGTGCACGCAGAAGGCTCCGGGTCAGAAATAGGAACTCAAGTTTTCCCTGTACAGTAGAGACACAATGGGTGGACTCTCTACACATCTGTGGTTCTATATCAGCAGGGAAAAAGGTGTTTGGAATTCGTCCTTGCAGTGTTTTCCACCAAGTGGAGGAAGTGGGCCTTCGCGGTCACATGAGCACTGCTCACTGCTCTCCTTCCTCTGACAACAGTAATCCTCCATAAACTGTTAGGGTTCCAGGTGGGGCCCCTTACAAAACTGTATGCTAATGGAAGAATAAATGATTGTAAATGCACTTACTATAATAAAAGGATTAGCTGAACACAGTGACTTCACACTGGAGTTGGAACCAAGTGCGAGGGAGCCGTTTCTCCCTCGGACTTAACACCTTGATGTCATTTTTTCCTGCTGTAAAATAGGGCTAACAGCATTTTTCTGTTCTCTAAATCTGTATCAGAGCCTAATGACTTATGGAGGTATTTGAGATTCTTTTATATAAAGTACAGTAAGAATGAAAAGAAATAGTTTTTTCACACACATCTTATCTCGCACAATGTTACATGATAGTTAACAAATCAAGTTTTCAGGAGTGAAACTGCTGCCATCCTAAAATTCATTACCTCAGGACTAATTTAGGCAAAGGTCTCTTGAGTTTTCTCTTGGCACTGCATTTTTTCCCTATCCAATTAAAAATGTACCTTACCCACAAACTGTTGCTAAGTCACTGTTTTTGTCTAAAAGCTACTAGAACCTTCATATAGATGGATTTCAAGATAAATTTTATTCACCATAAATTTCAAGGTTTTCTGTCATTTGACTCCATCCCACTTGCCGAATCTTACCTGTTCAGTGTTGGGACCATGCCTCATGGACAAGAGGTCAAAGGGGTTCCTCCAGTACTAGTCCATGGAGGGCAAGGAGTACACAGATAAACAGGCCTTACTTCTCATATCTGGAAACCTGAAGAAATGAGTGTCTGTTTTTTTCACTCTCTTGGCAAAATCAACACAAAGAAAAGTATATTTCTTGATTTTAAGAGGTATCTTCCCCCCTTAAATTTAATTGGGATATATAAAAACTGTATCTAAAACTCATGTTTACCTAAGTAGTGGGCAACTATTTAAAGCGGATTCAGAAGTTGCATGACCATAGATATGCCAGGCAGGACTCCAGCTACTAGGCAGAGCTCTAGGTTTCTCATGACACCTCTGATCTTACTGGAACATTCCCTTCGCATCACTCTTCTCCTCAGCGCCTCAGTTTCTCATGATACACCTTTCTGGTCAGTTGCCCTTTCATATCCCTGCCCAGGCCTGTCCTGCCTTCCATGGTCTGGAGAGGATCAGAGGTGGCAGACTGAGAATGCAGGGTGTGCCCATGGGGCCAGATTGCCTAATCTGGAGTCCCAGCTCTACTTTTTAGCAGTAGTGCAATTTTAGACATGTTGCCAAAACTTTTTGTGACTCAGTTTCCTCATCTGTCAAAGGAGGGATATTAACATTACCTACCCTGTGAGGCAACGGTGAAGATTCACAATAAGTACCAAGAAAAGTCAGTCACTCTTCTCACCATCCTGCCCTGCTGAGTCCCCTTCCCCTTTTGGCCTTCCACTGTGACCCCTGTAGGCCACATTCTGGGGTGAAGAAAATTCTCCATTGATTAACCTTTTGCTCACATGTTGTCTCTATTTCCTTTTGGAAATCTAGCTGGTTCCTCATTGGTCAACTAATTAATCTATATTCTTACTAATACTGGAATACACACACCCCTGACAACTCCCAATTTCTCCTTGTTTTTTGTTTGTTTGTTTGTTTTTGTTTTTTTTCCTCTTTCTATTCTAACTCCTTGGCTGCCAAAGAACAGCATAAGTGAACAGGGCAGTAACACTGTAAACTTATGGATATCAGTGTGAGCAATCATTCTATGCAGCTTGTAGTCAATTCACATGCTATGAATTAGGTCCCTTTTAGGTTCCCTACCACTCCTCTCAAAAGTCCTACCTTTCCTGTTTCTCTCATTCTCCAGCACACTAGCTCTCTATTTTACCCAGAAAACAGAAGAGTCATTGGGGAATAAGTTTTTTCAAATATTTTACTCTAAGAAGATAAACTTCATTAGTCTTCCCTCCTCTGATACTGTGGTTTATAATAAAAAATATATATATATTTGGTTTTCAACACCCCCCCACCCCCCCACCCTACTTTCTGGCACAGAGCTCCTAAGACCTTTGGATAATGGAACTGATAAAGGCCTTTTGTTATGTTACTAAGGTGATGAAGGATGGGGAGGACTAAGGAGAGCCAATGGTGTTCTTAGAGGGTTGGAGCTTTCAGTCCTACCCAGGGAGGGTGGGAAGGAGCCTAGAGGTTGAATCAGTCACTAATGGTCAATGATTTAATCAATCGTACCTCTATAATGAAGCCTCCATAAAAACACCAAAGGACAGGCTTCAGAGAACTTCCTGGGTTGGTGAACACCTAGAGATTCTGGGATAGTGGCACATCAGGGGAGGGCACAAAAGCTCTATGCCCTTTCCCCATACCCTGCCCTATGCATCTCTTCCACCTAGCTGTTCCTGAGTTACATCCTTTTATAATAAACCAGTGATCTAGTAGTATGTTTCTCTGAGTCCTGCAAGCAGCTCTAGCAAATTAATCAAACCGGAGAAGGTGGTCTAATTGATTTATGATTAATCTGCTTTTACATACTAACTGATTTATAGCTAGTCGGTCAGAAGTACAGATACTGGACTTGTGACCGGCAACTATATAGTCCAAGGAGGGGGTCATTGGGACCCCCAATCTGTAGACAGTCAGTCGGAAGCACAGGTAACAAGCTGAGCTCACAACTGATATCTTAAGTGGGGGGGAGGTGTGAGATCTCCATCTCACTTGAAGACCATCATTGACACTGCTTTCCTTTTCTGAAGCCTAAAATGGCATCTCCTTCCGGTTCCTGTTGCTATTTTCCCAGGCCAAGCCCACAACCATTCACCTACATTGGCCTCCATGCTACTCCTTGAACCTGTCATGGAAATTCCTGACTTAAGGGCTTTGCATTGCCTATTGCTTATTACCTAAAATACTTTTCCTTTAGAAATCTGCATGGCTGAACCCTTCTACATTATTCAAGTTTTTACTCAAATGTTACCTTCTAAATGAGGTCCCAATCACCCATGTTCCATTCTACCTCTGTCCCTAGTACTCCTGATTCCCTTGGCCCACAGTATTTATTGATCACCTTCTAAAATAACATATAATCTGTTTGCCTCTCTGCTTATTTAGTATTCCTGTTTAGTATTACATTAACGTCCACCTCACTAGGGCTTACATTGTTCCCCCATGGGTCCCAAACACCTAGAACAGTGCTTGGCACAGAGAAGGTGCTCAGTAATTGTTTGCTAAGTGACTTAATCTAAAGGAGACTAACAGGCTTCTTTAGAGCATCCAGTCTTCAGCTTCTGTCCCACCCAAAGACCCCACATACCGCCCATAAAAACTAGAGATTTTTCAAAAGATCTTTATCTGAAATAGTTCATGAATAAAAAAAGGAAGAACTATTAAAAGGAAAACAATCCAGCACCACAGATATAAGCAGATCATCCAACTGCTTTTCCTGGAGAATAAAGTCCAGGTTCTCTCCCAGGACACTCAGAGGCCCTTAACCTGGATGTCTCCACTTGTTACCACTGTGACCTCTTTTCTTACCCTTGCCCAGACCCACGCACTACTCACTGTACATTTAGTCACTAAACTACTCTTCATTTTCCAAACGGGCCATGGATATTCTCATTTCTAGGATTTTTCTGTTTTTTTTTGTTTGTTTCATTCCATAGAATGCTGCCTTACTTATACAATGAATTCCTGAGCATCTCATCCCTTTTTTGGTAATTCCTAAATCCCAGGAACTGAATTAGAGATTTCTTCCTCTATTACTTTTGATATTACATTATCAATTTAATATATGGCCCTACCACACTGATTTGCTGACTCCCTGAGGGCAGGGACCATTTTGTGTTCCAGCATCTCTGCAGAGAACCTGGCAAATAGTAGATGTTCAATAAACTTTTGTTGTAGGCAGATGATGAAATAAAAAAGAAAATCTTACCACAAAGCAAAGGATTATCATCAAGAAAGAAACAAAAATATATTAGTAGAGATTTTCTGTATCTATCTCTTTTGAACTGTATTTCATTATTTATTTGTTCTTCATTCTCCAATGTTATCAGAGAACTCTATTTAATAAATGTTTACACAGTTTTAAGTTAAAGCTAACATTAGAAAATTTCTTTGAATTTATTCTCCAGACCTCAATCTTTAATGGCTCCTTCTCTAAAAGGAAAAGAGCAAAAAGGGAAAAGAGGTTTGTATAAGTTCAAAAGAATTTTTTTTTAAATACAAAGACTTATCGTTAGTCATGTCTGGAATTTAAGTGGATTCTTTTTTAAAAAGCTAGCTCTAGCTGCCAATTTCCTGTGTCTTCCCCATGCCAACAGGGTTGTGGTGACAAGAATCACTGCTCCATGAAACTCTGCCCACCTCTGATCACCCACACCATACTTTCCACACTGACCTGATACATGTCATGGTAACCCTTAGTTCTGGGCTTAAATCTTTTTTTTTTTCTTTTTCTCTTTCTTTCTCTCTCTCTCTCTCTTTTTTTTTTTTTTTGTATTTGGAGGAAATGAAGATAGTAATAAACCTTAGCATATTCCACTATAGCAATTGCTATTAGTGATATAAGGGGAATCTTATATAAAAGAAATATAATAACTGGTTTCATAGGTACACATTACAGTTAGAATGTAAATAATTTTCTTATTCATTCAATTTGTACTTATATTCTTTGGCTCCCAATGACATATAAACCCATACTGTCAACTTTATTTGCTTGGTCTTTATACACTAAAAAACATTTGATTTATTCTCCCTACACACACACACACACACACACACACACACCCCTTTCCAACTATCACACCTCAACCAAAACAAATATGGATACAATCATGACATAAAGTTAGTACGTAAAAGCAGAAGACTAAACTTGTAGGATAATTTACATCAGTTCTAAAATTCTTAGTGTTTCTTTCCCAGGAGGGAAAGAATATGCTATATTCCATAACCTGTAGCTTATTAATCTTCACAAAGCATCAAGAAGGCAAACCATAAATAAGTCTTCAACAAATATATGTGACATATTACTAGGGCCAGGCACTGTGTACAGTTTGGGAATACAAAGAGGAATGAAGAACAAACTCTGTCATTAAGGAACCCACAATGTAGGAGGGACACATATATGCAAATAAAGAATATATTAAAACCTATTTAATGCACAATCAGAATGATGGCAAGTGTTAATAGCACAGAAGAGGGAGGGAGCAAGTAAATATGCCCTGGGGAGTCTGGGCCTTGAGAGATTACAGGTCTTTACTGGACAATCTGGGGGAAAGGGCACAGAGAGCAAACAGAGTGCTCAAAGGCCCAGAAACCCCTTCTTCTTTTAAAGAAAATATCATATTGAAATCACCAAAGCAACATAAAACTAAGAAAAATATCAATGGCAGTCCTAGAACACAGAGAAGGGCACATTCAACAAAAGAAAACTAAAGAATTGCTGAACACCATATAGAAGGTATGATCAGAATTGATCGGGCAAAAATAATCCATGTTGAGTTACAAGTACTAGGACAGAAAGAGGCAAAAGCCTTATAAGTCACCCCACAAACCAGAGAAACCTCTATGCCCATAAAAGCAGCAATCTGACTTACAACACAGTTAGGAAAAATGGGGCCACAGAAACTGAGTGGCCACCACTGTGATGACCCTAGGTTTCTCCTGGAGAGGACGACTCACTATATAATAGGGGACTGTGCCACACAGAGTTCACAGTGAGAGACAGGGGACCACAGTGACAAAGAAAGAATGCAGAAATCCCCTTCTGCACCTACCTCCACATGCCTCTGGGCAGACTCCCCACTACCTACAGCTCTAGATGAGGCAGCCTGTAACCCCCACCGTATCCATAGATGCTACCAACACAGGAAAGGAAAGGAAACAGAAGGTGGGAACAAACAGACTAAGGGAATATCAGAACCCCCAAAGAGTGGCTTGCCAAGTGTTCCATTGTCATTTTGTCTTGAGAAAGATCAATCAATCAATCAACTCCCACCCCCACTAATATTTCTACAGGTACCTACATAACTGGTTTATTGTAGATTCTGCACTTGGGAAAATACAAACATGAAATGTTTAAAATTGTTCTCCCACCACTGCCCAACTGTACAACTTCAAATATTCCCTTCCTTAAGCAAAACTCTCAACCACATGTGGGCAGATCTTAGAACTCGCTGGTTACTCTCAAATGTCATCATTCTATTTCCTAACTGCTCCTCCAGTGCAGGCCAGTCTTGCGCCCAGCACACATGACTTAGCAAGGCCATGCTCTGCTCTGATCCTTTCCCTTCCAATCCAGCACCTCTGACTGGAGAGAGGAACAGTACCTGGTGCAGGGATACCTCTTCCCAGTCTGGCGTCACTGCTTGGGGTTAGTTTCCCATTTTTTGGTGATCTCTGCTTCTTTGCCTAATACAGCTGGGTCATTGGGTGGTGGGTGCACATATGCTAGCTAATTCAGGCATAATTTGCTGGAGTGAATTCCTGCAGCAGGAAGTAGCTGCACCACTACGCAGTTCCCTGAGGGATATATCTGGCTTTGGGACAGCATTCTCTGATATGCTCTCCACCCCTAACAGCTGCCTCCAGGAGCACATCCTATAGACTCTCCTTGCTGGGGTTTCCTTACTGGAGGTCCAGTATTCCAGACCAGCAAGAAGGTGGCTATTCCACTGTTTTCTTTCCTTTCTGCCCTACCATTTCTCTTCAATTCTCCTCTCCTCTGCTCAAGTAGAATGCCCCTATTAGTTAGGGCTGGGCTCACATGAAAGTGATAGAAAAGCCAGAAAAGAGAAGCTTATATAAGATGAAGGTTTAATTCTTTTACTAACATAAGTCCACTAGCTGTTAGAAAAAACTAGTATAGTATCTCCACAATTATTAAGGATGCAATTTCTTTATATTGCTCCACTATCCACATCATATGGCTTCCAATCTTGGAACCAAAATGGCTACAAGAATTCCTGTCATTACATCCACTTTCCCATCAAGAGGGTTCTATCTCTTCCCCTTTATGGACTCATAAATACACACACACACACACACACACACACACACAAGATTATAGCATATTACATGTCATTTCTACTTGAAAGCAATTTCTTGGAGTGTAGTCACATGTGCACACCAAGATATAAAGGGAGGTAGAAATGTCGTTATTATAGGACATGTACTCAGGATAAAAATTCAGAATTCTATTACTAAGAAGGGGAGAAAAGAAACTGGGGGACAACCTACAGCTTCTACCATACTACCTAAACAAAATTCCAACCAAGGAATGAGATATGAGTAATTTTCTTAGAGTATCACCAATTTTCCCAAGTAATTCTTTTGATGCCCATCCCCCTCTTAGCTTGGTCAGAGGAAGAAACAGCCACAGCATTCTCCAGTAGACCTAATGATTCTTTACCCTCTTCCTACTCAACCTATTTTGATGGATGGGGAGGAGGTTATGCGGTTGACAAAGAAAGTTCTGGCAGACAAAAAAGCTGGTCCTGATGCAGCTTCTTAAGACCTGACAAAGGAATGAGGTCCCAACTGTTGATGGTTCTCTTAAAAATGTGAGGACTTCATGGCTCTAGGATCTCTAGACACAAATCACCAGTTGTGCAGAAACAGAAAATGTCCCACTCAACATCCTGTGATGTCCTCCTAAAAGGGGCTGTGTGTGACCTTCTTGTCCATTCCCAGGCGACACACCTGGAAGGGAAGGCCACCTTTTGGCCTGTGAACCCCCTGGAGCTCAACCCCACTGACCATTTGGTGGGAAGAGGCCCCTCGGAGAGAGCAAAAAGAGATTTCCACAACTCCTGAGGGGCGCTTGCCAACCACTGACACTGATCAGTTCACACCTTCCTTCATCAAAATGAGTAGGCAATGAAAAATCACACAGCACTGGGATAGGATCAGCATCCAAAAACAGAAGGGAGGGGGAGCAAGTGGAATAAGCAGAGGAAAAAGCCCTTAATCACTATCTTCAGGGAGATCTAAAGAAATGCCTTGTCAGAAGCAGGAAAAGGCTGCTATGAAAAATTAAAGAACAACTAAGGACTAAGAAATAGTAGGAAATTAAAAACACAACAGCTTAGGTGAGATACTTGTTGGGGACTTCAGGTAACCAAATAAAATACTGAAGAAAACCAAATTCTTGATTTAGAATATGAACTCAGTAATCTTCCAGAAGGTAGAGGGAAGAATGATGAGAGAATAAGAAACCTAAGTGTTGTATCAAGGAGATTCCATTGCTATGAAATTGAATGGGTGAAAGAGAAGAAATAATCCATGAAACGGAAAACTTCCCTGAGGATAAAGGGCCTTCTAAATGCTGGGCCAGAATATTGACAGATCACATACACCCGAACTCTTGGTGGAATTTCTAAAGATAAAGAGAAAATCATTCTGAGCTCCCTAGTAAGAAATAAGGAAGGAATGGGAAAAGGAGAAAATGGAAAAGAAGGGAAGGCCAGGGAGGAGTGGGTAAGGGAGGAGAGAGGAAGGAAGGGGAAAGACAATTCTAAAGTCTAAACATAGTAGAGCAATAATTACACAAATCTGAAAGAAAGGACTATAATCCCAGAGTTGAAATAAGATATAATACTAAATGTGAAGATAAAAGAAAACCATTTTTGAAAATGATAAGTCTTGGGAAGTATACTACCAATGCATTCTTGAGGCAAACTACTACTTGAGAAAGTACCTAAAAAAAAAATCCAAATAAATAAGTCAAGCAATGTATGCCGAACAATAAAGATAATAAAGACTACAGTTAGCCCAAACCATGTCTTAATAATTAATGCTGTTGTGGAATTAACTGCAATTATTCAGAAAAATTAAAATAGAAAAGATAGAACATAAAAAATCTGAATATTTAAAATATACATTATTTCTACAAACCTAGGATTCAAGTAGGAAGGAGTAGATAAACAAAAACCATGCACAAGATTTCCTTTTATCCTTGGCAAGGATGTAGTGAGATGCAGATACTATTAAATTCTTGGAATTCATAGTTTCAAATATTCTTATGAGAAACCACCAACAAAATATAGTTGGAATGTAGAACTTCAAAATAACTGGAGGTGGAATATAGCGTCAAGAAAAATTAGGTAAATACGAGAATCAGAAACAGAAGAAAATAAATAAAAAGCATAACAAGTTTTTAAAAACATAAAATACAATAGCAAGAATTAGGACAAATAGATCAAGAATCAAAATAGATGTGAATGTCTTGAATTCTTCTATTAAGACTGAAAAGTTCTTTGAGTATTAAAAAAATTAGATGCTATTTTCAAGATACATACCCAAAACATGAAGCAGAAAGTCTGAAAACAAAAGGACAAACAAATGCTAATATAAAATAAAGTAGGGGCCCCTGGGTGGCTCAGTGCCTTAAGTGTCTGCCTTCAGCTCAGGTCATGATCCTGAGGTCCTGGGATCCAGCCCTTTGTTGGGCTCCCTGCTCAGCCTGGGAGCCTGCTTCTCCCTCTCCCTCTGCCCCTCCCTGCTGCTCGCGCTCGCGCTCTCTCTCTCTCTCCTGCTCACTCTCTCTCACGCTCTCTCAAATAAATAAAATCTTTTAAAAAAATAAAGTAAAAGTGGCAATACTAACATCAAATAAAGTGTAATTCCAGAAAACAGCGTTAATCAGGAAAAGATATTTTATCTATTTAAATATAACACATATTTATATTTATATATATTATTATATATAAATATAAAATATGAAAAAGGTATGTAAGAATATATAGAAAGAATAAAACTTTTAGATCACAAATCAACATAATAGTTTCCAAATGTATAAAGCAAAAATAATCAGAAATTCAAGCAGAATTAGACAATACAGTTTTATTTGCAGGATTTCTATGTAAATCTTAGAATGTAAAAGATTAAGTAGTCAAAAATAAATTAATGAAAGGAGTTGAGGAGGAACAGAGAAAGGAATGAGAGAGCTGGAGAAGGTATTTTCAGGGCTTTCATTTTCCAGTGTCCTATACTATGTATGTATGTTCTACCAGCATTAAAAAAGTGAGAAGCAAGCCAACTATATGTAGCTATGGGAGAGTAGGCACGATGAGGACATAGAGTGTCACTTGGCAAATCAAGACTAGAGACATCATGGGGTGGAATGAGACACAAGGAGCTTAAAAGTTGGTTGGGACCAGATCAAAAAGCCTTGGATGTCAGGGTAGGTAGTTTGAGTCTCTGCTAATAAATGTGACACACCCAGATGTCTCTGTTGGATACACTCTGAAAGTGGGACTGTGAATGGAGTCATGTAGGAAAGCAGAAGAGTGGCAGGAAGGTGAGTAGGGAGACAATTGCAATTGCCCAGAAAGCCAGGAGGACCAGATTCTAGGAAGAGCAAAACTAATGAGACACCGAGTTCTGCACTGGCATTCACTTCTGCTTACAAACTGAATGTGAAATCTCAAGCCTCCTAATCAAGTAACAGGAATACACATGCCATTTGTCTTAAATTATCTCAAGGCCACCACAAAGGCACACAGTTTTAGTTAAAGGACACAACAATGCTAGGAAGGGAAAATCCACTGTGTTTTTGTATTTATACATGAAAATTAAATGCTTTCAGATATGCATTAATAATCTAACACTTTTCATATGCATATTTTTATGAGCAGAAAAATTTATTTGTGTTTAATATTTGTTACTAAATTCCTATTATCTTTTGTTTTACTTCTCTTTGAGGTCTGCTTCCTACAGCCTCTGCCATCTCATTCCCTCCGGTCTAAACACAGGTCTTCCTAATGGTTATCTCTGCTTGGTCCATGTCTTCGCTCACTCAAAAACCCTCAAAGGCGGTTGCTGGAGTTGGGGGTGGGGTGGGAGGGATGGGGTGACTGGGTGATGGTCACTGGGGAGGGTATGTGCTCTGGTAAGCGCTGTGAATTGTGCAAGACTGTTGAATCTCAGATCTGTACCTCTGAAACAAATAATGCAATATATGTTAAGAAAGAAAAAAAGAAGAAGAAGAATGTAGCAGGAGGGGAAGAATGAAGGGGGGGAAATCGGAGGGGGAGAAGAACCATGAGAGACAATGGACTCTGAAAAACAAACTGAGGGTTCTAGAGGGGAGGGGGGTGGGAGGATGGGTTAGCCTGGTGATGGGTATTGAGGAGGGCATGTTCTGCATGGAGCACTGGGTGTTATGCACAAACAATGAATCATGGAACACTATATCTAAAACTAATCATGTAATGTATGGGGATTAACATAACAATAAAAAAATTTAAAAAAAAAAACAACTCTCAAAGGCTTCCCATAGCCACTGAATGCACTTTAATGTACTAGTATAGTCATAGATATGTGTAACCATCACCATAGTCAATTTTAGGGCATTTTAGTAATCTCAAAAGAAGCCTGTACCCATTAGCAGTCACCTCCATAAAACAATTCCCCCACTTCAAATAACCACTAATCTATTTAATGTCTCTATTTCCTATTTTAAACATTTCACATAAATGTGATCTTGCTTTTTCACTTAGTATGTTTTCAAGGTTCATCCATTATAGCATGTATCACTACTTCATCCCTTTTTATGGACAAATAATATTCCATTGTTTGGCTACATCACATTTTATTTACCATCCATTCACCAGTGGAGTAGACATTTGGGTTGTGGCTACTATAAATAGTGGTTGCTATAAATATTATTGTACAAGTTTTACATGGGTGTATGTTTCATTTCTCTTGGGTACACACTGAGGAGTGGAATTGCTGGATCATATGGTAACTATGTTAAACCATTTGTGATTGCATACTGTTTTCCAAAATAGCCACACCATTTTATGTTCCCACCAGTACAGTACAAGGTTCCCAATTCTCCAATTTCTGTACCAACATTTGTCATTATTTTTGATTCCAGACATCCTAATGAATATAAAGTGGTATCTCACTATGGTTTTTTTGTTTGTTTTTTCTTTTTATGGTTTTGATTTGCATTTCCTTGATGGCTAATGACATCCAGTATCTTTCCATGTGCTTATTGGCCATTTGGGTTTTTTTTTTTTAATGTCTATTCAGATTCTTTGCCCATTTCTTAATTGGATTATTCATGTTTTTATTGTTGTGTTGTAAAAGTTTTTACATATTCTAAATATGCATGCCTTATTAGATATATGATTTGCAAATATTTTCTCCCATTCTGTGGATTGCTCTTCACCTTCCTGAAGGTATCCTTTGAAGCACAAAAGTAAATTTTTATGAAGTCTAATTTATCAGTTTTTTCTTGTTATTTATGCTTTGGTGTCATATCTAAAAATCCATTGACAAATTCAAAGTTATGAAGAGTTATTCCTATGTTTTCTTCTAAAAGTTTTGTAGTTTTAGTTCTTACCTTTAGGTGTTTGGAATTGACAAGGTGATTCTAAAATTCATACAGAATTATAAAGGATCCAGAAGAATAAAATAATCTTTAAAGAATAAAGAATAAATCAATCTTGAAAAATAACACAGTTGGAGAACTCAGACTTCCCAAGTCCTAAATATATTATATAAGCAATAGTAATTAAGAAAACATTGTACTGGCATAAAGAGACATACAAATCAATGGAATGGAATTTAGACTCTAGAAATAAACTCAGGGGTCTATGATCAACTGATTTTCAAAAAGGGTGCCAAGACTATTCAATGAGGAAAGAACAAACTTTCCAACAAATGGTACTGGGACAACTAGATAACCACATGCAGAGGAATGAAGTTGAACCCTCATTTCATACCATATACAAAATTCTAAATGGATCAAAGACCTGAATGTAGTAGCCTTATTTTTTTTTTTTTAAAGATTTTATTTATTTATTCATGAGAGACAGAGAGAGAGAGAGAGAGAGGCAGAGGGAGAAGCAGGCTCCCAAGGAGCAGGGAGCCCGATGCGGGACTCGATCCCGGGTCTCTGGGATCATGACCTGAGCCGAAGGCAGACGCTTAACCATCTGAGCCACCCAGGCGCCCAGTAGCCTTATTTTTATATTTAAATTGATTCACTCTTTACCACCAACTTCTTCTTCTTCTTCTTTTTTTTTTTTTTTTAAGATTTTACCTATTTATTTGAGAGAAAGAGAAAGCATGAGTGGGAGGAAGGGCAGGGAGAGAAGCAGGCTCCCCATTGAGCAGGGAGCCTGATCCAGGACTGGGTCCCAGGACCCTGAGATCATGACTTGAGCCGAAGTCAGACACTTAACCGACTGAGACACCGAGGCCTCCCCCACCAATTTCTTTTACTATGTTTTTACCATTCCAATTTTCTTTATTTTGATTCATCAATTTGTTGGCTGAACTATATTCTCACGTGGTTTTCCAAGAAAAGTGCCTGGATATTGTATAACCCATATTCTGTTTAAAATTTGTTTTAAATGTTTTTTCTAAAATAGTCATGAAAGGAAAAATGGGTTTATATAAAGTTTTTGGATCGCACTTTTTTTGCTTCACCATCTTCTGGAACCAAGGGTTGGTTCATTCATTCAACAAGTATTGTTGAGTGCCTACCATATGTTAAATAGTAGTATGAAAAACAGACAGTGTCCCTACCTTCAGACTTGTCTATCCTACTGGGGAGAGATAAACTATCAACAAAAATTCAATATTAGTTGGTGACAACACTATGGAGATAAGGCAGGATGAATGAGGGATATACATAGATATTGAATTAAAAACAAAAACATATTGTCAAAAAAAAGTTCCCACTTCAATGTTTTTCATAATCTTTTTTTTTAACTTTTAAGGGTTTTTTTAGGAACTGATGTTGAATATAATAAAAAAGCATTAATCTGAAGATGAACTGTTCTTTCAATTTCACTATTATTTATTCCTTAAATTGAAAATGTCTTGTTATGAAATCCTATCCTATACTAATATGAGGGACTTAAATGTCAAAGAAGGTTCTAGGCTATCAAGATCTATTTCATAACAATTTCAAAGTACATTAGAAACAAACATTAGAGACTTCTGACTCCAAGGTCTACACAGGAAATTTTTTTTAAACACTGTAACAGAAATCACAAATACTAATACAGCTGAACTCAACAACTACTTGTTACCTACTTGTTAGTACCTTCGAAGCACTGCACCTAAACAAGGAATCCAAACTCAACAGTTTTCTTGTCTTCACAAATTAGATGATACTTTAAAATAATTCCAGAAAAATCTATTCATCTTACTTGGTTGTGGAAAAGCTCTTGGTATACAGGTTATTTTGAAAAGTTGGAATTCTTTTGAGCCTACTTTATAACTAACAAAAGTCGTGAAAAAAAAATAAAAATGCATGAAGAGTCCCTGTCTAAATATGTAAAAAATCATCTTCTACACTAGCATTTGATAATAAAAGCACATGTTTCCTCAGTTAACATACCTGTAAAGGAATACAAGAATAAAAATCAGAATCCATACACAGGATGACTTACTGGTTAGTCATAATTAATCTAAGTACAGAGAAAGCCATGTGATAATGTTGTTGATAGATGATAATTATGATATCACACATTTATGTGGCATCAGGGCCCCACTGAGGTTTTAGGATGCTATCTCATGAATACCCCTTATATCCCTCTGAATATGGACAGAACACGTATCATTTCAATTTTGCAAACTGGGAAACTAAATAAAATAGTTTACTTAAAATTCCAAGGAGTCAAAGCACTGCCAAGCTAAATGACCAGCAAGCAAACTGCCCATTAAGCCATAAATTTAGGAAGCACTTATCACTTATACCCCACCCACTCCCCAAAAGAATCTGTGACAAAAATTAGAGCAAAAATTTTCAAGTGGCAGCAGCAGCAAATTCCGAGAGCACTTCTAAGAGTAAGACTTGCTAGGAATGAGGAGCTACTTAGGACCTAACATTTCCCTCGATCTAAAATACTTGCCTTACAATCTCAGAATAGTCAAACTGGAATACAAGAGAATTTAGCAACTAACTGAATTTTGAAACCTGCCTCGCACTAAGCAGGGATAACACGATCTCAGGACTAAGTTGACACCTTTCAAGGTAAGGGAACGCACTGCCCCAGATTAGTGCCCGAGCCCATTATTTTAAGTGGCTACTACGCTAAAATCCTGTTTATTATGACTCCTTTTCCAATGCTATGTTTGCCTCAAAAGATTATTTTACCCTAAATTTCTGGTAAAGATGAAATGTAGGTTTTTTTATATTTTGACATTTAGACATCTACCACATGTTAAATTAAGATCCAGTGATACATTCATATAATACCCTCCACTATATACCACATTATTAAATCTTCTATTGCTACAATTCAGCTTGCAACAAAAAGGCCCTTCTCTTTGAAAGAGTACAAAGTGTTCAGAGGTCACTGAAATAAAAATTAATCTGGATGTATATATCTAAGTTATTTGTTAGCCCTTTTTAGAGAATGTCCATTGCCAAAAGGCTACAGGGTAATCCCCTTCCATGAGATCAACAATTAAGAAAATATTTAATAGTCATACCACATCTACTCCCTAAAAGGATATAGATTTAAAGCAGCAAAATTTCCAAATGACTTTTTCTTGGTATAGTGGAAATCAGGAACTATGGAGGCCATCAAGAAGCCACTATTTATTATCCATCACATAAAATAGCTACCTGTTATGACTTCAAAACAACTCAAACTTTTAGTACAGAATTTAGCCATTTTTTTTAATGTTACATAAACACTTAGTAATTTACTATGATATTAGCTAATTTTAAAAATTAAGGTTTTTCTTAAGTCCTTCCAAATCATAAGAGATTTTATATTAGGGAACTCTCATAGCCCATGAGCTGCTAGAACCAAGAATTGATATAAAGACTTCACTTTCTGGGGTTGGTCCAATATTGGTATTGACCACAGCTTTCTGAAATATCACTGGGCCTCAAGACTGTCATCAAACTTCTAAACTTCTGGTACTTCAATCACGAAATAGGAAAAGAAATCCTGAACACTTCGTGCATTGACATTTCTTAAAATTGTGCGGGGAAAGTGCAGGAGTGATGGAAATAGGACTGTGGGATAAAATAGCAAGGATACAAAGACCCTAACTTTTAAATGGGTTTTGGTGTTTAGATTTAATGCTACTCTTTAGAAAATTATTGAGCTAATGTTTGACATTAGCTGCTGAAAACTGTATAAAATACAGCAACTGGAATTAAACTAATAAAATCTTATATAGCATCAATCCATAGATTTAATAACTAGATAAGGGTGATTTGCAATGAGTGTATAGATAGTTTATAAGTAAGTGAGAGCTTCTAAAGTATTTAAGAAGTACTTACAGGTGCTTATAAACAAAGTCCTGTTTTAAGTAGTTTGAACATTCTTGCTAAAATCTTGTTTGCACGATTAGTTTGCTTAGTGGAACTTTTTTCA
Source organism: Phoca vitulina (assembly GCF_004348235.1). Taxonomy (NCBI): domain Eukaryota; kingdom Metazoa; phylum Chordata; class Mammalia; order Carnivora; family Phocidae; genus Phoca; species Phoca vitulina. The sequence goes on from NW_022589734.1 coordinate 2,866,017, forward strand.
GAGACTGTTACAGTGAGTTTTAATAAGCCTTGTGTCTGGAATGGCTCAAATCCTGACTCAGTGGGGCCTGGATTAATAAGGTTTTAAATTACCTCAAAACACAAGGCCTGTGCAAGATGTTAAGTATCGTTAGGACTCAGGGAGTTCAACAGTATGGTCCAAGCTAGAGGTAAGAAAATTCTAGTCACTTCGTCTACCAGGGCCATTTACCCCACAGAAAACAATTAGCCCTCTATGATTCTAACACCGTAAAGGAAAGAAAAGAGACAAATTTATATGGCTTGGAATACACAGCGACAGGAGATAATATCCTAAATCAACTGGCATTTTGACATGTGATATTGAGTTTAACAGTTTTCATTTTTGTCAGCTTATTATCTATCAGAAATTTCGGTAAGAGTGAGGAAAGCCTAAATCCCATAGCCTGTCACTTCACTCTATCAGGACCCATACCTCACCGTCTTGATTTTCCATTAATCCAATTAAAACATAACCATTTGTCTTCTCCATTCCATGAACCAAAGTAGAGAGCCACACTTCCAACATATGGCTTCCAAATTCAGCTGGATCCTCAACACATGGCAATCTTTCTGAATGCATTTCACTCAATGGAACAGTACCATGCCTCTTGAAATACACCACTTCCCTTGGTTTCTGAAACCACCAGGTCAAATTCTCCTCTTGCTTCTCTTATCACTCCTAACTAGGCTCTTACCATCTAAGACACCTTTATCTCTTGGTACCCCCAGAAGCCATCTTTTCATAGAGCTCACTTTTTCCAACTTTCTTCACAGTCAGTTACCACTTAATATGCTAACAACCTCCAAATCCTCACCTCTGATTCAACCATCTTCTGAGGTCCAGACAAGCATGTCCAAGCTGCCATCAGAATAGCTCTGCTTGGACTTCTTCCACCACCATTCACCCAGCTATACTGACAGAAATGTAGAAACCATCAAACCCATTCACTGGCTTCAGGGGCAAAAAAGAAGAATTGGGTTCTAAATTTCTGCTTACAGCAATATATTTCTTAACAATTGCCACAAAATAAAATTTGTATTTATTAATAGGTGAACTTAAAAATGAATATTTTATGTAGCATTTTATTGTTTTATTTATGTATATTCTCTGTATTATCTGAGAACATACTTTTCAACATCATTCCACTGTGACGACACACCAATAATTTTCCACCATCTTTTCCATTCTGTAACCAAAAAATGAGCAAGGTATTTAACTTTCCCTCAAATAAATCAACCATCACAAAATTACTTATATCACTTTGACCTATAAACTCATTTACATGAATCCACAATACATGAAGTTTTCTGAGTGTTCAAAGCAGTTAGGAGAGCCATTTCCAGAGCATACTGCAAATATTGTACCTTCAAATGTGCAAATGTTTTGAGCAATATGCTTACTGCAAGTTCTGCTGTTATATAATTTCCTGGGGTTTATCCTAGGGGTAATAAAAAGTGACAAAAGATAAAAGAAAGTTTCACAGGGGCACCTGGGTGGCTCAGTCGTTAAGCGTCTGCCTTCAGCTCCGGTCATGATCCCAGGGTCCTGGGATCGAGCCCCACATCGGGCTCCCTGCTCTGTGGGAAGCCTGCTTCTCCCTCTCCCACTCCCCCTGCTTGTGTTCCCTCTCTCGCTGTGTCTCTCTCTGTCAAATAAATAAAAAAAATCTTTAAAAAAAAAAAAAAAAAAAGAAAGTTTCACAAAGAGTATTCTTTGTACTCTTAAAAATATGATAGAAAATAAATAAATTACTTTAAAATTTAAAATTATTTTGAGCAAGTTTTTGTTGGGTGGAGTAACTACGTAAAAATCTCATCCATTTATAGCTTCAAAGTATGGATATACACATTAGATAATAAATGGTATTTTCCCCCTCAACCATCTGATTTTCCAAAAATCATCTTTAATTTTTTCATGAATTAAAAAATAAAACTGTTTCATTCTATAGTTCATAGTGACTTTAAAATCATCTCTGCTACAGAAACTGGCATTTCTAGTCAACTTGTCTATATATATATAAACACAAAACATCACCATTAAAGAAAAAAGGTAATCACCAGACTCCAAGGATGAATGAGATATAGAAAAACAGAATGCATCACCTCAGTGAGTTTTCAAATGTTCTGAATGATTTTAAGAAACATATTGGGGAATTTCATTGTATTAAGAAATGAGGTGAAGGTAAATGTATATATTAGTCAGACCCTGCAGTAGAAGAAAATCATGAGCAGGACAATTCAAATCAGAGTAATTGCCAGCCTATATCCAAATAATGACAACACATAGACATCCAGCTAGAAAAAGAGATCTGTGTCATTGAGTATAGGAACTTTTATAGTTTGAAATAACAGCATGACAAGTTATTTTTCTACCTTTTACATTCAAGAAAAGGACAAACAGCTCACAAGTATGGAGAGTTCAAGGGAATTTCTGGCTCTAATATTCCAAAAGCAATTCTAATTTTTGTATTCTTAAAAAAAGAACAATCAATGAAGGAAATAGGCCATATGGGGCACCTAGGTGGCTCAATCTGTTCAACGTCTGCCTTAGCTCAGGTCATGATCTCAGGGTCCTGGGATCAAGCCCCATGTTGGGCAGCCTACTCAGCGGGGAGTCTGCTTCTCCCTCTGCCTCTCCCCCCACTCATGCTCTCTCTCAGGCTCTCTCTCTCAAATAAATAAATGAAATCTTAAAAAAAGAAAAAAAATAGGCCGTATAATAAGATTTGAAAAGCAGAAAAAATAAATAAATAAAATAAAAAATAAGTAAACAAAACTGTACCCAAAGCCTCTTCTTTCAATAAAAGTGTCAACTCTAAACCAACTGAAGGGATCCGAAGGAAAAGCAATGGAGGGAATAAGAGTAGGAGAGGAGAGAAGAAATACAGTTTAATGGAATTTTAAAAGAACCAGAAGTTAAGTCTGGAAGTCTTGGATTTAATTCAAAGAACACCGAAGTTCTTATAAAAGATACTGACACATTCAGAGCAGCAGACAGGTCAAGATGGGATAAGGCAGGTCTAAGAGAGGGATAAATCTAGCAATGGAAATTTAATCTGTACCAAAAAATTCAGAAATAAAGGGGATAAAAACTGGTAAAGAAAAGATACTACAAATGGAAAGAAAAAAATAAATATTAAAATGTGATCAAAGCCACTAATCTCAATTAGAAATAGAAAATTAAGAAAGCAGTTCTCATATCTTAATCAGCAAAATTCTACAAAGAATCAATCAAAAAATAAATGTTATGGTACTCACCAAAAGAGATGGCTTAGACTTATTTTGAACAGAGCCTCAGTGACAGATGGGAAAATATAAGTGGTCTAATATATATGTTATTAAAATACAAGAACAATATTTCTAGATAAAATGGCTGAAAAATCATCACAGTTTAATTTGAATCTTTCAGATCCAAGAAACCTAATGAACCCCTAGCAGGATAACTACTTAGAAAAACCATACAGCACATTATAATAATATTATTGTAAACTGGTGATACAGAGAAAATTAAAGCAGAGGAGAAAAGATTTGAAGGGAAGCAAAGACAAGAATGACTGGAGATTACTTGTCAGAAGATGTAAAATAGAATATAATGGAAAAAAGATCTTTAAAGTGTTGAAAGTCACTAGTATTTAACAGAAGCTTAAAAGAATGATACACTGTGATCAGTGGGATTTATTCCAGAGATGAAAGAATGATCCAACATCTGCAAATGAATCAGTACACCACATTAACAAAAACAAAACACATGATAAAAATCATGATTGTTTCAAGAGATCCAGAAAAGGTTGCTGTGTAAGGGTTCTAATTTCTCTACATCTTCACTAACACTTGGTATTATTTGTCTTTCTGATTGCAGACATTTTCTAGCGGGTGTAAAGTGGCATTTCACTGTGGTTTTGATTCGAATTTCCCTGATGTTTTCATGTGCTTACTGGCCACTAACAATGTATGGAAATACAAATGATTTCTGTATATCAATCTGATATCCTGTAACTTTCCTGAACTCACTTATTAGTGCTAATAATTTTTTCTTGTATTCCTTAGGATTATCTAAATACAACATAAGATCACATCATCTGCTAACAGAGAAGTTTTACTTCTTTCTTTCCTATCTGGATACCTTTTATTTCTTTTATCTGCCTAATTATTCTGTCTAGAACTTCCAGTGAAACATTGAACAGAAGTGAAGAGAGCCCACAATCTTCTCTTATCTTTTATCTTAAAGGGAAAGCATCCAGTCTTTCATATTAAATACTATGTTAGCTGTGGGATTTTTGTAGATGCCCTTCTTCAGGTTGAGAAAGTTCTCTTCTACTCCTAAGTAGAATGAAAGAGAGTAGAATTTTTCAAATGTCACGTTTTCTGTTTGTCTTTTGAGGTGATTATGTGTTTTTTTGTCTTTATTCTATTGGATAGGTTTTATAACATTAGCCAAATTTTATGTTAAACCAGTTTTGCATTCCTGTGATAAATCCCACTTGGTCATGATATACAATCCTTTTTATACATTGCTGGATTCAGTCTATGAGTTATTTGTTCAGGATTTTTGCACCTATTCAAGAGATATTGGTATGTGTTTTCTTATGATGGCTTTATCTCGTTCTTGATATTTTAAAGTACATGTACACATAAAATTTTAAACTGGCATTATGTCTAGAAAACTGCTATGAGTCTTAGGAATTTTTTATCTAACTGATGCTGTATTCATATTTATCCCAAGAAAGTGGTATTTTGAGAAATATATATTGGGAATAATATATACTTAAAAATGATTTGTCATGTTTTATAGACACTACATATATGTGTGTGTGTATGTGTGTGTGTGTGTGTGTTTATATATATCAACACTCAATATGTATGCCTAAAGGTTATAATTTAGGGGTAAAAAAGTACAACATATATATATCACTTATCAGAGATGCAGATTATTAAATAGCAAGATTTAAAATAATATAAAAATAATCTTACCTTTTTAATACTTTCTCAATTCTACTATTTAAATTAGGGTAGGTAGAATGCTTCCAAGTTTTTTAAAATCTATTTTCTGGGAAGCAGAGTTTTACCTTAACTTTATAAAAACATTAAAATAACTACAGATAATATATTTTGCAATGCTTTCATAATCATGAGAAAATACTACAGTGAATTCAGATGTATACATTTTTTAAAAAATCAAAATCATCAGAGAGCTCCTTAATGAGAAAAATGCTTAGTAACAGAAATTCAATGGGGAAAATCATTAATATTTAATACACATGAAGCAAAGTGACTGTTTTCATAGCTAGAATAAATGCCTAATGAGAAAATGTATAGGATTAGGATGATAATAGAATTATCTGGAAATAACACATCTTGCACAGGAAGAAACCTTTTTTAAACCATACCTAGATAGATTTGTTTTCCTTAAATTATAGATGGAATGTTAACTGAAAAAGAGTAAAGCCTGAGACTGAATATGTGCTTATCTACTGAGCATATCTGAAAAAATAAAACAAATGTGGGAGGTTTTTGAAAAATCATTTTTCCTCTAAATTTCTTTAGCTCTCCTACCCCCAGCTGAGACGGTCTTGTGCTTCCTCCTTTGCCCAGCTGTTCCTTGTGCATTTGGCTTTAATCAGGTGCAGAGCAGGAACTCAACATCCTGTTGCCTTACTCTGATTAGGAGGAGTCAGATTCTACAAATTGGCAGGTTTCTGCTTTTAGTGATTCTATTTGATGAATCATTTGCTTTTAAGTATTTGAAAAGGGCCATTAGTGAAGCAGCAGCCCAGCCTGTTGCTATTTTCCGGTCTATTTATAACAAGCCACTCCAAGGATCCAAATGCTGACCCTCTTTATCCACTAAACCTAAAATTTAGGAATACAGCAAAAAAGAATGAATAAATGCCTACTATCTGAAATAATAACAGTAGTGATCAACAGCTGAGATGCTAGCTGTCATGGTCTTAAAACAATTAAAATATTAAACTAGCAGACTAAGAGACCAAGGTGCCCTTTTCTTAAGAAGCAAGAGACATAAAATGAGTATTTCAAGGCTGAGTCCAAAAACTCAAGGATTTGGTCTAGAAACACAGTAAATATAAAATTATTTTTAAATGAGTTTAAAAATAATAAATATAGAATTAAAGATATAAAGAGAAAAAGAGCCCAAAATTAATATAAATAAAATATTTATGACTCTTAGTCTCCAGATCTTAACTTCAATTTCCAAAACTCTAGTCCTAGATATAAGATACTGAAGATACTACCATCTTGAAGGGGTAGAACACTGCAGCTATATCCACAAATGACAATGTTCCAAGTCAGTTTACCTCCCCACCCATTCATGGAAACAGCTCCCCACCACATCACACACCATACAGCCCGCACGCTGAAGCTCCAGTCAGGCTGTAAGGTGATACTAACAATGCATATACCACCCAGCTGGTAGGGTGGCAAGGAGCCAGACTTCCTCAGCTGTATGTCTTGATTTAGAGGTTGTGAAATAGCAAAGTCTCATTAAGACTTGGCCACTGTCTCTTTCTCAACATCATTAAATTGCTAACACAGCAGGCCTAACATCAAATGGCCTTTGTGTAATCCTATTAAGCCAAAGGATGAGAAAAGCTGGACTTGACGATGAGGGAATGCTTTTCATGGAAACCTGAGTTTCATATCTACTTTATGGCCTGGCAGCCTCCCTAAGCCTACCAAGGCAACAGGGTATGGAAAGACGACACAGATAACACATGTAAGTTATGCCCAAACCAGGAAGACGCAATGCCAAAAGGACAGGAAATGGGGTCTAAAGAAACCAAAGTGGAGCAATTTTTGTTTATTTAATGGCACGGCGGGGGGGCAGGGAGCGGGGAGGAAAAATATAAAGCAAATAGATCAGCCAGAGTATGAAGGGCAAAACCATTAAAGTACTAAATGTAAATGGGTGGATGGAAGACACATGCACAGCAAGACTAGTCCCTGATCCCTGATGGGCAGCAACTCATGTTTTGAAAGCCAAGTGATAATTCTGTGGCATTTTTCTGGTATTCTTTTGCATTTGTGAGATTCATAAGATAAAAAGAAGTACAGTGATGCTACACATTACTTAAAACAATAGAGTTTAAATGAGTTTTGAAATTTAAATTTTAAAAGGAGGAAAAAATCACATATCAGACAACTTGTTAAATTTACTAGCACTTATGCAGATTACAAAATGAAAATCACCACCACATTTAACACAACAGAAAACTGAGCTTCTTAGGAACACAGTATCTGTTATTTATATGCCACTGATGCTGGTGTACAACACACTTTAGACTGAAGTATGTGTTTTTGAATTTCACTGTGCATTTGAAAATATATGGGAACACTGTTCCAAAAAAAGATAAGATTTTGCTAATAGGTAAGTAGTTTGGAAACCAGTCAATTAGAAAGGATCCCAGGCAAATATTTTTTTTTTTAGAACACACCAGGCAGGTAGCTGAGAGAACCCCCTAAAACTAACCAGCTTTCCTTCTGAGGAATAACAGACCTATCCAGGCACTTGTCTTCTAAAAACTGTTTGTCCTTAACACACAATTAAGTGATTTTTAAAAAATTATTTATAATTGGCTTTGATCACTTATTTCTTTACACACACGGATCCTAGGTCGACATAGCAAACATCAGGCAACACTGATGGGGGTCCTAGAATCTAAGCGAATGACTGTAAAACTGTATTCCCAGAGGTGTTTCAAATAGTCAATTTGAATTTCATTTAAATTATATTGAAAATTATACTCACATTCATATGTAAATTACATTAACATTTAAAGTAGTGGCAACTACCTAAATATGTACTTACGTTGTCAAGTTAAACTCATTTTTTAAAAGATTTATTTATTTGAGAGAGAGAGAGAGCACACACAGACAGAGGGAGAGGGAGAAGCAGGCTCCCCGCTGAGCAGGGAGCCCGATGCGGGACTCTGTCCCAGGACCCTGGGATCATGACCCGAGCCGAAGGCAGATGCTTTTAACTGACTGAGCCACCCAGATGCCCCAAGTTAAACTCATTTTTATTTAGACTTCAGAATAAAGCTTTTCCTGTCTTATATAAAGTGTCATTAACTGAGATGGTTAAAAGCAACAAAAGGATCAGACTCTGTCTCTTCCTCATAATAACTATTTGTTGGATAAAACTCTCTGCTATCATTTTCGGAATTCAAACATGAAAACTTGGTTGAAACTGATGGAACCTGTAGAGCATGGCAGAAGCAAAGGTGTCACCCCTCTTTCTGGGACCCCTTCCACAGGCCAGGTTACACAGACACTGCACAGAAAGCAAAGAGGTAACACCCAGAAGAATTTTCACTCCTAGAAGAAAATAAGAGAAAATGAAAGACTCTCCAAAGTAAGCATATTTAAAATATTCAAAGAGATAAGTAAACTTGCCTTGGTAAGTAAAGCTACAAAATAAGAAGAGATGAGTTGAAGAAAGCACCAAACGGAAACTCCATGTAATTAGTAAAATAGCAACAAAAGCCATCAATGGGTAGGTTGAATGGAAGACAAAACACTCATGACTACAGGCAAAATCAAGATATTTTCAGACAAAGGCAGAGAGTATATAAGTCATATGCCTTCACTAAAACTACCACTAAAGAACCCACTTTAACCAGAAGGAAATTAAACTCAAGAAGCAGGAGCAGGATGGAAGAAGTAAGGGTGAGCAAATAAACCGGTAAACATATGGATAAATATAAATAATTACAAGCTATATTTAAAAACAAGAAAAATAACTGATTGATTTCAAAGATATGCAAACTGGACAGCAAAAAATTAGAATATGGAAGGCATCAGATCAAAGTGTTCGGAGTACACAATGAGAACTATTATTCAGATTTGGATTTTATAAAGTACGTGTGTTAAAATTAAGCATAACAGCAAAAAGAATACAAATGAAAAGTATAACTTCTGAACCAGTAGCTGAGGGGAAAAAAAAAATTAAAAAATTCATCAAACTAACAACAAGGAAGAAACATGAAAAAAGAAAAAGAAAAAGTTGAAAACACATATTAACAAGATAAAAATAAGTACCTATATATACATCAGTAATAATAAATGTAAACACATTAAATACTCCATAAAAGTGACAAATAAAATTGAAGTTACAAAAAAGAAATGCCTAATTATTTTTCATAAACATATACTTAAATGGACACTGAATGGTTGAAAATATAAGGAAGAGAAAAAGAAATCCCAAGCAACTACTTAGGAAAAAAAGTCGATTCAGTAATATTAATTCATTTTGCTTTAAATCCCAGTATTAACAAGAATAATGAGGTATACTGTTCATACTGGTAAAACCATCCACCAAGAAGTATAATAATCATAAACAAAGGAAAACAGATAAATCCACAATGATAGTGAGAGATTAATACTTTATGAGAATATTATAATCTTCAATGTAATCATTTAGGAAAAAAACAGACTAAAATAAATGAGCTTAATAGTCAATGTAAGAAACAGAATAATGTACCCAAAGAAAGCAGAGGATATTAAAATTAAATTTTTGTTGAGATTCTGAAATCTAATTTCTTTCCATTTGTGTTCACTTGTTGCCGAAACCATAAACTAAGGTCTGACATAAAAAGATACTAGAGCCTACTGAAAATAAATATTTAGAACTCTTGATGTGTGCGTATACCTATATACACACATAAACGAGGGTTTCTTTTGGTACTTAAAGAATTTTCCAAATCAAGCATTTACTTAAATTTATATGTGCTGTTATTAATCGGGTAAATTCAACTAACATATTGCATGAATAATGACTATGCTGGCTCAAAACAAAGTACTTTCCACCTTAAACTGTAACCTTTGGATCTAAAAATGAATGAATGAATGATCACTCAGAATGAATAAAGATGTACTCCATGCAGCTAGTTGCCAGATCAAGATGTTCTCTGGCAATATGAACACACTTCAGGGTGAAGTCAGTATTTGGAAAACGCAAAATGAAAAAATTAGGCATGTTCTTTCTTAACAAACCTACACAGAAAATAATTCTTGCTCAAATGAATAATCAGCTCTGTAAAAAAGATGACTTCACTGGTCACGTGTTAAATTATCAAGTCTCCCTTACTCTAAGATGTTATCTTTAAAAAAAAAAAAAGTTTTTAAAACACTACCTGGCCCTTAGAATTTTTTTGACATGACAAAATAACTTTTAAAATTAATTTTAAAATTGCTTAGAACATTTTGTTCAAATGCTCACATTTTACTATTATTTTTCAATGTAAAAGGTTTAACCCTCCTCAGAACAATCACTTTAGTTCAATTAGCACCATTTAGCTGCCAAATAAATAAATAAATAAATAAATAAAAAACCAATGCTCAAAAGGCAAAGGGAGGTCAAAGGGCCACCACCTGGTCCTGGGCCACAGACCCCCTGGGCTTTCTGGCCATGTGGCTCTCTTTATCTCAGCGTGTAGAAAACCTCCCGACTTCTCTCAACTCAAACTCAGAAGGCTCCAGACTTGGTTCTCAAGCATGCACTTCACTCTCCATTCACTAGGCTCCATTTGTTCCTTTGCCGATCGCTGGCATCACTTGTCCAGCCCTAATACAAACATCTTCAGCGTGCATCATGGGTTTAATGAAGTGGAAAATAAGGATCATAAGGACTTTTCAAACACAAAGTCAAGCAAAAAGACCTTTGCAAGTTATACATGAAACATGAAAAGAAGGTTTAATATTAATGCATAGAACATTTCTGTTGGCAAATGAGAGTGTGCTATTCAAAACCACCAGCATCTAGAGTAGTTTAACATCCCTGGTTACAGGTACAACCTTGTCAGTTTTTTCCTTTGTAAGATTTGGACACGTTATCAGCAAAATGTATAATTTTAGCATTCACATGTCCTAAACTGCTTACAACCAATCTCAATTATTTCCTAGAAGTTCTTCACAAGGACCGGTTTTGATGATGACTATAGATACATCACAAAGCGAACTTCACAGAACCTAGTGTTGATGGATGAGGCCGTCAACTATCTGGCCGCCAGATTAAGTGGGATGTTGGTATATATTAATCAAGTCTAAATTAAGCTACTTTATAAAATAAATGTAATATCTTCATTAATTTATTGAGTGTTGCCTATGGAAGAGCTTTGTACTAATCCTGAGATGTTATCGAGAAATAGGAAATGAGCCAATAAATTTTTCTAATGAATATACAGAACATATAAGAAATAAGACAATAAAAAAAAGAAATAAGACAATAACAAGGTCAAAGAAGAAGAGACAAAAATTAAATAAAAACTCCAGAAACTATGGAGTACATATTAACATGCATATAAGCAAAAATATGGTAAACTAGAAGCTGAAACCAGAGAATATACAATAAGAGTATAAAACAAAAGAACTCTGTCTACAATGGCTTCGTGAAGAGATGATCCTTGCTGGTCCTTTTGAATTTGAGCTTTCTGATTAAATGAAGAGGAGTGGTTTTCATGAGGAGAATGTGGGGCACTAGGCAAGGCTGAGGCAGGAGTGGGCAAATTTTGTGCTAGGAGTTTATCTGGGGAGAGCAAGTGAAGGTGTAGGGAAAAACAAAAGGCAGTTCAGTATGGTGAGTTTCACAGGTAGAGAACTCTGAGACACAGGACTTAACTCTTTTTTTCTTCTCCTTTGATTTCCAGTATGCTCAGAAGGGGGCTTTGGTGATTTTTCTTAAAGTGGGAGATTGAGAAAGATGATTTTTATTTGGATATATATAAAATATGTAGAAATAGAGGGGGAGGTGGAATTCTTTTAAGAAAAAGAATGTCCAGGAGAAAAGCGTTAGGGTTTAGAGTAAGAAAGATTGACATAATGCCAATAAGATTGGGCATATTAGTAAGAACAAATAACAGAATTTACTGATGTCTGAATAGCAAATAGAAGACAAAGGATACTTCCAGAAACAAAGGTAAGGAAATCAGAGGACCAGCAGAGTACATGATAGTTACTGGAAAACAAGGTTAAAATGGTATGACATAATACAGACTTAACAAGAAGTTATAAATATATGTTTCATAAAGCTTATAAGAAGTCCTTTTAATAAAAAATAGATTTATAAATGAAATGTGAAAAGTTGAGGAAATTATCTACATAATCAAATTGGCTTTCTATAGTGATCTAATTAAACTTACTACGACTGAAGAATCCTTTTCTTCTACACTTTTAGACTCAAAAATTTCTAGTGTCCATAGTTGTTTGAACAAAGGTTTAAAAAAATTTTGAATACTTAAGGGAAAACAAAGAATTTGTGGCAAAAGAACACCCTTAAAGATAGCTATTATAAAAGGGCCTAGCTAAAGAGGTCTAACTTGTAAAATAATATCATACATATTTTATAAGTTCTGCAGTAAATCTCCATTTTACTTTCCTTTAACCAATATCTTTAAATGCAAAAAGACTACTCTCAGTAAAGCAAAGTCTTAGTCCGTTCAGCATAATTAATAAGAATAAGTTAGCTCAGTACATGACATGGATCTAAAACGCCCTTACAAGTTGAAAGCAGCACAGACAAGAAGATAACTTAATTGAAGTTAAATATGTTTCAGTTTTTCTGAGTGGAGAAAAGGCACACATATTTTTAAATCCTAAATCATTTACCCTCTGCAATTATCTCATCTACCAGAACTCCAAAATCAATTTTAGTGGACTTTCATTTATGCTTTATAATAGGAAAAAATGACACATTTCCAAATGTAATTAACCAAAACAAAAATTCCTAGGACACCCCATGTAATTCTGAGTGGACTAAACAATACATCTTAGTCGCTCAGGACAAAAGGTCATTTGGAAGGGATGTGCCTTTAAGGGTTTACAAAGGCTTGGTCTTCAGTCCTATAATAAAAGAGGAAGCACATCTCAGTAAAGGAAGGATGCCCACTTTAAATAAGGAAATGGGTTTGCAGGATGCACACATGCTGCTTTCTATTAATGATAAGCACAGTCTACAAAAAGAGCTCAGACTGCTTTAACTTTCATGTAGAATACCTGCAGAGAATGCCTACCATAAACAAAATGACAAGTAATGTGTCCACTCACCATTTATTAAATGATTTATGTGTTCATAATAGAGGCTAGTAAATACTGATGACTATATTCCAGTTAAGAGCTGTAATTACTGGTGTGATGATTGTATACCAGGATCAACGCCAATAATGTTTTGGGAGAGAAGCATACTTTAGAGGTTTATGAGGATAATTATACAAGATAGATGGCTTTGCTTGGTGATTTTTTTTTTTTTAAGCCAGAGGGAATAAGAAGGCAGAGATTTCTTAGGACCTTTATCGTAACTTAAAAAAAATACTTTATTGTATATATTTAAGGAATGTAAAACATTGTTAAAGTTTGCTCTCCTTCAAGACAAAGTAAATCTAATCAAAATCCTAACAAATGTTAATATAAGTTTAATTTTTGGCCATCACTTTTGCTTCTCTCTCTCTCTCTGCCTCTGTCTTCTCTGTCTCTCATGTGTGTGAGACACACACACTAATCAGACATTTTTCAACTACAGTAAAATATGTTACAACCCTTATTTAATTACTCAGTTGGTGACTGTCCAACTTGTCAACTTGCCCTGCCTCTGATCCCCTCATATTCCTTCTCACCATCTACCGGTAATCCTTGGGACATTTTCCTATTTCTCAGCACCTCAACTAAGAGGTATGCAATGGTAGATAAATTACCTACCTAGCCAAAACTCATTACAAGTTGCCTAGGGTATTGGTGACTTCCAAGAATTGCCTCGATGATGAAGGGAGACCAGATTACAAATTGCACCGACAATCCAGCCCAACCTCTCCATACGGTGTTAAGCGGCAAATTTTGTAAGACTGGGAAACTACTTGCTCATAAGTACTATAAGATCTGTATCAAGCATCATTCTATTAGGAAATATTCTTGAGTTGTGTTCTGGCAAAATCTGAGGCTGAATAAGTATATGCTTGTGGATCCACATATCACCCCTAAAGAGAAAAAGTTTATCTGCAGTAAAGTTATCTATAATTTTAACATTGAAATATTTCTTTGAAATATTAAAAATAAAAAATTAAAATTGCTTCTTCAAAATATTTCTTTGAAATGAAAGAAGCAATTTTAATTTAAGCATGAATTTAAGTCTTGTGTCATCTGGAATTATATATTGGGATATGGAGGAGGCAGCATGAAATACTATTTTCCATGCTTCGGGTCCCTTCAGGATTTTAATCTGATTCTGGTCAAACCTCTATTATAAAACAGATTGCACACATTTTATCTAACTGTTGAGCTGTGTTTCTCCCCCTGAGATAACAAGCACCATAAGTACAGTCCAGACAGGTGGACAGGTTGAAGGAGGAGGGAAATGCAGGGCCTCAACAGGGACCACGACACAGTCCAGGTCACTCTCCACAGTGCATTGTGTCTATCAGGCCAGAGTTCTCTGTTACCGACTGGTTACTGTCCATCTCCTCCACAAAAGTTTGTGCTTTTGGTCAGGACTTTTTAAGATTATTTTAAAATAGAGAGTGAACAAGAGTAAATACATACCCACATTTTCTTAAAATGTTTGTGGAGGTGGTGCATGGGAATGCTCGTCAAGTTTCGTGAGGCTGGAGAGCCAAAAGATAACTGAGGCAAACCTTACTTTGGTGTTTGGAAAGCACCTAAATGATATTTTGCTATTCTTATTTCAGCATCTGAGAATTTCTAGGGAGAAGAGAGGACACACAACTTCAAATGTTGCCCCAGTTTCTATTTTACACAGACTTGCTTTATACAGCAATATAAAATGCTTTCTTATCTAAAATTTCCCCAAGGATCTGCAGTGAACAGAGTTTATACAACAGACTTGACCACAATAAGTCTCAAAGGCTCTAATACTCTCCAGGGATCAATGACATGTGTGCAGAGAAGAATTTATAAGACTCACTATAACAGTTCCCTTGGAACTATTACTTTCTGATGGGGGAAAGTAATAGATATTTTTAAAAAGTAACACACTTGCCAAAATACGTACTGGCTCCAAAGAAGGCTGTGTGCATTAAGCAAACATAGTAAAACCGTTGTAAAGTGCTAACACTAAAATGTGGATATGCTGCAGGTCAAAACATATTCCTTGCAAACAGTAATATACAGCCCGTGTTTCACTAAAATGTGAAAAGCCTAGAACATGACTATTATCCTTGTGACTCAGTATCAATACAATAAAAAGGCTTTTCTCCAATTCCTTTATTATAAACAAAATCAATTATTACCGTGTCAACTCTCTCACACGTAAAAATGATCGTATTACTTTCTACAGCAGGGTCACAAATTCAAATGCCTAGAGGGGCAAACATGTAATATAAATAAGCAAAGCAGGGCAGGTGCAGGCTGTGGTAAACTCAGGCAATATTCCTCAAACGTGAACGTGCATAAAGGAATCACCTACCTTGTTTCAGTGCATAGCCTGATGTAGTAGTTCTGGGGTGATGCCCAAGATTCTGTATTTCTAATAAGCTCCTTGAGAAGCAATGAACTAGGAGGCTCTTTTTCCTTTCTGCTAATTTGCCTCAGATGACAGTCTCCACGCAGGAATGCAACCAGGCTCAGTGCTGACCGATTTCTCAAAAGCAGCCAGAAATCCATTCATTCAACAAATATGCCAACCTCATCTGTGTTCCAGGTATTCTAGGCACTGAAGATACAGTAACGAGCCAAACAGACAAAGCTGTATGCCCTCATAGTTAACTTGATAATAGGAGGAGAGAGACACCCAACAACATAAATAAGTAAAATGTACAAACTAGCAGCTTAGGAAAAATAAATACAGTGGAAGAGGAAGCAGAAGAGGGATAGTGCGTTTGCGGGGTGGCAGTTACAGTTTTAGACAGGGTGACCAGGAATGGTCTCACTGAAAACATGACATTTGAGTCCCTTAAAAAAGATGAAGAAAGCTATGAGGATATCTGGCGGAAGACAAAGCCAAGGTGTGAAAGCTGGGGTTAGAGCTTTCCTGGTGTGCTAAACTGAACTAGTATGGAAGCCAGGTGGCTGAGAAGCAAAGTGAGCATGGGAAAGGACTGGGAGGTCATCTAAAGCCTAAGTGCTTTACATATTCTCCTCTGATTTTTAAATGCTAAAAACTAGAAAACATTAAGCCAATGGCCATCACTTCTTAGCTTCTATAATTCCAAGACTTTGAAAATACAATTAACATTTTAGTACTATGCTTTATGAAGAATTACTTTATTGCCTAATTTCTTCTAAATTCTTCAACTATAATGAAAATATATAATTTAATAATCAGAATGTATTATTCAACATGTGTGTACACAAAGATCCACAAAGAATAAGTGCAGATGTTAGGATCTCTCAGTGATCAAAGGGTGAAATAAAATCCCAGCAAAAGACAATATTCAGTTGTCCTTCATCTATGAATTTGCTGCCTCTCTTCCATCATCTAGAAGACAGATACTCTGGTGGTGGTGATAGGTTTGTACTGGAGACCTCCGTCTCTTCTTCAGCCTCTCTGTAATCAATGTCAAGTATTTGAAAGGAGAGCAGCCCAGGTCAGGGAGACAGTAAATCTAATTTGCCTTTTATCTTCCTGATATAGAATCCTGTACAGCTGGAAATCGCAAAGCCAAATCTACAACCTTTCTCTGGGAAGTCTATAGAATTTCATGTATGTAATCTTTACACTAATCTGATTCTTGGTACTATCTTACTTTGTTACCTATCCTTTCCCATTGTCTCAGTTTCTTCCTACCAATATTAAATTCATTTTCTCTTGGCATATTGTATGTATCATCAAACTCCTTACGTTTCCTTAAATCCTTTTCAAAATAAGATGTGGAATCCATTCATTCATTAACTATTTATTGAGTGATAGATCTTATTTTGGGTGCTCAGCCTACATCAGAGAACAAAACAAAGATCCCTGCCCTTAGGGAGCTTACAAAAGTAAAAATATATATACAGGCAAACAAGAAAAAAGCAACTTGCTCACAAAGAGTCCGATTTAACCAACAACATAATTAGTAGTAGCATTTCCACTCTTCATTGTAAAACTGCTAATTCACTGCTAGTTAAAATGTCTTCCACAAGGTCACAGTAAAAACAGTGCCAGCATTTAGAATATAACCCATCTTGAGAGACATGAAATAGTTCCTCTTACTGATTTGCTATATAATTCACTGACGCCTAGAGGAAGAGAGTGCAAAGAAAATTTTTATACAAATTTGGGATTCTTCAAATTTCATTTTTAAAAATTCTAAATTAAAAGTCATAAAAATGAAAGTAAAAAAATGTAACATGTGGTTAAACTAAGTTACTGGTATTTATTCAAAGGAAAGAATATATTAAATCTTGCAATGAGATGAATAAATAATCATGCAAGAAAAGAAAGATTCATGTCTTCGCAATTCAAGTCATTTCCATTACTAGATTATTTTTAATTGATATTCTCTTCATTTTTAATTTGAGCCAAATCATATGACCATGAAATAATAATTGTATAATCATTGAGTCAATGATTTATTAATCAATGAAAAACTGCTGAAAGAAACCATGAACCCAAGCATGAGATTAATAGTAAAGAACTCAGTGAGATGTTCTCAAAGTATCACATTATACTGCTCTTAAACTGATAAACTAAAGCAATATTTATTTCCCTCAAAAATTATCAATTTGTTTGATGAGAGGTGGTGGGGTTGGGGGAAGGGTGAAGGGAGCTCCATTATCTTTGTTCTAGGGCCCAAGGAAACCTTTACAGCCTTCCTAGAAAAGATGTACATTGACAGTGGTCAGGCATGGAAAAAAATTCTTTATCACTGAACCAAATGTTATTCTCTTTCCTTAAACCTTCTTTAGAGTAATTCCCACAGAGCAAGTGGCAACATTTAATTCATAAGAAGAAATTTATTTCTTGAAAGAATGGTCTCACAATATAAGGAGGTTTCTGGAAATTAATTTCTTAAGGGATTAAATTGTCAGATGTTGGCTGCCATTGTCTTTTATTGTACTGTTTGCCCCATAGTATGTCTGTACATGGTACCTTAGATCCTAAAGATACAGAGCAGTGGTACTTAAACCAGGTTGCACAAGGTAATCAGCTGGGTGTACTTATTAAAATGCAGATCCTTGAATTCAACCTCTAAAGAATCTGTTGTAGTAGCTCTGAGGTGGAGGTCTAGATGCTGTATTTTTGATAAATGCCAAGATCCTTCTAATATAGCCTCCTTATAAATAAATATTTTCGAATCACTTATCCTCAGCAGAATGTGTACCCCTTGAAAGAGATATATAATGGCCACAGGGATATGGAAAAATATTAAAGCTTTTATATTTATTTTTACCTCTTTCAATTTTTGAGTTGAGTAATTTATAACATACAAATATGTTAGTACAGGATTAAGAGTATACAATTTATAAATATATGTGCACATATAAATGCATATATGTGTATAAATAGGGGCTTCATGTTCAGAAATAACTTTCTGATCAAAAATATATATACTGATTTGAAGAGATACATGCACCCTGATGTTTACAGCAGCATTATCAACAATAGCCAAATTATGGAAAGAGCCCAAATGTCCATCAACTGATGAATGGATAAAGAAGATGTGGTGTGTATGTGTGTGTGCATGTGTGTGTATATATATATATATATATATATATATATATATATATATGTCAAGTATTTGAAAGGAGAGCAGCCCAGGTCAGGGAGACAGTAAATCTAATTTGCCTTTTATCTTCCTGATATAGACTATATATATATATATATATATATATATATATATATATATATGTATATATACACAATGGAATATTACTCAGTCATAAAAAAAGAATGAAATCTTGCCATTTGCAATGATGGAGCTAAAGAGTATTACTCTGAATGAAATAAATCAGTCAGAGAAAGACAAATACCAAATGACTTCACTCATGTGGAATTTAAGAAACAAAATAAATAAACATGGGGTGGGGGGAAGAGAGAAAAAAACCAAGAAACAGAATCTTGGGGCATCTGGGTGGTTCAGTCAGTTAAGTGCCCGACTCTTCATTTTGGCTCGTCATGAGATCAAGCCCCATGTTGGGCTCTACACTTAGCACAGAGTCTGCTTGTCCCCCTCCTTCTGCTCCTCCCCCTGCTCTCTCTCTCTCTCTCTCTCTCCCTCTCTCAATCTCACACACACACACACACACACACACACACACACACACACACACAAATAAATAAATAAAATCTTAAAAAAAAAAAGAAATAAACAGACTCTTAACTACAGAGGACAAACTGATGGTTACCAGAGGGGAGGTGGGTAGGGAGATGAGTGAAATAGATGATGGGGATTAAGAAGGGCACTTGTAGTGATGAGCACCAGGTGTTGTACATAAATGTTAGATCACTAAACTCTACACCTGAAACTAGTATTACACTGTATGTTAACTGTTAAATTAAAAAGTAATAATAATAAAGAGTATTTAGAGCTACACACACACAAAATGTACATTGATCTAAGGGTACAAACTTCCAGTTATAAGATGAATAAATTCTAGGAATCTAATGTAAAGAATGATGATTATAGTTAATAATACTGTATCATACACTTGGAAGTTGCTAAGAGAGTAGATCTTAAATGTTCTTGCTACAAAAAAGAAATGGTGCTTATGTGAGGGAATGGATAGCAAATGCTCTGGTAGAAATGATTTTGCAATATATAATTGTATCAAAACAACACCTTTTACACCTTAAACTTACACAAAGTTATATGGCAGTATCTCAATAAAGCTGGGGAAAAAATTTTAAAAATAAAAAGTACCAAAAAATGTACATTGATCTTCTATAATAGGAGTCAGCAGACTTTTCTGCTAAGAATCAGATGGAAAATATTTTAAGCTTTGTAGGCCATATCCAATCTCTGTTGTATATTCTTTGTGTTTTTCTTTTACAACCTTTTAAAGTATAATAACTGCCAGTTACAAAAGACTGCATATTTCATGATCCATTTGTTTGAAATGCCCAGAATAGGCAAATCTACAGAGACAGAAAGTACATTAGTAGTTGCCAGGGGTTGGAAGGGTTTGGAGAGAAATGAAGAGTGACAGCTAACAGGTATGGGGGCTCTATTTGGGGTGATGACATTGTTCTAAAATTGATTATGATGATGGTTGCACAACTCTGAATTTTATACTTTAAATAAGTGAACTATATGGTATGTGAATTATATCTCAATAAAGCTGTTATTAAAAAATGTAACACCATTCTTATCTCAGGACTGCATTTGGGCCACAGGGTCATAGTCTGCCCACTGTTGATCTATAGCAACAGTTCTCAAAGTGTGGTCTGGGAACCCCTGAGACTGCCCGAGACATTACAAGGGGAGCTGCAAGTCAAAAATATTATCAAAAAATACTAAGATGTTATTTGTCTTTTTCAGTCTTATATTCTCACATGTATACATCAGAGTCTTCCAGAGGCTACCTGACATGTGGTATCAAAACAGACCAAATGCAGAGGCAGATATGAGAATCCAACCAATCTTTCTTCCTGCCTGGAATGTAAGCATAGTAATACCCAAGGTGAAGTCATCACCAGAAGACCATGAGGAAGAAAGTCCAGGTTAAGGATAGTTGAGAGGAAAACAGAAAAAGATGGCACCCTGATAGCACTGCACAATGGCTATATCTTCTCTAGTCTACCTTCTTAAAACATCCTGCTACATGGAGAAAATAAATTTATTTAAGCTATTTTCGAAGATTCTGTAATGTGAAGCTGAATAAATTCTTTATGTATACAGCATCATACCTCGATAAAAGTCAGTATCTAGAACACTGTCTAGCCTCAGCAGGCCTCATGCAGGTCACTCACTGAGGAGGGCAGGTCTCACTGTGAAACAGCAAAGAGGTCAAATCAACTCTTCTGCCTTCAGATGCCATGCTTTCTTTCCCCAGTGCTCTGAATGCTTTGTTTGATCTGTGTGGATGCCCTTCTCCTCATTTTCCAAAGTTTAAAGCTTATCCATTTTTCAAGGCTGAAACCCAACTAACAAGTCAGCTCCTCAAAAAGAGGTCTTCCTTGGGGCGCCTGGGTGGCTCAGTCAGTTGGGCAGCCAACTCTTGATTTTGGCTCAGGACATGATTTCAGAGTCCTAGGATCCAGCTCCATGGTCAGTCAGGCTCTGCGCTCAGCAGGGAGTCTGCCTGAAATTCTCTCTCTCCCTCTTCCCCTCCTCCCACTCACATACACATAAGCTTGCTCTTTCTCTAATAAATAAATCTTTAAAAAAAAAGTCTTCCTTTATTTCCCAAAGAATCATCCACTATTCTTACCTCCCACACCTGTGCCTCAAATGCATTTAACACTTTCTACTTTACATTATTCATTTCTCTTATAATTCCACTAAACCACCCTATTCACTTCTGTACCCCCACTTCTGTCATAATTAGCACAGGACTTTGCACTAAATAAAAGCTCAAATTAGTCAATTATATCAATATTACTACTCCTAACCAAGTTCTTTAGGAAAGAGAAAACACACAGGACAAAGCAAAAAAGTATTCAAAAATCCCCTCTCCATGAGTAATCTCATGTCTTAGGCTAGTCTGGACTACTGGAGCATCTCAGCCTCTTATTGTGCCATTAAGAGTTAAAGAACAGTGTTCTCCTTTCACCCAACTTTAATTTAATATAAGTATTTTTGTGCTTAATGAAAATCAACTCAACCCTTAACTCCCTTTTAAAGTCAATGAAGGAAATCAGGGAGACTTAATTAAATGGTGAAATAAAGCCCTATTAAGGAGGATTTATGACCCTTCTGTGTAAAGTGTTTAAGATAACAAGGTGTTGGTAAATTAGGTTTTAGCTGGATAAAGATCTAAATATATCAGTGTAACAGATTATAAAGTTGTCTTTTATAAATGCACATCTCAGGAATGGACTAGCTTGTTGATTCTTTAATATGTTTGTTAACTGGAAACAAAATCATTGCTTTTCAGTGCCTTATTGCTAGATGTGAGGTTGGTTAGCTATTGCCATCTAGAAATCCAAAAAGCTATATTCAACATGTGAGGGTCTGTCTCAGGGATCCCTTAGTATTTCTACTGCTCTAGGCTTTAGCTGTCCATACTAAGCATATAGATATTCCTGGCATCATCCATTATAGTACTTGTCTATTCCAAATAAGCAGGGCTCCAGGCAAAATGCCAAGAATTTTAAACAATAGAATCATATATGCTGATCAATGATAATTATCTTCCTATATATGTTAGGAAGTAAATATAGGATATACTGAGGGTAAGCAGTTATCCTCATGAAGATATTCTATAGGAAAAATAAACCCTCAAGTAGGTTAAAAAAAACTGCATCATGGAAAGACTTCAGAGCCTTTAGTATGCTAATGTATCCTGTGAAACTTGCAAGGAAGTAATGTTCCCCCAAATTAGTATGGCCACAGATCCCTTATGGTATCTTGAGCCATAAATTACACTTTCAGAAGTAAGGTTTAAAATAAATACTCATTAGATGCCTAATTTCCACTTCTGTTCTACCTGGAATTATTTTCTGGAGGCAAAAAGATACTGAGGTAAAAATATGAACTCATAAAATGAAAGGAAAGAACCATCAGTAGCATTATGATTATCAACAACATTTCTCTAATGAAAGGTATCTCCACTTACAGAGCTGGGAAAATGGTTCAATCATACTGTCTGCTTATCAACACTTAATAGACTTGGAGCTCTTACATTAACTGTGTCACTCCCAATCCCCTGCAATACACATCTTCTGAGTGCTATTTTTTTTTTTAAGATTTTATTTATTTGAGAGAGAGAGCATGAGTGGTGAGGAAGGGCAGAGGGGGAGGGAGAAGCAGACTCCCTGCTGAGTAGGGAGGCCGATGCGGGGCTGCAACCCAGGACCCTGAGATCCTGACCTAAGCCTAAGGCAGATGTTTAACTGACTCACCTAGGTGCCCTGAGTGTTATTTTATTTTATTTTTTTAATAAGAAGAGGGTAGGAGAGAGATGAAAATCCTAGCAGAGATTTATAAATGGTCCAAAAGGTAGGCAAACCAGATTAATTTTCTACAATCTGGAATCAGTCAAAAGCTATGGTATGCTGCAGTAACAGGAGCTTTCAAATAAAACATTCCCACTGAAATATGTACCTTCCCACCTCATGCCCCTCACAAGTCAGCACGCCATGGGGGCTCTGCTCTTCCAGGGACAAAGAGCCTGCATCCTGACAGTGCTTCCATAACAATGGGGGCCTGGGGGAGATGAGACAGCAAAGGAAACTGCCTTCAGAAAAGTCAGAAATCAAATGGGCTGAGAGGCTGGATCCTACCTTGTACCCAGAATGAGAAAACTGAACATCTGTCACAGCATCACTGTTCAACTATATTTTTAAGAAATTTCTAGAAATTAAGTTGTGAGGTGACAGAGTGCCTGGATTTCTTGTCTAGGAGAATCTGATTGTCTTGGGATTTGGTTCTGCTGCTCTCTAGTGTTTACAAACACTAAAGCTGGTCCTCCCTTACCACCAAGATCTAAAAGTTGCTAATTTGCACATTATTTTTAATGTAGCCTGAAATGAAGACAGAAAGATAACAAGTAAATGAAGACAGGGGAGAATGGGAAAGACAGAAGAGGGAAAAGAGTGGCGGTTAAAAGCTACCATAAGCAGTACAACAGTGGTTTACAAAAATAAATGTTTTAACCACTCCTTGCTACAATGTATCTATAGATTACCTGCCTTGGTAAACCATACTTTTAAAGTTAACCTTGAACCTTGAAATAAAGAGGAGGGAAAAAACTGGCTCACCAAAGAAATCCCTTATAAATTAAACCCTGAAGTTGGACGAGGCCACTTTTCACTGAAGATCAACCTCCTTCCCTCCCCCCACCTCCTGACACAATGCTGTTTTTGTCCCCACTCCTGCATCAGCTGCGCAGTTCAGGGTGTACATGTTGAAAAGCAGCTGTTTGCTGACAGACTGTGAGCTGGGAAGCTAAAGCTAAGTGAAGTGGTTAACCCACATCCCTTCTCCACCGATAAAGTGCTTTGATAAGCAAGCTACATTGGCAAAAAGCTAGAAAGCCTGCCAGAACAGCCACTCTCAGGAATGAATGCTGGCTTGTTTGGTGGACGCCTGATGCTTTCACATCCTCAGCATTCACTTATGGTCCCCAGCCTCCACTAGGCTGGTATGCTTCACAGTGTTCTTTCAGCTGGCAGCAAGACCAAGTCTTTGATATGTCAGAGCAATATCCTGTTCATACAGGGAAAACAAATACACACACACATACACACACATACACACACATCCCTGCAAGAAAACACCTCTTCATATAGCTTTTTCTCAAAACTATTTTTCCTAATCCAAACTCCTAACTCAAACTCCTATTAGAAACACAGCATTAAGGAAAACATTCCCACAGAAATGCGCTCATCAGGTCAATGACTGCTCAGTAACACAGGGCCATAAATTTTTCTCCAACTTTTATTATCAAAATGAAATACAAAGTTAAAAAGTAGGATTAATTTGTAATTCAACTACAAGTATCTTTGGACATACAGACTTGTTAATTAAACGCAGAAAGCACGGAAGATATGATTCCACACTAACCTTAATGAATATTCCCTTCAAAAATATGTCCCTCATTTAAATTTGTAGACTGGAGGGCTTTAATTCCATTCATGTACATTCTCTGAGTCAAATGGTTTCTTTCTACCTAAGTAAGAGGACACACTAGACCACAGTTCTCTCTCTCCATAGAGAAGAAGAAACCTAGATGATGGCAAGTCCTAGCCATCACGTCCATTGGAAGGATTAAATTAAAGGCTCAATAGTGATGCCAGTCCAATATGGAAATTTATCAACATTAATTAATATCAAGTCATGTGTATTTCGTCCATTAGGCTGAAATCCAGCTTATTAAATAAACATAATTTTACAAGCATGTTATTTAAAAACAGAATCAGTGCGGATGTGAAAATAGAAACTGGTTACCATTCAGAACACGTACTAGGAAACAATTATATGATCTATTTGACTTACCTACTATCAGAAAAGACTGTTCTTTATAGCAAACATAATATTATCTTTGTATTCAGTACTACCAGAGATGTACATTAATTTTTCAAGTAAAATAAATCCCCCTAAGAGCTGTAGAAGACTCCATGAACCAAAGGTAACAGGAGGCAACTTTACTTTCAGAATTCTGGCTCCCTGGATCTAAGGTGGAAAACTGACAAATGCTCAAAAGGATACTGCACTAGGTACAAATGCACATACACTTATATATAAAAAAGTATATATACATGTGTGCATATATAGACAGAATTTCTAATAACTGCAGAGCCTGTTATAAAAGGTGAAAAAAGTTAGAGAAATAAATGCTTAAGAGAGTGCTACAATGTATACCCCCCCACACACAAAAGTAATGAATGAAAAAAAATGAAGCATAAGAGAAAATGACTATTTCAGCTACTTGGAGAGTATGATATATTAAGAAAAGGACCACAGGTAAAAATAACAGTATCCATAACATTTATCTCAGACCATTTAATTAAGCTATCTTGCCTGGGACATTTTTACAGAGCCATTTTGACACCAAGGCCATTTTGACTGGGCTTAAAGAAAACAAACCATTGAACTTTCAACTTTTAAAACATTATCCGCTAGCATGTGCTACAGACAGTTGATCCAGTCCCTGATCCTCACCTTCCCATCCTTGGGCCTGAAGGACAGGTGGGGAGCAGGGAGAGGTGGGGTTCAGAAGGACAAGTGGGGCTCAGGGGTATCTATTGAACACAGTAATGAATACATTTTTGTAAACATCCATTTTACATCTTAATAAGACTTTGTAAAATATATATAGATTTGGAAACTATTAGGAAAGTTTCAGGTAAGAAGGGTAAAAAGTATGCTACAACTAACAGTGGGGAGAGAGTGAAGACCAAGAAAGTAAAGAATACCTTTAAAAAAAATGTGTCTATCCATTCATCTTGGCTAAAAAAAAAAAAAAAAAAAATGTGTCTAAAAGCAGAGGTTATAATGTCACCTGTAAATGTGATCATTTGTCCACATGGCACATCCACATATGTCACACTTAGAATGTTTTATCCCAACCAAATCACTTTAATGGAAGAGAGATTCCTGAAAATTTGGATGAAACATCCTGATCAACTCGTGAGATCTTTTTCTGACAGACGTAACAGTAGAAATCATGCCAGAATGACTTTGAATTTTAGAAGAGATAGTAGAAGGAAAATCAAAAAAGTTAACTTGTTTGAATGCCACATATGTTTACATTTAAGTGTTCCCATCTGTTCTTCTTAACTTTAACAATCATTACCCTGATTAATAAACACTTTATTTAATAGTAAAGAAAATATGAAAATGTCAGTAATTACCCACAATGGATAGGGAATCATCCTGGACCCCTTTGTTCTTCTTAATGCCGAACAGCTGACCTGTCACGCGTCCTCTCTGTTATAGCTCCCCAATATCTTTCAAATCCACTCCTTCCTCCCTACCCTCCCCAATCTGAACATTTGCCCTCTCCCTCAATCCATCCGCCACACACAAAGGCAGCCAGTTACCTTTACAGGATGTACATCTCTTCCCTACAGCCTACAGCATAAGAATTACATGGGAAATTTGTTCTAAAACAGATTTATGCGGCTTGCCAATTTAGATTCTATTAGGGCTTAGAATATAGGAACCTAAATTTTGAATATGAACCCCAGATAATTCTGAAGTAGGTGGTACTCAGAAGTACTCTGAGAAGTGCTCACCTATGAGATTCAAATCCCTCATCATGTTCAAAACAACTCATAAACATAGGGAATTTATTATATTTTCTTAAAAGCTAGTGGCAATAAGGCCTGTGAAAAATTTTAATTATTTGTTTTCACTTGGAGTGTGTTCCTTACATTAAGACACTATACAAATGATGGGAATACACACAAATACATGCATACACACCCCCCAAAATGTTTAGATAGTAATCATCCTTCACTTTGCTAAATCAATCACTCATATAATGCTTTCCAAAGTTCCCTTGGTTCACTAAAGTACTAATAAGGATAGTATTATGGTGAGGATAGAATTTTTGGAGCTCTCTGGGTTTGATCAAGTCTCACAGATGAAAAAGAGCGGCCTGAAGACAAAGTGGATACTGCAGCAAGCACTTATTTACTGTTGTCACTCAATGCATTAGTCCATGGGAGCAGAGAGAACCTGGCCCATAGGGACAGGCCCTTCTAACTGTCTGATGTTGAAAAATACTGTTTCTGTGACTTAACAGGGCTCGTACCAATCTTAGCTAATTAAAGAAATATTACAGAAAAGTATTCAAGCATACCTCATAAAATATAAACATACATGTAAGTCATTGTTACTAGATCTTCTGTTAGTAGTAGTCTACTTAGATTTTCTTGAATTAATTTTAATAATTTATGTAATTTATACTTTTCCTAAAATTCATTTCACTAATTTGTCCATATCTTCTGTCATATTACATGTAATAAAGTAGTTGAATAAAATAGAACTAGACCAGCTCATTTTCTGACAGACTTATTTCATGCTTCTTGGGGGAGAGTATGAAAGAAACATGGGCAGTGATTATAATACTAAAAGTATCCCCCAAAAGTCCATCATATTCCTTTACATTAAACGGTGAGTTGAGGAATTAATTTTACATTCAAGCAAAAATATTTTTCTAATTGTGTATATTCATGAGTTTGTGCGCCACACACATATAAGAATTCCTAGAAACACTGACTATGTTGAGCACAAATTTTACTTTTTAGTTATGTTTGGATAAATTCCAGACACTAAAAAATCAGAAGTAGCCTGAATATATACTACAACCAATACCCAATTCATACCCTAGCTTATCGTCTTATTGTAATGGACATTTGATATAATTCACCAGAACACAAATCTGGCAGTCCTCTTTAGATTATCTTGCATAGTGTGAATTGTATTAAAATTTGAGCACAAAGATCTTGCAGTATCCTTGTAAACTCAACCAATCTAGCTTTAAAAAACAATGAACTGTACGAATGGGGAAGAAGGCATGATTACTCGGGTCTCAGAGGAATCTTTGCCTTTGTAAAGCAAAGTAAGCATGAAGTTCCTCTCAAATAGCAAACTGCCTGGTATGATTTTAACTGAATTATATCCAAGTCATCCACATAATTTTTAAGAATAAAATCACACAAAATAAGATTATACATATTGAAGATTTTAAAAACACATTGTCTTCCTGTAACGAATATTCCATCTGGCAAACTACATCTAGTTTTAGAAAACTAGGTATCAAGTTTGATAGCTGGACTTCCATTCCAGATACTTTTAGCTAAAACTATATTAATGTTTCCTAAATGTTTCTACCATTGTGTTTATACTGAATAACAACACTAAATTTGTACAGTACAAAAACTCTTACAACTAGTATCCAAGAGGTCAGTGATCATTCTTCGGGTTTACATATTCTCACTTACTAACATTCTCTGATGGCCAACATTGAAGAACTAATTCAAACTGCAAAGACCAAACAACTAATGTGGTAAGCTTTTTATGTCTTATATAAGAAATATTTCCCTAACTTGAGGTTATAAAAACCTTCTACTATATGATGTTCTAGAAGATTACTTATTTTGCCTTCCACATTCAGATCTATAATCCATCTACAATTGTTTCATGTGGTGTAAGGTTTTTTTACCATATGACAGGCAATTGACATACCATTTAGCAAAAAGATGAGTCAGTCCCTGGGGCACTGCACAAACTCTGTAATACTCTGTTCCACTGATCTATTTGTTACACTCAGGCTAAGTGTTAAAATTGATATGACTTAAATTTTAATAACCAACTAAGCAATTCCTCACACCATGCTGTTTTCTTTCAAGTAGTATTGGCTCTTCCCGTTCCTTTGCATTCCATATAAATTTTAGAATCATTTGCCAGTTTACATACACACACACACACACACACACACACACACACACACACCTACTGGGATTATAAATCTGTACATGAATTATGGGACAATCTACATTTTTATGACACTGCTTCGTCCTACTTATGGTAGGAAGTATGGTATTATCTCCTTTTGATTAGTTAGGTCTTCTGTAATTTCCTCTCAAAAATGTTTTCTCCTGGTATGATATTATACATTTTTTACTGTATTTGATATTTTTCTACTATTATAAACAATATATTTTTAATATTGTTTTCTGTTTATTACTGTTGTATAGAAATTGATTTCATTCACCGTATTGACTTTCCATCAAGTAATATCCAGTTGTGGACTGATTGCATCCCCCCAAAATTCACGTGTTAAAGCCCTAACCACCAATATGGTGGTATTTGGAAGTGGAGCCTTAGGAGGTAATTAGGTTTAGATGAGGTCATGTGGGATCCTCATGATGAGAGTAGTATCCTTATAAGAAGAGACACTACAGAGCTTGGTTTCTCTGTCACCTTGCCATGTGAGGAACTCAGCAAAAAGGCAGCTATCGGCAAACCAGGAAAAGAGTCCTCACCAAGAACCACGTCTGCCCTGATCTTACACTTCCCAGCCTCTAGAACTATGAGGAAAAGTATTTCTGTTGTTTAAGGCACTCAGTTTATAGTATTTTGTGATGGCAGCATGAGCTGAGTAAGACAGGTTTGGGTACTGAAAGTTGAGTTCTGCTCTAACAAATCCCTAAACATATGTGAGTGGCTTTGTAACAGGTGGCTATTACAGGTAACAGGTAGGGGTAGGGTAACAAGCAGGCTATCAGGTAGGAGCTAGAAGAGTTTTGAAATACATGCCAGAAATATGGACATTAAGGGTGAATCTGCTCAAGTCTCAGAAATGACGATGATGCTATTGGAAACTGGAGAAAAGATGATCCTTGTTCTAAAATGGTAAAGAATTCATATAAAAGTGTCCTAGTGCTTTCTGGGAGGTAGAATGTGCTAGTGATGAAATTTAATAATTAACAGTATATTTCTAGGTGGCACCTGGGTGGCTCAGTCATTAAGCGTCTGCCTTCGGCTCAGGTCATGATCCCAGGGTCCTGGGATCGAGCCCCGCATCAGGCTCCCTGCTCTGCAGGAAGCCTGCTTCTCCCTCTCCCACTCCCCCTGCTTGTGTTCTCTCTCTCACTGTGTATCTCTCTCTGTCAAATAAATAAACAAAATCTTAAAAAAAAACAAAAAACAGTATATTTCGAAGCAAAGTGTTGAGGGAGCAACAAGGTTCTTCCTGACTGCTTACAATAAAATGCCAGAAGACAGAAATGAATTGAAAAAGAAATTGTTAAGCAAAAAGGAATCAGAATTTTAAGATTTGGAAAATTCTCAACTTATCCACATTGCAAACACTCAAAAAGTTATGTTCTGAAGAGCTGGACTACACCTGATAGTTTATGGGATTATATAAGCAGAAACACTGCCAGTTTGAACTGAAGGGGATGGAGAGAGGACAAAATGAAGGCTGTGGGACTTCTTGGATTTGACAGAATAGGAAGATAGTACTATTTGGTTGTGAATGTCTACTATTCTTGAAGAAGGAGGAAAAATGATACTGAAGGAGATTCAAAGATCATCAGGACCACCACGCTGGTTTCAACAGGCCTTAGGGACAGGGCCACTCAAGAGCCAAGGGGGTGGAGCTGCCCAAAGCCTTGAGGGCGGGAACCCGGCCAAGCAGAGCTATGACAGCAAGACCCCCTCCTACAGCCTCCAGATGATACTGCCACCCCAGTGGACGTGGAGGACACAGGGTCAAACAAAAAAGAATTATTCTTGAGCCTTCAGATCTATAGAATTTGCCTTGCTAGGTTTTGGACTTGCTTGGGACCCATCACCTCCTTCTTCCTTCCAATTTCTTTTTTGGAACTGTAATGTCTATACTATACCTCTCCTACCACTGTATTTTGCAAGCACATAGTTTGTCTTGTTTCACTCGTTCACAGCTGGAGAGGAAATCTGCCACAGGATGAATCATTCCTCAAGGCTCATTCATGTCTGATTTCAATGATATTTAGAGGAGACTTTGGATTTTAGACTTTAACACTGACACTGAAATGAGTTAGTACTTTTGAGGCTGTCAAGATGGAATGAATGTATTTTGCAATGAGAAGCACATGAATTTGGGGGCATCAGGGACAGAATGTTATGGACTAAATGTTTGTGTCCTCCCAAAACTCATACATTAAAGTCTTAACCCCCAATGTGATGGTATTTAGAGATGAAGCTTTTGGGAGTTAATTAGGGTTAGATGAGGTCATAACAGTGAGACACTCATGATGGGATTAGTGCCTTTATAAGAAGAGATAACACAAAGACTGCTCTCTTCCTACTACGTGAGGACACAGTGAAAAATCAGTCACCTACAAGCCAAGAAGAGAGCTCTCACTAGAAACTGACCAAGCTAGCACTTTAATCTTGGATTTCTAGCCTTCAGAACTTTGAGAAAATAAATCTCTGTTGTTTATTAAAGCCACCCAAACTATGATATTTTGTTACGAGAAGCCAAGCTATTTTTTAAATTACTTTTTAAAATTTTTTAAATAATTTTTTTAAATTCCAATAATTTATAGATTCCTTTGGATTGTCCATTGTCCATGATTATATTCATCTGCAAATAATAAGGGAGATCTCTTGTTTTCCAAACTTACATTTTACTTGTTTGGTCTTTGTTTTTGGTTTTGTTTATTTTACTTGTTTGCCTAACTGCACTGGATATGTCTTCTATTACAATGTCAAATAGACATTGTGTTAGTGGCAGCCTTATCTCATTTCCTGTATCAGAAGGATTTTCATAATTAAGTATAATGTTATTTGTATACATTTTTAGTTACAGTATGCTAGGTAGACTAATGTCCCTCCCCTAAAGATGCCCATGTCCTAGAACTAGGAATCTGTGAATATGTTATACCTTATAGCAAAAGGGATTTTGCATGCGATTAAGTTAAGGATCTTAAAATGGAAAGAGTACCCAATATTATCCAGGTGGGCCCAATATAATCACTAGGGCCCTTTAAAAAAATTCAGAATCCGGTGGGCGGAGCAAGATGGCGGAGGAGTAGGAGACCTGGATTTCGTCTCCTCTCAGGAATTCAGCTGGATAGGGATCAAACCATTCTGAACACCTACAAACTCAACGGGAGATCGAAGAAAAGAACAGCAACAACTCTCTGAACAGAAAAGCGACCACTTTCTGGAAGGTAGGACGTGCGGAGAAGTGAATCCAAGGCGATATTCGGGAGGATAGATGGCGGGGGAGGGGCCTCCGTCGGCCGCTTCTGGCAAGTGATAGAGCCGCGGAGCACAAAATCGGAACTTTTAGAGTCTGCTCCGCTGAGGGACGTCACTCTGGTGGCGAACTGGGGGGTGGAACCCTCACGGGACAGTGTGGTCTCAGGACCCTCGGGGTCACAGAAAGACCGGGGGTGCCTGAGTGCGGCAGAGCTCCCAGGTATCGGAGCGGGGAAGCCGGCTGCAGAGACGGAGCCCAGGCGCGGGCCCTCAGCTTGGGGTTGCCATAAACCGTGATCGGCGGCACAGTCGGGCCACTGCTCCTCTAGCAGGGACCCAACAAGCGGCAGATCCGGGGAGACTCACCTTCTTCCCCCGGGAGGAGAGGTGCGGGAGCGCACCGCGGGGATCTGCTGGGTTTGGAGACTCCACCCGGGGTCGGGTGCCAGATAGAAAGGCGAGATCACAGGCCGGGTGAGCACGGTGTGCGGCCGGAGACCGGGGAGACGGGAGTGACTGACGGCTTTTCTCTGGGGGCTCGCTGAGGAGCGGGACCCCGAGTTCTCGGCTCCTCCAGGGCGGAGACTGGGAGGCCGCCATTTTCACTCTCCGCCTCCAAAGATGTACGGAAAGCTTGCAGGGAACAAAAGCTCTGGAGAGCAAACCCCAGCAGATTACTTAGCCCGGACCGGCAAGGGCGGGGCAATTTTGCCTCCGGCAAAGACATTTGAGAACCACGGCAACAGGCCCCTCCTCCAGAAGATCAGCAATAACAGCCAGCCAAGACCAAGTTTACCGATCAATGAGAACGGCAGAACTCCAGCGCTAGGGGAATACTGCACATAGAATTCATGGCTTTTTTACCATGATTCTTTAGTCTTTCAAAGTTAATTATTTTTTTTTAACTGTCTTTTTTTCTTTTTTCTTTTTTTCTTTTTTTTTGAATTTTTCTTTTTCCCTTTTTCAACCATCTTATCCCTTTTTTAAAAAAAAACATTTTTATTTTTCATTTTTAAAGTCATATTCTATCCCTTCATAGTAGTTACCCGTATTTTTGGCATATATATATAAGTTGTTCTCTCTTTAAAATCTTGAGATAGTTTCTTCTAACAGATCAAAATATACTCTAAATCTCTAGTGTATGGTTTTTTTCTACTCCCCTGCCTGATCACATTCTCTCCCTTTTTTCTTTCTTTTTTTTTTAATCCTCTTCTTTCTTTTTTCAAACAACTTATCAAATCCTTTTTTAAAATTTTTTATAATTTCCATCTTTACAGTCATATTCCATCCCTTCATCATATCAACCCTTATTTTTGTACTTATATAAGTTTTTCTTTCTTTAAAATTTTGGGAGGGACTTTCTTTCAACAGACCAAAATACACCCAAAATCTAGTGTGTGGCACTGATCTATAAACCAGCCTGATCATATTTGATCACATTCTGTTTTTGTTTTGTTTTGTTTTGTTCTGCTTTTGTTTGTTTTTATCTTTTTCTTTTTTCTTTTTTTCTTTCCTTTTCTTTTTTCTCTCTTTCCCTTTCTTTTCCCACTGCTTCAGGTCTTTTCTTATTTGTTTAGAGTATATTTTCTGGGGACGTTGTTACCCTGCTAGCATTTTGTTCTCTCATTAATCTATTCTCCTCTGCACAAAATGACAAGACGGAAAAAATCACCTCAACAAAAAGAACAAGAGGTAGTACCGGCTGCCAGGGACCTACTCAATACGGACATTAGTACGATGTCAGATCTAGAGTTCAGAATCATCACTTTAAAGATACTAGCTGGGCTTGAAAAAAGCATGGAAGTTATTAGAGAAACCCTTTCTGGAGAAGTAAAAGAACTAAAATCTAACCAAGTAGAAATCAAAAAGGCTATTAATGAGGTGCAATCAAATATGGGGGCGCTAACTGCTAGGATAAATGAGGCAGAAGAAAGAATCAGTGAGATAGAAGACCAAATGATGGAAAATAAAGAAGCTGAGAAAAAGAGAGATAAATAACTACTGGATCATGAGGGCAGAATTCAAGAGATAAACGATACCATAAGACGAAACAACATTAGAATAATTGGGATCCCAGAAGAAGAAGAAAGAGAGGGGCAGAAGGTATAATGGAGCAAATTATAGCAGAGAACTTCCCTAATTTGGGGAAGGAAACAGGCATCAAAATCCAGGAAGCACAGAGAACCCCTCTCAAAATCAATAAAAATAGGTCAACACCCCGACATCTAATAGTAAAACTTACGAGTCTCAGAGACAAAGAGAAAATCCTGAAAGCAGCTCGGGAGAAGAGATATGTAACCTACAATGGTAGAAACATTAGATTGGCAACAGACTTATCAACAGAGACCTGGCAGGCCAGAAAGGACTGGCAGGACATATTCAGAGCACTAAATGAGAAAAATATGCAGCCAAGAATACTATATCCAGCTAGGCTGTCATTGAAAATAGAAGGAGAGATAAAAAGCTTCCAGGACAAACAAAAACTAAAGGAATTTGCAAACACGAAACCAGCCCTACAAGAAATCTTGAAAGGGGTCCTCTAAGCAAAGAGAGAGCCTAAAAGCAACATAGACCAGAAAGGAACACAAACAATATACAGTAACAGTCACTTTACAGGCAATACAATGGCACTAAATTCCTATCTTTCAATAGTTACCCTGAATGTAAATGGGCTAAATGCCCCAATCAAAAGACACAGGCTATCAGATTGGATTAAAAAACAAGACCCATCGATATGCTGTCTGCAAGACACTCATTTTAGACCCAAAGACACCCCCAGATTTAAAGTGAGGGGGTGGAAAACCATTTACCATGCTAATGGACACCAAAAGAAAGCTGGGGTGGCAATCCTTGTATCAGACAAATTAGATTTTAAACCAAAGACTGTAATAAGAGATGAGGAAGGACACTGTATCATACTTAAAGGGTCTATCCAACAAGAAGATCTAACAATTGTAAATATCTATGCCCCTAACATGGGAGCAGCCAATTATATAAGCCAATTAATAACAAAAGCAAAGAAACACATTGACAACAATACAATAATAGTGGGGGACTTTAACACCCCCCTCACTGAAATGGACAGATCGTCTAAGCAAAAGATCAACAAGGAAATAAAGACTTTAAATGACACACTGGACCAAATGGACTTCACAGACATATTTAGAACATTCCATCCCAAAGGAACGGAATACACATTCTTCTCTAGTGCCCATGGAACATTCTCCAGAATAGATCATATCCTAGGTCATAAATCAGGTCTCAACCGGTACCAGAAGATTGGGATCATCCCCTGCATATTTTCAGACCACAATGCTTTGAAACTAGAACTCAATCACAAGAGGAAAGTCGGAAAGAACTCAAATACATGGAGGCTAAAGAGCATCCTACTAAAGAATGAATGGGTCAACCAGGAAATTAAAGAAGAATTAAAAAAATTCATGGAAACCAATGAAAATGAAAACACAACTGTTCAAAATCTTTGGGATGCAGCAAAGGCAGTCCTAAGAGGAAAGTATATAGCAATACAAGCCTTTCTCAAGAAACAAGAAAGGTCTCAAGTACACAACCTAACCCTACACCTAAAGGAGCTGGAGAAAGAACAGCAAATAAAGCCTAAACCCAGCAGGAGAAGAGAAATAATAAAGATCAGAGCAGAAATCAATGAAATAGAAACCAAAAGAACAGTAGAACAGATCAACGAAACTAGGAGCTGGTTCTTTGAAAGAATTAACAAGATTGATAAGCCCCTGGCCAGACTTATCAAAAAGAAAAATGACCCAAATCAACAAAATCATGAATGAAAGAGGAGAAATCACAACCAACCCCAAAGAAATACATACAATTATAAGAACATATTATGAGCAACTCTATGCCAGCAAATTAGATAATCTGGAAAAAATGGAGGCATTCCTAGAGATGTATCAACTACCAAAACTGAACCAGGAAGAAATAGAAAACCTGAACAGACCTATAACCACTAAGGAAATAGAAGCAGTCATCAAAAATCTCCCAAAACACAAAAGCCCAGGGCCAGATGGCTTCCCAGGGGAATTCTACCAAACATTTAAAGAAGAATTAATACCTATCCTTCTGAAACTGTTCCAAAAAATAGAAATGGAAGGAAAACTTCCAAACTCATTTTATGAGGCCAGCATTATCTTGATCCCAAAACCAGACAAAGACCCCATCAAAAAAGAGAATTACAGACCAATATCCCTGATGAACATGGATGCAAAAATTCTCACCAAAATACTAGCTAATAGGATCCAACAGTACATTAAAAGGATTATTCACCACGACCAAGTCGGATTTATCCCTGGGCTGCGAGGTTGGTTCAACATCCGCAAATCAATCAACGTGATACAATACATTAACAAAAGAAAGAACAAGAATCATATGATCCTGTCAATAGATGCAGAAAAAGCATTTGACAAAGTACAGCATCCTTTCTTGATTAAAACTCTTCAGAGTATAGGGATAGAGGGTACATACCTCAATATCATAAAAGCCATCTATGAAAAACCTACAGCGAATATCATTCTCAATGGGGAAAAACTGAGAGCTTTCCCCCTAAGGTCAGGAACGTGGCAGGGATGTCCACTATCACCACTGCTATTCAACATAGTATTGGAAGTCCTAGCCACAGCAATCAGACAACAAAAAGAAATCAAAGGCATCCAAATTGGCAAAGAAGAAGTCAAACTCTCACTCTTTGCAGATGATATGATACTTTATGTGGAAAATCCCAAAGACTCCACCCCAAAACTGCTAGAACTCATACAGGAATTCAGTAAAGTGGCAGGATATAAAATCAATGCACAGAAGTCAGTGGCACTCCTATACACCAACAACAAGTCAGAAGAAAGAGAAATTAAGGAGTCGATCCCATTTACAATTGCACCCAAAACCATAAGATACCTAGGAATAAATCTAACCAAAGAGGCAAAGGATCTGTACTCAGAAAACTATAAAATACTCATGAAAGAAATTGAGGAAGACACAAAGAAATGGAAAAACGTTCCATGCTCATGGATTGGAAGAACAAATATTGTGAAGATGTCAGTCCTACCTAGAGCAATCTACACATTCAATGCAATCCCCATCAAAATACCATCCACTTTCTTCAAAGAAATGGAACAAATAATCCTAAAATTTGTATGGAACCAGAAAAGACCCCGCATAGCCAGAGGAATGTTGAAAAAGAAAAGCAAAGCTGGCGGCATCACAATTCCGGACTTCCAGCTCTACTACAAAGCTCTCATCATCAAGACAGTATGGTACTGGCACAAAAACAGACACATAGATCAATGGAACAGAATAGAGAACCCAGAAATGGACCCTCAACTCTATGGTCAACTAATCTTTGACAAAGCAGGAAAGAATGTCCAATGGAAAAAAAGACAGTCTCTTCAAGAAATGGTGTTGGGAAAATTGGATAGCCACATGCAGAAGAATGAAACTGGACCATTTCCTTACACCACACACAGAAATAGACTCCAAATGGTTGAAAGACCTCAATGTGAGACAGGAGTCCATCAAAATCCTAAAGGAGAACACAGGCAGCAACCTCTTCGACCTCAGCCGCAGCAACTTCTTCCTAGAAACATCACTAAAAGCAAGGGAAGCAAGGGCAAAAATGAACTATTGGGACTTCATCAAGATAAAAAGCTTTTGCACAGCAAAGGAAACAGTCAACAAAACCAAAAGACAACTGACAGAATGGGAGAAGATATTTGCAAATGACATATCAGATAAAGGGCTAGTATCCAAAATCTATAAAGAACTCATCAAACTCAACACCAAAAGAACAAATGATCCAATCAAGAAATGGGCAGAAGACATGAACAGACATTTTTCCAAAGAAGACATCCAAATGGCCAACAGACACATGAAAAAGTGTTCAATATCGCTCGGCATCAGGGAAATCCAAATCAAAACCTCAATGAGATACCACCTCACACCAGTCAGAATGGCTAAAATTCACAAGTCAGGAAATGACAGATGTTGGCGGGGATGCGGAGAAAGGGGAACCCTCCTCCACTGTTGGTGGGAATGCAAGCTGGTGCAGCCACTCTGGAAAACAGTGTGGAGGTTCCTCAAAAAGTTGAAAATAGAGCTACCATATGATCCAGCAATTGCACTACTGGGTATTTACCCCAAAGATACAAAAGTAGGGACCCGAAAGGGTACGTGCACCCCAATGTTTATAGCAGCAATGTCCACAATAGCCAAACTGTGGAAAGAGCCAAGATGTCCATCAACAGATGAATGGATAAAGAAGATGTGGTATATATATACGATGGAATATTATGCAGCCACACAAGGAATGAGATCTTGCCTTTTGCAACGACGTGGATGGAACTGGAGGGTATTATGCTGAGCGAAATAAGTCAAACAGAGAAAGACATGTATCATATGACCTCACTGATATGAGGAATTCTTAATCTCAGGAAACAAACTGAGGGTTGCTGGAGTGGGGGGTGGGGTGGGAGGGATGGGGTGACTGGGTGATGGACACTGGGGAGGGTATGTGTTCTGGTAAGCGCTGTGAATTGTGCAAGACTGTTGAATCTCAGATCTGTACCTCTGAAACAAATAATGCA
This sequence comes from Phoca vitulina, assembly GCF_004348235.1. Taxonomy (NCBI): domain Eukaryota; kingdom Metazoa; phylum Chordata; class Mammalia; order Carnivora; family Phocidae; genus Phoca; species Phoca vitulina. The sequence goes on from NW_022589734.1 coordinate 2,904,891, forward strand.
ATATATGTTAAGAAAGAAAAAAAGAAGAAGAAGAATGTAGCAGGAGGGGAAGAATGAAGGGGGGGAAATCGGAGGGGGAGAAGAACCATGAGAGACGATGGACTCTGAAAAACAAACTGAGGGTTCTAGAGGGGAGGGGGTTGGGAGGATGGGTTAGCCTGGTGATGGGTATTGAGGAGGGCACGTTCTGCATGGAGCACTGGGTGTTATGCACAAACAATGAATCATGGAACACTATATCTAAAACTAATGATGTAATGTATGGGGATTAACATAACAATAAAAAAATTAAAAAAAAAAAAATTCAGAATCCGAGAAGGAGATGTGACAGCAGAACCAGAGGTTGCAGTGATGCAGGGCCACAAGCCAAGGAATACAGACCGTCTCTAGAAACTGGAAGGCATTAAAACAAATTCTGTCCTACAACTTCTCTCCTTCAGAAGAAACATAGCTTTGTTGACCCACTTTGGACTTCTGACCTCCAGAACTATAAGATAATAAATTTGTGTTGTTTAAAGCCATTCAGTTAATGATAATTTGTTAAAGCAGTGGTAGGAAACTAATATATACACTAAAACAGATTTTTAAAATTCTATTATCAAATAATTTTCTGCTTTTGTTAAGAAAATATATAATTTTTCTTCTTTATTTAAATAATGTGGTGAATACATCACCGATTGAAATATTAAATATTTGCATTCCTGGAATAAACTCAATTGGCTAATGTATCATCTTTATTATATATTCCCAGTTTTGGCGTGCAGTTATTTTGTTTACAAATTTTTGTATGAAAGTTCACAAGTAAGCTTGTGAACTTGACCTAAGTATATATCAAGCCACATGACATATTACTTAGCTCAAATAAGTTAACCACATTGTTCAATTATTTGGTATTTATAGATATTTTTTGTCTGCTTCTAGCAGTTATAAGGAAAGTGGGTTAAAATCTCCTACTATGATTATAATTTGTCTACTTCTCCTTTCATTTTGGTCAACTTCTGCTCTATATAGTTTGATACTATGTTGCTAAATGCAGACACATGCCCAGTTCTTCTGGGAATTAAACCTTCATCATTATAAAGGTAATGTATCTGCAGCAGTGCTTTTTGCCTTAAAGTCTCCTTTTTCTCTGATATTTAGAAAGACTTAAGTTATAGTTAAGCTGAGAGTTAAAGGATGAGAAGGAATCTGTTAGGTATAGAAGAAAATAATCCAGACAGCAATGAGAATGTCCTAGAAAAAAGAGAGAATATGGCTCTTTCAAGGAACTGAAAAATCTTTGTTGTCTAAAGTCTGTTCATAAGAACAAGTTTCCATCCTACTCTCCTTCCTTGCTGGTGGCCATTCTGCTGTGTGGTATTCACTCTTCTGTGTGATCAGGAAACACATGGTCTAGCCTGAGAAGGTAAATCATGATTGCTGCAAACCAATTATAATAATTCTATTCCCCTGGCCAAGAAGACATGAGGAAACACCAGGAAAAGGTTTTCTCCTCTAATAATACATTCCTAGAAGAAAACCTGGATGTCTGGAGCTATAGCAACCATTTTGTGATAATGAGGAAACTAACCCTAGAACCAAGCTAACACGATAATCCTACCAGGCCAAAAAGATGGAAGGAGCCTCTGTCCATGTTGACACCACTGACCTGGCCCTGTGCCCAGACTTCCTGTTATGCAAGTTTATAAACTATTCATTGTTTACGGGACTTTTAGTTGGGTTTTCTGCTTCTTGCAGCTGATGCATCCTGTTATACCACTTCTTGATTTTCTTTTATCCCCAGTTTTAAAAGACAAGAGATTGCTGAAGAATAATTTCTAAAATGGAATAATCTCTGCAAGAAAATGTTTTTTACTTTTCCCCAAAACAATGATATACATATTTATTTTATGACATTCAAAACCTTAAGAAATTTAATTTTAAAAATATTATTATAAAAACATAATACTGCTCTATAATCTTTAAAAAGTAATTGTCTTAACAGGAAATTCTTTTTTGAAAATAAAGTTTCCACATCAGGTCATGATAAAGTAAAAATACAAAGAATTAAGAAACGATACATAAAAATGAATATAATTAAATCCCAGGAACACATACACATACATACACACATGATGTAGGCTAGCATGAGGCATTTCATAAGAGTTAGGGCTTTTATGGACTTTTCTGTGATTTTCAACAATTAGCAAGTACAGAAACAAATCTAAGTTTAATTTTTCATGATAATTTTCCACATCCTCACTTATACCTATTAACTTTTTATACTTGTTCTATCAAATACCTGTATCATAATAGTTCAAATTTGAGAAAATTATAGAAAAGTGAGGCACACATTTCTAATTCAATAACATACTTACTCAACAGACTAAAATTTCATGGCACATAATTTAAGAAATAAGAGATTAAACACACTGAGAAAATTTATTTTTTCAGTCCAATATGATAAACAAAAAAAATCTTGATTTTGTAACTATAATCACAGAATAATTCAATATAAATATAATTAATTATAATATAAATAAGTCAAAATAAAATATTGATGAATATGCATTGCTAATTATGTTAACATTATGTAAATCAAGTTAGGCAATTATCAAGGTGAATTAATCAGAGTTCTCTTCTATAATTATATATACAATTTACACAAGAGTAAATTACTTATAAATATGTCCCTCCTCCATGGAATTGCCTGAATAATCAAAGTCTTCACAACTGATTTGTGAAAACTAGTATCTTTTTATTTATTAGCAAATCAAATGTTTCCATATATTAAAACATTTTAATTTCTACAACAAACACATCAAATGTACTCATTCATAATTCAGAATAAATTATACTCATAAAAGACACAAAAGTGTCAAAAGAGTACATTCAGTTCTCATGAAAAATGAAATGAGCTGTAAACCTCCATTCTAACATGCTGAGAAGCAGAAATTTCATTGATCTTTCAACACAAAATGTAACCTTTACACATAGCTCCATCAGAAGAAACATTTGCAGGTTTTAAAAAGGAAGCAACCCAGAAGAATACTCTTCCAAAGGAAGAAAAAAATGCCTTTTTTTTTAACTACCCACAGGTTATAACTATAAACTGTGGACAACATCAACAAAACAAAAAAAACAAAAAACAACTGCTTAAAGGTATTTGAGAGCAAGGATATTCTGGAGGGGAGCTGACACCAGAAATAAAGATAAGGGAATGACTCCACATGAATTTCCTATTTTTCATGAATTTTAGCCTTAGGGCAGGCTCTCATTTGCACCACAAAGAGTCAGTAAAACCTCCTACACAAAACCCACTGCCTGACTGACTTGAAGAACCAAAGGACAAAATTTAGGGCAACCACAGCTACTGGAAATGAGGTTGGCAGGGACAGGCAATCCTAGTAAAGAGACAGATAAGAAAATATACAATTCTGTGTACACACTTTGCCTAAATCTCTGGCTGACCTATAATGCAGAATAAGACTAAAAGAAATTAACTGTGATTTTAGCTACTTAGCCCAAAGACACAGTTTGCAGTTTGAGTCATCCAAATTAAATTCTTGCAAAAACAAAAACAAAATCAAAAACAAAAACAAAACAAACAAACAAAAACCAACACCGTTAGGAAGAATATAACAGAATCCAGAAAGGAAAACCTGGCCTATTCTCAAAGATAAGATAATCAACAAAGATTACCCCTGAGATGATCCCAGATGTTGACACTAGCAGACTAGGATTTTCAAGCAGCTAATTTATCAAGACATATAGGAAAATAAACTCATTTTGAATGAAGAGAAACCTCAGCATAATAAATGAAAAGAAATATCATCAGAAAAACAGAACTTATTTAAAAAAGGGAGAGAGCCAAATAAAAATTCCATAATTAAAAAGCATCATATTGAAATGAAATGGAATTTGTTATGCAGCAAATGAGCTTAGCAAGCAGATGGGTGAGGACAAAGGAAAAAGTAGGTAAAGTTGAAAGTAGAGCAAAAGAAACTATGGAATCTGAGGAATGAAGTGAAAAAATATTGAACAAAATGAAAAGACTTCAGGTACCTGCAGGACAATATTGAAACAGCCCCATAACTGGGTTCCCAGAGAGAGAGGGAGAGAAAAAAGAGAGAGAGAGAATAGGACAAAAGAAAAATTTCCTCAGTAGGGTTAAAGTCATTAATTTACAGATTCATAAAGTATAGAAAACAGCAAGCAGGATAAATACAAAGAAAACCACACCTAGGCGTGTCAGTCTAAATATTAAAAACCAATGATAAAAAGATACTTCCCTAATTGTCACTTGATTCACTGTTTATTATGACACTCACAGTCTTCCTACATGTTGTCATGTCTGGGTATGATGACTCTAGTATTTGCACTGTCCAGAATCTTGCCTCAAGGGTGTCAAATTATTTTCTCTCTTTTTCAACCATCTCATCCCTCAACCTCACAGATAATCACGTTAGCATGCAGCACTAAACAGCTGATGGAGTGGGAACATTAATTTGGATTTCCTTTAGTTCACATGTTTCTTGCCCCATTACCTAAAAAGAACCAACCAACTCTGAGGATTACACACAGATCTGTAGATTAAGTATGAAGGAGTCAATATAGCACAGTGGTTAAGTTAATAGGCTGGACTTTGGAGTAAAACATGTGTTTGAGTCTTAGTTTTATAACTTTCTAGCTGCTGCGAAATCATCACCTAAAAAAACACTTACTATTACTACTCTGTTATGCAGATCAAATGCTTATTAGCACCATCCCTGACACATAGAAAATGCCCAATAATTGTTTGAAATTATAATCATCACAATCAAGTGTAAAGAAGAGACCAAGATATTGTACTTTATTAAAACAAAAATTAACTTATCTAGTCATTTGCATTTCATAAAATAAATGTATCTAAGCCATCATCAATTGTAAGATACACTCTTATTTTATGTAGTACACAGAAAGAAGTAATGTTCCCAAGTAAACTAAAACATTATATTGCTTGTATGTCTCCTGATTTCAGAGATGATAATATGTACATCTTAGAATCAATGAAATAAAGCACATATATTAACTTGTTTAAACCTTACAAAGTCCTACCAGATAAATACTATTATCCACATTTTTCAGATGAAGAAACTAAAGCCCACAAAATTAAGTCACTTGTCCAAAGTCATAGAGTTGGAAAATGGTGAGGCAAAATTCAAAGACTGGTAACCTAGCTTCAGACTTCTTGCTATTAGCCACTGTATATTAATGCCCCTGTTTTCCTTGGGTTCTGTCATTTTATTAACTTTAGATGCTCAACAGTACAAAAGGGTTCAAATTTGCACAGGCAGAATGTCAGGTTATGACTGTGGGAAAAAAAAAGGGCGATTCTATGTCACAGAAAGATACAATGTGGCACCTACTATTACAAAATTCCACACAAGACCAGTGGTTTTCAACCCTGGCTGCCCATGTGAATCACTTCAGGTCCTTAAAAAAACATAGGTGCCAAGAAATAACCCCAGACTGACTTGAGTCAGAATCTCCAGGATTGGAATACAGGGATCTGCATTTCTTTTGCTCTGAAAGTGACTCTGCTGTAGGCCAGCTTAAGGACCAGTCCACCTTATTTTTGATTATTTAATTTTTCCACCAACACATTCTCCATTACTCTTACCACCAGTGATCTACACCTAGGTAATAAAACATTAACTGTATACCAACTGAAAGTATTCTGATGTTAATATGATCTTAATTTAACCTCACTGTATTTTTAAAACGAAAAACGTATTCCATATACATTTGGACCCACTGAGCATAGGAATCTCCGTTTCCGCATAAAGGCAGCATTACCTAGAACATTTACTATGTGTTGAGATGATGGAAATGCAGCAGTGCCTAGCATGACTGGGAAAATGAAACAAAGTGCTTTTGAAGGAAACGACATCAGTGTCTTTGTCAAGCTTCCACCTCAAGTGGCAAATGCTGAACTTACCCACTGGGTAACACATTCCCAGACCAGTGGCCTTGCTTTCTAAGGACATCATACCTAGCTCAACCACAGCACATAGCAAATTGCAGTGACCTGCTTCTGTTTGTGGTCCCACACTGATCTCTGAGCCCCTACAGGGGAGAGACCTCCCTCATGATGGTATCTTCTCTATACAGGTCAGTGCCAGGACAAAGTAGGAACTCAACAATTGCTGACCAAATGAGTGAACAAATAAACATTCTTTTCCTCCAGTTCATACTTCATACTTAGGTCAGTGTTTGATATATGCAGTAGACCCTTGAACAACATGGGTGTGAAGTGCACAGGTCCACTTACAGATTTTTTCCAAAAATATAGGACAGTATTGTAAATGTATTTTCTCTTTATGATTTTAATAATATTTTCTTTTCTCCAGCATACATATGATATACAAAATATGTGTTAATCAACTGTTTTATGTTCTCAGTAAGGCTTCCAGTCAACAGTACACTATTAGTAGTTAAGTTTTTGGGAGTCGAAAGTTATATGTAGATTTTCAACTGTGAGAGGGAGGGTGATATTATCCCCCCTGAGCCCTGCATTGTTTAAGGGTCAACTGTATACACACATAGATATATTTATTTTTTATATATTTTAACATAATGTGATCATGCCCCCACAAATCTTAATCTCCAAGAATGTTGAACTATCCATGTCTATCTGTATTACCCAGTTTCCCCAAGAAACTAACAATTCCACTAATATCTACTCCCCAAATCATATTCATCCTTTAAAACACAAATTGTATTAAATCTTTCATTAAAAAACCTGCCTGATGCCCTCAAATATAAAGTGCTATTAATCTACAATAGTAAAATTAAAGGCATCAGTGTGGGAAAATACGGAAACATGATTCATGGAATTATTCGTAATTCATGAAAAATAATTCATAAAAAATAATAATATTTATGTTTCATGGTGTTAATTAATGGAACAAGATCAGAGTAGAGAAACACCATCCAGGAGAACTTTCTATGATGATAAAAATACTCTGTATCATTGCTGTCCAACAGCCATATGTGGCAAGTGCAGCTTTGGAACTAAATTTCTAATTTCATTTAATATTTGCTAGAATTTAAATGTAAATAGTCATCATAGCTACCACATTAGGCAATGCAGGGTGAGAGGTATGCTGGGGTATACCTCAGTACCCCAGAACTGGCATTATCTTCAGCCTTATCCTGGTCAATCTTTATATTAAGCCCTCAGATCAAGTATGTCAGTGACAAAAAGCTGGAAAGAGAGGTTAATTAGCTAGGCAGAATAATACCCCTAGAAAAGAAATCAAAGCACTGGTACCAGTGTCTCTATCTAGCACATTTAATGCAAATGAATATTAAGAGACTAAAACACCAAACCAAAACCAGAAACAAAAAGCCTTATGAAGAGAGGATGATGACGGTATAGATTCACTAGTATACAAGCAGGAAGAAGAAAACAAAACAGATTTTAATTAACTGAAGCTCACCATCTCAACAGTATGACACTGACTATCCAAAGAAGCTAATGTCATCATAGCTATATATAGATGGAAGCAGTTTCCAGAATGAGGGAGAACAGCCACTCCACCCTCTCCAGGCTGGCAAGTTGTGTCTGGTTTATGGATTAAGTCAGGGTGCCACACCAAAAGCCAGGCCTGCTCCTACTAGAGCAGGTCTCATGGAGAGTGACCAGGATGGTATAGGGAGGCTCAGAACCATGAGTGAGGTAAACTGTCAAAAAAGGCCAGGAATAATTAACCTGGAATAATGATAGACCACAATAATGATTATCGTATCTGGAAAAAAGTCAAGTAGAAAAGAGATTTATTTTTTCTTATTCTTCAGGTAAACATTAAAGGCAGGCAGATGTATTCTGAGCATAGGAAGAGCTTTCAAATAGAGCTATCTTAAGTACAAGCAGTATCTCAAAAGGTAATAAATTGGACATAACCGATGATATTAAAAAATATCTCTAACCACTGCATTTAGTATCACTGTAAAGAAACCTGGAGGAGGGAGAGGTATATTGAGTGAAGCACCAAAGTCTAAGTTTGTAAGTCCATGTAGAGATCAACAGACTCAAAAGAAAACAATCTGGTTTTTATAACTCTGCACCTGGAAGCAGATCTAGATCTTCCAACCCTTCATCCATTCTGTCCATGAGAAGAGGGGTAGTCACATATTTTAAAGTTGTTTTAAGAGTTTTTAATTTCATCTCAAACTGCTGATGTCCATTAAACACGTTCTCATGTCCAGAGTTTCTTTATGAGAATAGAGAGCTACCTTTGAGAATACATAATTTAATAGAGCTACTATATTCCTTTAAGGCAGATTGAAAATCAGATTAATAGATATAAAATATTTCGTAATTTTATTTATGGAGTTCATTATTCCCTTTCTTAAGTGATGTTCTAGAAAATTATTCATGTATTTATGAAACCTTAAAATGCACCACTGTTCAAATCCTAAAAAAACACTGGATTTCATCCTCGAATATTTCTCATCAACCTCAAGTATATAATTCTGATAGAACAAAAGCTCAGAGGTACTGACCTGAAAATTTTTGTAGAGTAAAAAATATGAATCAAAAAAAAATGGAAATAGAATGGCTCCATTTTCAGCATTGATATTAGAGTCTGGCTCTTGATTTTTTTAAAATTTATAAAATAAGCTTTATAGTTGAAATGACAATGAATAAATACAACCACATTTTCAAAATAAAAGAACAAAATAATGTATCAATAAATGTAAGCCTCCCTCATTTTTTCAATAGACTATGCTCTTGATTTTCTAAACTGTTCTTTCTACTCAATAAACCACAGAAGTGATTTTAGTAACATAAACACCCTCTTTTTATTTTTTTATTTAGATTCAATTAACATATAGTGTATCATTAGTTTCAGAGGTAGAGTTTAGTGATTTATCAGTTGCATATAACGAACGCCCAGTGCTCATCACATCACGTGCCCTCCTTCATGCCCATCACCCAGTTACTCCATCCCACCAACCTCCCCTCCAGCAACTCTCAGTTTGTTTCCTAGAGTTAAGAGTCTATTTATGGTTTGTCTCCCTTTTGATTTCATCTTATTTTTCCCTCCCTTCCCCTATGATCCTTTGTTTCTTAAATTCCACATATGAGTGAAATCATATAATTACCTTTCTCTGATTGACTTATTTCGCTTAGCATAATACCCTCTAGTTCCATCCACGTCCTTGCAAATGGTAAGATTTCAATTTTTCTTTCATTTTACAGATGAAAAACCGAGGTCACCCAACTAGCCCCCCAAGCAAGGGTGTCACTTGGCATCCCACCTCCCAGACCCCAAAACTCTCTCTCTGTTCCTTAGCTGTTCATCACAACTGCCCCACTATGCTCACTTTCCATAAAAGCTAGGTAGGAGGCTTCCATAATGATAAATTTTTCCCTTAAATAGCCAACAGAAAGCACATCTTAAATATTTTTATCTTATTTTCAGGTTCTTAATAAATACTGGTAAAACATTAACAGCAAAATAAAGTGAAGTCAGTTTCTAAGTTCTGTGAATATATAAAAACTCTTCAGGGGTGCGTGGGTGGCTCAGATGGTTAAGCGTCTGCCTACGGCTCAGGTCATGATCCCAGGGTCCTGGGATCGAGCCCCACGTGGGGCTCCCTGCTGAGCTGGGAGTCTGCTTCTCCCTCTCTCTCTGTATCTCCCCCTGCTTGTGCTTTGTCTCTCTCTCTCTCTCTCTCTCAAATGAATAAATAAAATCTTCTAAAAAAATCTTCATATATTCATTCAAAAAATATCAATTAAAGGATGCCTCAGTGGGTTAAGCATCCGACTCTTGGTTTTGGCTCAGGTTGTGACCTTGGGTCATGGATTGGACTCTGCTCAGTGTGGAGCCTGCTTGAGATTCTCTCTCTCACTCTCCCTCTGCCCCATCCCCACCACTCGCATGTGCTCTCTCATGCTCTCACTCTGTCTCAAGGATAAATAAAATCTTTAAAAAAATTATTTTAGGGGCACCTGGGTGGCTCAGTCGTTAAGTGTCTGCCTTCGGCTCAGGTCATGATCCCAGGGTCCTGGGATCGAGCCCCACATCCGGCTCCCTGCTCAGCGGACAGCCTGCTTCTCCCTCTCCATCTGCCTGCCACTCTGCCTACTTGTGCTCTCTCTCTGTCAAATAAATAAATAAAATCTTTAAAAAAATTATTTTAAAAAGTATATTGATTGAGCACCCATAACGAGCCACCACCACTATAGGCTCCATTCTAGTATAATCCATCCTAGAAGATGCTACAGAGACAAAATCTCTGTCTTCGTGGATCTTATACTTTAGTGAGGGAAGGACAATAAACAAAATAAATATGTCGAATATATACAGTATGTTTTTTTAAGTGGCACGTGCTGTGAAGAAAAAACCAAAGGGAGCAAGGTATGGGAAGACTGTACATTGTAATCAAAGAAAGAGAACACCTCACTGAGATGATGACATCTAAGGAAGCCCCAAGAGAAGGAACAAGCCCTGAAGGCATTTGACAGCAGAAGGAACAGCAGAAGAAGCTTGACAGGCATGTCTATCTAGCATCAGCAAGGTCAGTGTAGCTGGCACTGAAGGATTGAGGAGGAATGGCAGGAAATGAGGATGGAGCCAGGTCCTGTAGAACCTTGCTAGAACCAATCAACTGCCTGTCCACTGCTTCCACATCTACTCACACCTTACTAGCTCCCATCCTGAACCTCACAACTCAGTCTAAAGGGTATCAAATAAGGAATGATCATGGCATTTTGAAAATTGAGGGGAAAAAAAAATGTTTCTGTGGATTGGCAGTTTCCCAAAATCTATCTTCAACTATAGTTATGTTGTTACTCTGGAGAATAAAAATGATGTTATTTATTGATCAGTATTACATATCACAGATCTTAGGTGGTTACCAACCCACATTATTAAAACTTCCTCTGTTGCAAATGCTTACTACAGATACTTATTGCAGCTCCAAATTCAACAACAGGAGAAAAGAGGATAGAGGAAGAAATATGTGTTGATTTAAATTCTCTATCATTAGTCATTCTTTATCTTCACAGTACATTAAAAACTTTCAATGTTTTTATAGCTATGAATTTTGACTTTTAACACCTGGAACCCTAAGCCAGCGCAAGGTGGTGGGCTTGGGCTATTTCCTAGTGCTAAGAATTTGGCAGCTGAATAAAATTGAGAACTCAATGTTAATCATTCACTCAATATTTTCTTGACCACAATATGCCTAGATCAGCACAAGAAACCAGAGAAAGCATTCTGCTAGCAACACTCCCTGCAGCTGGCCCTGAGGCAGTTTTAGAAACGCAGCCACCTTAAGCACAGGGTGCGCGAAAGAAGTATCACCAGAGCCCTGCAGAACCATCCGCCTCACACACTGCAAGAAGCAGGAGCATGGGGGGCAGCCTGAGAGAACCAAATGATAATATACAACAGAAATCCTTCTGGGTCATTTTTCTGAAAATCTCACAGGACCATACAAGTAGGTCCAATTCAAAAATAAAATGGCAAATATGCTGTGTGTTCTCTTGCGTTGTTAGCCTAGAACATTTGTTGTTTTGGGCAAAAATTAGGAAGAAGAATTGCTTATTCTTAGGGTCACTGGGATTCATGGATGTTCACAAAGACCCAAAGAAGAACTGTGATATGTGATATGTGACATACTATGTGATAACCATATTATCAGTCTGCACTAAAACAAGAAAAAATATGTTTTTGCTTTGGTGGATTTACATAAAGCATATTTAAAACTATGTGGCTGGTAAAAATGTTAAGGCTAATCATCTGAAAACCAAAAACCAAAACTAAAAACCAAAAATCAAATTACAAAAATAGCAATTTTCTTTGTTAATGACCTAAATCACCAAGTTTTAAATTGCGATGCATTGATTTCATCTTAAAAACAAGTTAGCAGCATTAGTCTAAAACCTATAATGAGAGATAGTGAGACGTAATAGAAGGGATCATCTGGCAACAAACAGATTATAGTTTTAAAATTACCAACACTGTGATGTGGAGCCAATTAATCAATCAATTTTTCTGAGCCTTACCTATGAAGTTTACTTCAATGAGTTCACTTAGCTATAATATGAAAATACTAATAGCTCCTTCTCACTTGTAAGGATTAGAGATGTAATATACAAAATCTGTAGCTCTGAATAAATTGTATTATTACTACTGGTTTGTTTTAGAATTTGTTTGTGGTCAGATCCTAGGAATAGCATTTGCCCTAATGAGCCATGGATGCAAGCTCTTACACACAAGCCCAGGACCAAAATCTCAGGATAAAGGTTTTGTCTGTCTGATTCACTGCTATCTCCCCCATGCATAGTTCACAGGGCCTGGAATTTAAAGGGTACTGAATATATATCTTTCTGATTAGAAAGAAGGAAGAGTATTTTAATATACCTTAGAGTTGGGATCCCCTAAACTCTTGTATCACTTCCTGCTCTAATAATAGATTTTGATAATTCTGATATTCAAGATATCCAATAAGTAAAAGGAAGAGCTATAATTTCTTAAGGGATTCATTTGTCTCAAGTCATAGAAATCTTGTGTATTTTTTCAATTTGCAAATAAACACATGTCAAGACATTTCATACTTAAGACTTAAAAGACCAAGGAATCAGAAAGCACAAATTTGTATGTAACCAGAAAAGACCCCGAATAGCCAAAGGAATGTTGAAAAAGAAAAGCAAAGCTGGTGGCATCACAATTCCGGACTTCAAGCTCTATTACAAAGCTGTCAGTATGGTACTGGCACAAAAACAGACACATAGATCAATGGAACAGAATAGAGAACCCAGAAATGGACCCTCAACTCTATGGTCAACTCATCTTCGACAAAGCAGGAAAGAATGTCCAATGGAAAAAAGACAGTCTCTTCAACAAACGGTGTTGGGAAAATTGGACAGCCACATGCAGAAGAATGAAACTGGACCGTTTCCTTACACCACACACACAAAATAGACTCAAAATGGTTGAAAGACCTAAATGGGAGACAGGAGTCCATCAAAATCCTAAAGAAGAACACAGGCAGCAACCTCTTCGACCTCAGCTACAGCAACTTCTTCCTAGAAACATCACTAAAAGCAAGGGAAGCAAGGGCAAAAATGAACTATTGGGACTGCATCAAGATAAAAAGCTTTTGCACAGCAAAAGAAACAGTCAACAAAACCAAAAGACAATCGACACAATGGGAGAAGATATTTGCAAATGACATATCAGATAAAGGGCTAGTATCCAAAATCTATAAAGAACTTCTCAAACTCAACACCCAAAGAACAAATGATCCAATCAAGAAATGGGCAGAAGACATGAACAGACATTTTTCCAAAGAAGACATCCAAATGGCCAACAGACACATGAAAAAGTGCTCAACATCGCTCGGCATCAGGGAAATCCAAATCAAAACCTCAATGAGATACCACCTCACACCAGTCAGAATGGCTAAAATTAACAAGTCAGGAAATGACAGATGTTGGCGGGGATGTGGAGAAAGGGGAACCCTCCTCCACTGTTGGTGGGAATGCAAGCTGGTGCAGCCACTCTGGAAAACAGTATGGAGGTTCCTCAAAAAGTTGAAAATAAGGCTACCATACGACCCAGCAATCGCACTACTGGGTATTTACCCCAAAGATACAAATGTAGGGATCCGAAGTTTATAGTAGCAATGTCCACAGCCAAACTATGGAAAGAGCCAAGATGTCCATCGACAGATGAATGGATAAAGAAGATGTGGTGTATATATATACAATGGAATTTTATGCAGCCATCAAAAGGAATGAAATCTTGCCATTTGCAATGACATGGATGGAACTAGAGGGTATTATGCTGAGCAAAATGAGTCAATCAGAGAAAGACATGTATCATATGATCTCAATGATATGAGGAATTCTTAATCTCAGGAAACAAAGTGAGGGTTGCTGGAGTGGTGGGGGGGTGGGAGGGATGGGGTGGCTGGGTGATAGACATTGGAAAAATAATAAATAAAGCACAAATATCCACAACCATAAACAATGCTTGTGTTTCCCATAAGAGGAAACTATGTAAAAACAAACAAAACCAAACCATAAATGCTATGTATAATTCTAGTACTACGGATAAAATCAAACTACAATAAATACTAATGTATAAAACATTTAAGAAAATGCTAACATTCTAGTTAAAACCTTTATAAGGCTGGCTCTTAAAGGCATGTTCCAAATTCAGTAAAAGAGGTTGATGCCACAATGGCTGTCAGAAACATGCAAGTCAAAACACAATCCAGAGGGAACAAAGCACCCGTGGAACCCAATGTCTCAGCAGCCCTAAATAATATCCCACCTGTCGTCATGTCAAACAATTTGGCCCACTTCCATAACAAGACAAAAGTCACTTTTGTTGCATGTCAAATGTGCTGAGAGAACAAGTCGGGAAAAGCTGTTTGAAGGTTAGAAGTACTCTGAGCAGTTTAAAAAGAACAGCAATAAATAAAACTCGTTAATGCCCCTAACATTACTGGTCAAAAATAGTCATGAGTTAACAGATGTTACTAGTACAGCTACATGCCCAGGTGATAGACAAACTGAGTTATATAAATAGGTGACCTACAAATAAAGATATCAAGAATGAATAATTAATTACAGTCCATGTGGAAAAGATATCTCACAAATTTAAAAATCAACAAATGGTACCTAATGAAATGGTTTTCAAAACACAAAAAACAGATCTCATATTTTCCATCACCTGAAAAGTAGACCTTGTCATAAATTATGTTTGCATACACCAAGCTGATACTGAAAGGTAATTCAATCTTAGGGAATGATGTTAGTTTTCTGTTTAAAAAAATCAAATTGTTATTAGTTAATAATCACAACTGTATAAATGTAGTTACTTTATTTTTCAGTTTATAAAAATTTAGTCAAAGAATTTTGAAAATGAGTAGAAGAAATACCAAGACCAAGAGAAGGTTTAAAAGCAACCTAAGAGGTAGAGGAGGAGAGGGCAAAGGAGAGAGGGATGGAGAAAGAAAAAGAAAAATATATTTTGACCAACTACACTTACACACCTCAAGTTGATTAACTCTTCGCTGCATACTTTCCCATTATTTTCCTCCCCGGGGCTAGCTGACAGAGAATTTTGTACACATGTTGGGGAACGCCTGTTTTTCCCCCCTTTCCTATGGTCCCGAGGTCTCCTCCCACCCCACCCCCTACCCTCCCTTCGTCACAAACAATTTCTTCTAGCTTTATTATCCCCTCCGCCTCCTGATGTAGGACTCTGGCCAAGTTGTTCAGGTTCCTCCAGCCTTGCTGCACACATTCACACTTTTTGACCATAAGTTCTGATACTGAACTGAGGGGTACTAGGCTGGTCAATGAAGCTGGTATGGGAAGAAAGAAGTAGTCTGGCCTCACCAGCTTTCAGAACAGCTAAGCTAGTTTCACATCAGGTAATTCTTTAGGAAATCCACAATATTCCATTTATAGAGTGGAATATTTGCAGGGGCGGGGGGGGTGGTGAGGAGTCATTCTAAGCACTAATATTTCTATAAACTTCATAATAACCCTATGAAGTAAATACAATTATTATCTCTGTGTTAGAGATAAGAAAACAGGGGCACAGAAAGATTAAATGATTTGTCCAAGGTCTAGCTCCAGACCCCGAGCTCTGACATACTATGCCTGATTACCCTGAAACCCTCTTCACTAAAATTCTATTTAGAGTACATAAGCAGCAAACCAAAAAAGAAAGCATAACAAATACAATTTGGTGATAAATGATTTTCTATTAAAATTTTTATGATATTTAATTAGTTTGATACTGAGGGATGGCAGAATATACCACCCCAAAATATGTGATCTTAGCATAAGGATTACTTTCAGCTAGAGACACTTGAAAAAAACAGATATAAGAAGAGTACTCTGACCTCCCCTTTCCTTCCTGAAAGCAGGAGGAAAACTCCCATATAAAAGATGCCCTCCCTATACTAGGAGGAAAGGAACATTCTTATCACCAGAGATGTAGAGTAGAGGCCAATGAACATCTGTACAAACAGACCTTGTTAAAATCACTCTTATCTTCCTTGAGTGTCCCCATATATTTTAGTTCTTTTTCCACAAATGCCTCTCTCCATTCAACCTCGTATAGAAACATTTAGGCCTAACCACTTCTTTGGGTCTTCATTTTCTATGGGGGCTCCTGTTTGCATGGAAAAATCTGTATGCTTCTCATGTTAATCTGTCTTATGTCAATTTCATTCTCAGGCCCAGCCAGAGACCCTAAGGGGGTTGAGGGAAAGTTTTGCTTCCCCTATAATGCAAATCTTATAATAAATATATGACAGAAAAGCAAAACAAATCAAAATAAAATTATAAATGCATGAAAATCTAGGCTCTTGAGGAGAAGGTGGTTGTGATGTTGTTTTACCTCTTTGGGTTTCAGAGTAGGCAGGGAAACCGATCAATCAAACAATTTCCAATGCTTTTGGATCAAAACAAAAAAGTGAAAATATAACATCTGACATTCATAATTATATAAATTTCCATGTCTAGGAAAAGAAAGACGAGATTTGATACAGTTAAGGAGTTAATGTGTTAGAGACCGAAAACTTCAGTCTTTTCAGGGTGGTATAAAAATTTCAAAAGCTAAAAAGATGTCAGGCCACACAAGTAGAGGAGTATTTGCTGGATTAGGGAAGGCAATGGCATTGCTGTGTCCTCAGAACCCATCCTGCCTAAGCACAAGTACATGAGCATGGCAAGAAGCAAGAGAAGCATGCTGGGTGAGGAGATTCTTGAACATGGTCAGAAACAGATGAAGGAAGGGGATATGTTTATATATGGGAGGAAGAAAGATTTATGTTAAAAGGAGAAAGTTTATTCTGTGTTACTCCAGAATTAAGACTATGAACAAGTGTCCCAGGCACACCTAAGTTTAAAACATGTAAAAAATTCCCCCCAAATAACAAATACCTAATAATATCAAAGGCTGCATGCAAAGTAGAAAGCATGTAACTGGAAATATTCTATCATACAAAAATAATTCATTCAAAAGCTAACAAATGCCCTCCATATAACAGGCACTGAAGGAACCTTTGAGGATAAAACTTTATCTCCCCAATTTATGTGTAACAAGAAGCTCACATTCTATCTTTTAAATTAATAATTTATAAACAATCATAATACATTTTAATTGCTATAATCATGGTATGAATAAAGTGTTACAGGTACTCAAAGCAAGACTTCTATAGAGGCCCTGATATATTAAGATACACTTTGAACTAGGTGAATGAGATTATATGTAAGGTCCTTTTAATGTTTCCTTTTCAATTACATAATCTCTGAAGAGAAAGATTATTATGAAGTATATCCTTATTTTAACAAGTGGCGAACAATTGTTCCCAAGTTACCATCTCACACTTCTTCAAAATAAAGTTAGATCTTAGCAAGTCAATCCATTCAAGTTATGGTTTTAACTCTATTGCCAACAATTCAACAAGAGGCAGTCTTCTATATCTGACAGACATTTTAAATGCTATAAAACTAAGAGATTTTATAGAGAAGACAGAGAGTAAGTATTAATACAGATTCTTGCCACTCTAAGCATCTTATTGACTTCTAGTTACTTTTGCATAAGCATATACCATAATCATAATGTGTCTACAATTTTTATATGCTTTTCTATTACCATTCTATTTTACAGAAAATTTAAATCCAAATATCTTGTCCAAGTACACTGATCTAGACAATAACAGAGTTAGTTTTTGAGTCTGCCAGTCTGGCTTGAGAGCCATGCTCCTTCCCCTACCCTACACTGCATTTCAAGCATAAAAAGAACACAGAGTTAGGGAGATTCAGGTGGACCCCAGCTCAAACTGTCTAGTCATTACTGGAATGAGACTGTAACTAGGAGAGTTGAAACTTAACTGTATTACATCTTTCCTGTTGAAGAGGAAGGTTCTATGTGTTTATTCATACACCATTCCTTAGCTGTTCATCAGATACCTATTTCGTAGCTACATGAAGCCACTGTGCTAGTGACTCAGAAGTTCAAGATGCACAGACAGTTTCCACGGCAGTGTCATGCACTGTTTTTGTGCCGTGGACTGCTTTGACAATCTAGAATGCCTATGGACATTTTCTCAGCATAATGTTTTTAAAGATACAAAATAAAACACAAAGGTTTACAAAGGAAGCAATTTATATTAAATACCATTGTCAAAACATTTTGAAAGGCAAATTTATGACCCAGTAATGTCTTTTATTTAAGATATAGCAATTTGATGGAGGAAGACACAGTGTTAAGGCTGGAAAACTAATAAAATATACTAACCAACAATACAGTTTAATATATGTTTATAAACATTTTTAATACTACAGATCTGTTACAATAAATTAACAAAAGGAAGAAAAAAATATATGCAAAATTTGGATGATCTCAAAAAGTCAGCACTAAGCACACCAATGGCTGTCTAATCTGAGCACTTTATTTAGTCCCAATTTTCTTGATCTCATGGATCTTCAGGACTCCCTGGACCTGGGTTTCTAACACCCCACACTTACCTGTATCTCCTCCTACCCTTCTCAGTACTTCTTCTCTGCTCCTTCCACTAATTCATCTTCTAACTTCTGAACGGAGACATGTCCAAAGGTTTCTTATCAGAGTATGCTCATAGAAACAGTGCCTCATCGAACACCGTTTGGTAACTTCTTAATCAGCTCTCTTGGTACTCCCACTACCACATACACTGTAGTTAGTCTTATGTAATGCTTCCTCACTCTTGCCTAGCCACAGAAGCCATGCCCTTGTTTCAGAAATGACTCCACTGGCCCCAAAATAACAGATTCCCAGAGAGCAGAGGCAAAGGTCACTCACCATCTTTTCCCAATGCCTTCCTCTTTTCATTGTCCACATATACAGAGCTGCTCTTAAGAATCTGATTTTCCAGCAAGGGTACCCCAACAACCCCACATCTCAGATATTAACTGGGTCAAATCAAAATTATAAACCTCAAATCCTAAATCCCCACTCAACTTCCTACAATAGCCAAATTGGAAATTTCTGAGATGTAGTGCACAGCAAATATGAGCTGTCTTTCCTTTCCCTACATATATTTCTTAGGCTGATGAATTGAACTTAACTAAGAAATCTTAAGGGCCCCTTTTTATTCCTTTAGCATAAGTACAAGGAGAGTCAAGCCTGAGTGATGCACTCTGTGATTCCTTTCCCTGAATTCATCTGCCCTCATAATGAATTTCTTGAGGACAAAAACAATGCTTTATATTTATGTATCCCACACAGCTGCCTTGTACATAATAGAAGCTCAGTAAATGTTGAATGAGTAAAAGAACGAAGTAAATACAGGAGACTACAGATGTGCCAGGGGCTGGATTTCTAACAAAGAATAAACATTCCATTTTCCTTAACAACTAAATTGAAGACTTAAAAAGCTGAGAAAAACAATGACATATGGGATAATTTACTTTAAAAATAAAGAAGGGGGGCACCTGTGTGGCTCAGTCAGTTAAGGGTATACCTTCAGCTCAGGTCATGATCTTAGGCTCCTGGGATCAAGCCCCTGCATCTGGCTCCCTGCTCAGTGGCGTGTCTGCTTCTCCCTCCCCCTCTGCCTTTCCCCTCTGCTTGGACCCCACCCCTCAAACTCTCTCTCAAATAAATAAATAAAACCTTAAAAAAAATTAAAATAAAGGAACTAAAATTCTACACCCTCAAACCCCAAATTCCCATTCAGCCACCTACACTGCCATATTTGAAATTTCTAAGATAGTAAACCAGCAAGTGATATGATAAAGGCTGAATATTAATCCCAAGATGGTCCAATTAAGCTGTCCATACCTGTATTTCTTTTTTTTTCTTTTTCTTTTTTTTTAGATTTTATTTATTTGACAGAGAGAGAGGTAAAGGGAACACAAGCAGAGGGAGAGGGAGAAGCATACTCTCTGCTGAGCAGGGAGCCCAACATGGGGCGCGATCCCAGAACCCCGGGATCATGACCTAAGCTGATGGCAGACGCTTAACCAACTGGGCCACCCAGATGCCCCTCTATGCCTGTATTTCTTATTTTTAATGTGATCTTGGGCAGTTCAAACCACAGACCTAAGCCTTATTTTCTTCATCTTTAAATGCAAACACTAGCATTAAGGCCCCAAAGGGGAAAAAAAATGGGTAAAAATGACAGTAAGGCCTTCTGTCAATTTGTAGAACAACCCTGAATTAATGAAGAAATCAACAGGTGAGTCGGAGGGTTCATGTCAGGCAGGGGGATATGTGCGGTGCGGGGGGTGGGGGAGGTCTTGGTGGGTGGATGGTGTGTGTGTGTGTACCTTCTCCAGGTTTAACTTTTCCTTTACACAATAGAAAATGCATGTCATAGGGCAAAGCTGGTATTAATTTATTTAAAAAGCACAATTCAGAGCCCCTAAAATGTTTAAAATCTAAAAGGAGGAAAAAGCCTCCTCTATCCCTAAACCTCAACACCATAACTCTCCAAAGTTCCAGCAGTTGTTCTCCATGACACATTTGAAGAAAAGTAAGATATCCAGGAAGTCTGGGAACGTCTAAAGACCTAAACTTTTTTTTTTTCTTTTTTAATACAACTGATCAAACACGGAAGTGTTACTGCTCCAAAATAGGCTGGAATTTCCAATTCTCTCAAAGCTATTAAAGCATGTGAGCTGTAAATTTTGGTTTCATAGTAGTGGGGAGTTGATTGTGGGAGTTATGGTTTTGTTTTTGAGTGACCAATTTCTGCAAACTGAAGTTTAAGGAAAGATACTGGAAGTCATCCAAAATCAATCTTCTCTCAATTTCATTATTTTAGGACAAGCAGCAGATCCTTCACACTGCATGGAACAAAATCAATAAAAGCCAAGAACAACAGGCAACACTCTTTCAAGATCATTTCATCAGGATTTAGCAGAGGCAAATACAATGAAGTATCTGTAAGCTGCTAGAATAACAACATTTTCACTTTGTTATTCACTGTGCTCTAATCTGAACCCTATCTTCCTGTTCCAAATGCCATTTCAATATTTGAAATCTCTATAGCTGGTAAAATCACAAACACATCTGTGAATTTCTATCCCCTTAAATTAGATGAGTGTGTGACCTTTCTCTATCTCAGGTTCAGATATTCTGCATTAACATACTGTTTTCTTTTTGCATATATTCTTTTTATCCATCTGAGGCTCAATGACCCTTCCCTAGAAATATCAACTGTCGGTTTTGTTTTCAACATTGGAATGTTTAGATTAGACAGTCAGTGCACAGGGAAAATTAATACAGCTCCCACCTGCCACAATTCATGTTAACTTCTGCATATGCCACTTCTGTGCTGAATGCACAAGAGCATTCGGGAATAGCTCTGGGCTTGGGGGGAGGCATCTTTTCTAAACATATCCAGTTACTCTTCATCATCATGGCATCCTGGGAGGACAGAACGCCAATCTCTAGAATGTGAAGAAGTCACTCAGCAGATACATGGGAAAAGAATATATTTAGTATTGAAGAAATGGTATTCTGCTTCAGATTTCAAGCCTATAAATAAGCTCACCTTCAGTAAATAAATGAACTTAGAAATAATTATACCGGGAATCCTAAAATCGGCCTTCCCTGCAAAATCCTCAATAGTCACTTATGCACTTATGCAAAACAACAGCAGACAACCTGTCCCTTTTGATCTTCACTTTTCCATTTTCTGGTGCCAACCCAGAACATGCTCTCAGGCTTTTGCATCATGATGGGACAACATCTTCTGCTTTTTACACTATTTACTTGGTGAATTTTTAAAATGTGGAAAATAAAATAGCAGTAAAGAATAGTGGAGAAAAATGAAGATGGACTTTGAGGTCATGAGAGCTGAATTAGAATGCTTCCTGGGTATTTGATATTCCATAAGTTACTAGGTTGAATAATCCAATACTGCTGATTTTTTAACTATTTGGGGGTGACAAAATGGCAGGTTCATATGGCTCAACTAATTAATAGGATCCTCAATTTTCTGTGAAATTGAGATAATATCCCTAATTTAATAGGATTATTATATGAGGAAGTATGAGAAAGCTAACCAAAAAATTGCAATATTTTTACTAAAGCTTTGTTTAAAAGTATATTAGTAAATGTTAGATGTCAGATTCTCAATGAGAAACCCACATTTTTTTTTAAACTTCTGAAGGAAGAAAAGAGGATCATGGTAAAATCAAGCCTTTGTCAAGGAAAGGAGGAGGAAGAAGAAGAGGAGGAGAAGAAGAAGGAAAAAAAAACAAAAACTCAGGAGAAATGTGGCCTAGAAATTACATAAAGGCTCCCTCTGGCTACATGCAAAGTTTGCATACTGATGAGGGCTTAAGTTTCAGTGCGCTGCTAGGTGCCCTCTCTCTGCAGCTCAGTAGAATGGCCCTGCCCCCTTTACCTGAATGCCCAGATAACCTTATGAAGCAAGCACTCCACAAAGAGCCACCACAGGCATCAGCACTTCCTTCCCTGGATTCCTCTAGACAACCTCCTCTTTGTCTGTCTATCCATATCCTTCAGCCCCACCCTCCTAACCCCCAATCATTTGGATTTATCAATCATTTCTGCAGCTCACCCCTCTGCCCTTGGCAGTCCTCAAGGGCCAAAAATGTTAGTGTTTCATTGATAAAACTAACCACAATCTCAAAGGGCACAGGCTACTACCTCCACACTTCCATGATGTACCCACTCAATCTTACAGGTCTCTTAAGAGTATACAAGTTGGAAGTGGAGCCCTCTTCTCTTTTTTAGAAGATATTTACCATGAACAATTCAGGGTAGGATAGTGACCACCCTCCCATTTCCTTCTGTTCTCATGAGATCTTTGGAAGTCCAGAATCAATGTGCTTGTTCCTGAAATCTCCTCTCTCCCTCCCCAGAGCAAAATGATATCCACATATCTAGAAAGGTGAACTCTTAAACATACTACCTACTTCAAAAGTGTCTGACTCCCAGGAGAAGAACAACTGAGCAGAATATGGTATAACCACTAAACCAATACCCAGCTCCATCTCAACTCTGCCACAAATTTCAGATTTAGCCACAATAGGAAACCACCTCATTGTTCTAACATGATTGAAAACTCTATTGTTCATGCCACCTATGAAAAAAATTATATAGTAATAACATTCAGAATATAATAACATTTAAAATGAAAAAAGAAGATCAAAAGACACAGAATACATGTGTTGCCTACTTTACACACACACAGGCAGACACACAGACTCTAGCAGAGAAAATACACGTTCCAAAAACCCACTGCTTGAACAGCATTGACCATAGGATTCATTCACTTGCCACTTCTTCCGATGGACTTCAGATACTTTCTTTTCACAATCAGGGAAAGTAAGGTAGCACAAATGTAAATGCTCCACACCTCTAATTTTGTCTAATCCATCTACTATTCAAATCTTGATTCCTAAGTGCTGACGACCTCTGATGACAATAAGGCACAACCAGCACAAGAGGACAGAACGCAGAAGTCACTGCTGCTGGCCCAGTCAGTGCCTGGCTGCCTGGCATGACAGGTACCACAGAAATCCCAGAGAGCTTCTTCTATCTGCCAGTTCTGCTCACACAAACACAGGACACATTTTTCCCCACCACATCCCCTCCACAGTATGATGAGGAAGAGTCTGTCATTGCCAAAAACTCAACTCTCATTTTTGGTTGAAAAATCATAAAATTGATTCCTACAATTCAATTTTGAATCCTAAAATTGAAAGGGCTAAGAGCATATAATCCAGTGTTCTTCCAAACTGAAAGTGATGATTGTGGGTCATGAAATCAGTTTAATGAATGGCATAAAAAAAAAAAAATACTGCTACTGGGAGGATATATGTATTTCATATGTAACATTTTTGTTTTTAATACACACATATGTACTAGAATGCCTTATAAAATATATTTCTTACTGTGGGTTACAGTAAAAAAAAAAGTTTGGAAACATTGATCTAACCCAACATCCTTATTTGACAAATAATAAAATTGAGCCCTAAAATGGTTAAAAGACTTATCCACAATTATACAACTTGTTACTAGCAAGTACTCAAACCTAATTATCCTTCACATCTTTTTAAAAAGATCCCATTTTCTGTAATTATTTAAGTCCCATTAAACTTCAGCACTTGTCTTAAACCTAAAATGCAGATATTCACAAATTTTTCAGATAATTGAGCATAAACAATTTAAACAATTTCTCCAAATCACTCAGCAAATCTGGACTCCAAGGATAACATCAGACTGATGTTAGAAACCAGACACTGTGGTTTATAATCAACACAAGATTAGATCTATTTAACATACAAAGACTTCAACCCAACGTCAGGAACTTAACAAATGCCAATATCTTCCTTAGTAAGACCTACTTTACTTTTCCATTGCAGTTTGAGCCTAGACTGAGCCCAGATCACCCAAGACAGCAGAATATCTCCCACGACATCTAAACTAACTGCCCAAAAGCCAGAGCTGGCATTGCTAGACAACCTGGAACTCTTCAAGTCTCTGTGACAGCCCTAAGAAAACAAACAAACAAACAAAACCAGAGAAACACCTTGAGGTGTTCTAATGGGCTACAAAATTAAATGAAATGGACAGAAAAAACACAATCCAAAACAACTATTTAGAAAGTAAGAATCCAATCATATATATTCAAACTGAAATGTCACTTCAGAGTATTAACCATTTATCTCTTCTGACACTTAGGTTAATTTTAACTGTTTTGAAATACTGGCCTCAACACCTTCTAGATTAGGAGTTCAAGGTCATGTTTATGCCCTCTGAAAGCTAACTTTGCCTTGATTTTACAATAAGGTCTCAGATTTCTCATAAGTCTTCAGGCCATTTTGAGTATCCTTAAATATAACTACTGTTTATTGGACAAGTCCATCATCAAGTAATTTTTAAATTATGGTATATTTATCATTTGCTTAGTGATTCCTGACAGATATACTCAAGTGGAGTTCTATTTTTACCAAAACATTCCAGTTAATTGAGGAGTAAGTATTCCAATGTGCCACATTAACAGAAATTATTTCAACTTGCACAGAAAGAAGCAACTAACACTAAAATAAACAGTATTCAAGATATAATGAATCAGAAGTAGGTCAGTCAAAATTATGTCTCAAGGACATACATGCAGGTAACTCACTTTTCCTGACCAAAGTCTCAAGTCAGATGATAAAGTTTTATACTTCATCATGTAACTTTAAAATTTTCCTTCATCCTCATGGATTCTTTTCACATACACCTATGTATTTCCAAGTACTTCTACCTATAATGTAGAGGTTTGGGAGTATTTCTGGGTTTGGGAGTTTTGAGGGAGGGGAAAGGTTTTCTAAGTCATATAGACCATAATAAACCAGTGAACAAGAGGCAGACCTATAAATAAACCTTTTTTATTTTATTAAGATTTTATTTATTTGACAGAGAGAGAGACACAGTGAGAGAGGGAACACAGCAGGGGGAGTGAGAGAGGGAAAAGCAGGCTTCCTGCGGAGCAGGGAGCCCGATGCGAGACTCGATCCCAGGACTCTGGGATCATGACCTGAGCTGAAGGCAGACGCTTAACGACTGAGCCACCCAGGCGCCCCCAAATACACCATTTGAGTAAGCTGGTTGGATGTACATTTGAGAAGCTGCTTATTTGTTCAAGTGGCAGATGGAGATCCAATTTTCCAATCTCTAAAATTGCTACCAGATCCTAGATTAGTCAATTACCCTTCATTTTACAGCAAGTAACTATAATAAAATAATCCAAATAAAATTCTTGAATTCAACTTTCCAGAAGTAAGAGGGCTGGTTTACATATAGTTTGAGCCAACCAGAGAGGGCCATTCCCTTCATCAGAAAACCTTCCCTAACACTACTAAAGTGAAAGAACCAGCATTGCAATTAGTCATATAAAACCATAACCAAATTCAGCAGTCAGTACAAAATCTAGCAACCCAATCATTTTTCAAGGTTATACCAGCTTTTACGAGGCAAAGCAAATAAAGCCTAGGAAAATACCCTGAACTAACACATTCACATTTAGAAAAGTTTGCCTCTTCTACAACGTTTAACCGACATCATGAGATCTTAAAATTTCTGAAAGTATTTTCTCTTTCTTGAAAGATGCAAAAATTATTTTTCTTACCTTAAAAATCTTTAAGATGACCCAGGCTCACTCCCATATCTCCATCTTTTTCTCTTTCCCTTCTACCCATCTCCCTAGGTATCCATAACATGGATCATACTATTTTCATTTTTCTCTCACTTTTTTTTCTTTCATCTATAGTTTCTTAACCTAGCAAATCAATCAAGCTCGTATTCTAAGTAAATAAAAGGATGATGTTCTTAATTCATGATGAGATCATAACATTTCATCATGAATTAACATCATCCTTCAATTAACTGTTTATGCATCTAGATTTTTAGCAGTCATATGTTCTTACTTCTAACTTCTCTTATTTTTTCACATGCTAATCTCATCAGAAGAGGAAAAAAATCTACCATGGAATTCAGACATTTTTGTAGTCAAACAGACACCTGTAATCAAATCTGGGATCTCCCCTACTTAACAGGCTTTGGTTGATCCACCCAGGTGAAAACCGATGTTGTCCCAAAGACATGCTTTCTTTTCTTCCAGAGTTGACACCCAGAAGAACACTCTACTGACAAAGGGTCTAATACTATCTGTGTAGGCCTATTTACCCAGCAATTGTGCATTTTGAGGCAAAAATGCTTTCTGTCTGAGCACTGACCCTGCTGCCTGCTGGCAGAAACTATAAAAACCCTACCTGCATTCCCTTTCCTCTTTGCACCCCTCTCCTAGAAGCAACACTTCTTTTATTCTAAGATACAATTCAAAGAAGCATCTGGTCCCACACAACAGAAAATCATGCCTCACATGTCTTGGGTTCCCATCATACTAAAGAGATTCTTTACTAAGAGCCAGACCGTTCAAGGCACACTGGCAAGGTAGTTCCTCCATTTACGTCACAAGAGAAAAACCAATCAAGAGTAACCACAGTAATGTCGTTCCTCCCCAAAGCTGCTGTTCTTTAGCTACCTCAGGGACTTTGAAACTTCTTTTCAGTAGTGATGAGGGCTGCTTCCCAGCATTTACATACTTTTCAATTCATATAATAGACATTTTAAAGAAAGTTGTTGATAGACTTCATTCTGCTGGTGCACATCAGTTAAATGTGTTTTATTTCCCTTCTGGGCTATGTGCTGGCAGAGAATAACACAATGAAGAGGTGGTAGTGTGCATTTCCAGGCCCTTTATGGTCAAGATTATGAAAGAAGGGCTTTGACAAAGAATGTTCAGGCTGACTATAATAGTTTTCCTTTTAGTACATTATTGTTGCCATGTGTTTGCTGCTGTCTGGAGCAATAAAAAAGCTCTGAAATATTTGTCTGTGTTCTTCATGTACTCAAGAGTTTCCATAAGAGAAATCACTTGGAAAATCACAATATTGCTCCAAATAAAATATTAACATAAAAAACTTGTTGAAATGTTGAGCTAAAATACTAAAGAATTATTACCACAGATGTAATTTATGAGGATCTGAGTGCCTTAGCCTCATAAAGGCTTTTCCATTCCCACTACAAGCACATGTTTGGTATTGTTCTTCATACAACACTGATGCCGCCAACCAGAATGACTTCGTTTGGGGGATCCTGAAAAGTTCTGACAGAACAGATGAGAATGACAAAGAAAGAGCATTATATGATTCAATCCTGAATAAAAGCACATTTAATAAACCAATAGCCAGCCCTTATAATTTTACGTAAAGAAATTAAAATTATTTCTTTTGTGTATGAAAAATGTAGGCACTTGGGCGCCTGGGTGGCTCAGTTGGTTAAGCGACTGCCTTCGGCTCAGGTCATGATCCTGGAGTCCCTGGATCGAGTCCCGCATCGGGCTCCCTGCTCGGCAGGGAGTCTGCTTCTGCCTCTGACCCTCCCCCCTCTCATGTGTTCTCTCTCATTCTCTCTCTCAAATAAATAAATAAAATCTTTAAAAAAAAAAAAAATGTAGGCACTTTTTCCTTCTTTCTATCATAGATATTGACAGATAATTGTAGATAATTGTAGATCGATTTCCTCAAGTTGAAGGATTTGGCCTTGCAACTGTAACAAGTTACCGGTAGTAGTAATTACCTATAGGGGAGGAGGTTAGCTCAACATTGGTAAAATAAATAATCCTTTGGTATCCATAAATTCTCTCCAAACTGACTTAGCAGAAATCTTCTCACTAAGGAAATCTCCAAAAGAAGAGACTGAATTTGATTTAGGGCCCATTTCATCTTCAGTTTTCAAATTTAAGCACACATTGCTATACTGATCCTCAATTCCTGGAAATCATAGGAACTCAATAAATACTATGCTAACTATAACTGTAACTATAATGAACTATATTCATTATTCATTAACACTTAACCACATGTGACTTTACATTATTCCCTGAATGCCACTGACTCTCATATGGAACTGAAAATAAGTTCTGTATCTTGAACTTTTAATGATCCCAAGACCTAATACAGTTTGACTCTTTGTTCTTAAATATTATCAACATCAAAGTTTTTATTTTTGCCAAAATTTAGGTTGAGTGAAGTCTCTATAATCAAGGTGGATCATCTATATCATCCAGGTTCTGTGTCCTAAGATTCTTACTGGCATTATTATATATACTCTGTTGGCATATTTTGTTTACATAAGTAAGCTCTTTGTTCTTCCTAATCCCACAATGGCTGAAAAAGGAGCTATGGATTTAACAATTAATTTAGGGTTTATCTACTCTACTTGTCTGCAAAGAAATACAATCTACTCATACACTGGAGTGGAGAAAATAAGACGATTAAAAAGGTCAAAATGAGAAAGTTATAATTAAACACTCTGATATGGAGTATTAATTTTACAAATGATAATGCTATGGAAGAAAAACGTCAAGCGTCTTGTCAAGGCTACAAGCCTAAATTAGTGATAGCAGGGATCAGGAAAAAAATGCAGCTGAGATCTGAAAAACAACAACAAAACACATAGTCAAGAACAGAGTGTGAGGAATATGCTAAGTGTTTCATTAATGCTTCTGGACCAATCTAAGTGACCCATTTGTAAAAGGGAAGGCTGGCTAGAAGTTAACTTTCCTGTAAAATGGCAATAATAGGAATCTGCTTTGCCTGTATCATAAGGTTGTCATAAAGATAAAAAGAGATAGATAATACATGGGAAAATGTTCTACAAACCATAAAGCACCAATGAAAGCAGTGTTCCTTCTATCAACCTTAACCTGCCCAGTTACTCGCAATTACTTTCAGCAAAGTTACCTGCTTTCCCAGTCATTACTTCACTCAGAGATCATTTATTGAACAACCATGATGTATAAATCTCTATATGAAGAGCCAGTGCAAATACTAAAACAAAATAAAAGAACCCTCATTCTTCAAAGAGCTTACAGCTTCATTTGTGATACAGCAATCTAGTATGGGAATGAATCATATGAGTAAATGGCTCTCAACCATTTTCCAGTTCCCAATACCTCTGCCCTACCTTTATTATCACAGGGAAATCAAATGGAATTTTCAGAGCAACCCCTGAAGGATTGTGAGAAGGGGCTTAATTAGCCTGAAAATGATTTACTATTGGATTTGGAAAGAGAAGGTGAAATTAAAGTCAACTAAAAGGTTCTAACAATGGCCTATTTGTAAGACGGTGAGGAAGAATTCAACCAGAGCAATAGCACCAGAAATGAAAAACTAATGCTTTGAGAATCCACCAAGCAGAGGATAATTTTCAGTGAAAATATTCTAAGCTGTTACAAAACTGAAGAAGGGAAAGTAGATAGCAAGAAAGAGAGAAAAGAGGAGAAAGAAAAAGGGAAGCAACATATGATGCAGAAGAAAAATGAGAACATATAAGAAGAGGGGTTTCATTAGAAATTACTTTTTTTCCTCGAGTGCCTAGTTATTTTTTACTATATGCTGCTCATTGCCTTTGTAAAATTATTTGCGAGGCTTATCTGTGGTAACTTCTTCCAGAAAAGAATTCTGTTAGCTTCTGTCAGGAACCTAAGGATTCTACAAGTTTACGAACTCCTAAAACTAAATCCTAGGCTTAAAGTTTTCTGAACCAGCCAGGTGATGTGATTTCAGATTCTCAGCAATCTCCCCCCACCTCTACTCTTCTTAGCACCAAAGCAATTTTCCTGTACAATCCCCTAGTGGAAAAGGCAGGGTTTATATTTAATTCATGGTAAACCTAAGGATGTGGTCCTTTGGTTTCTATCTCTCTCATCACACACAAGATTATCAAAACTAAGTTCCCATTTGCCAAATGGGCAAATGCTCAGGATTAAAACAGCCTGAATATGTGATTTACCCACCCTACTTTACCATAAGGATTAGCTTGACAATTGCTTACTATCTTGTTTGTTCTTCAATTATTTTAAGCATATTTAAGACATATTTTAGCATATAGTTTCAGTATATTTTACATAGAAGATTTGATCCAAATAATCTAGCCTACAATATCCCTGGATATTGAACAAAACAATTAATTCAAATCTCTATACACAAAAAATACTGTAGTAAACTAAAGAAATATCTGGTCCAAATCTGCTGGCAATGAGAAAGAAATAAGTATATGAAATTCCTACATGTAGAAAAGAATAAGTATTTGCAAAACTGAGATTAACATATTCATTTGATAGTTACAAAGTTATTTACCACTAAAAACTAAATTATTTTAATAGGCCAACAACCAACAAATACACAGAAAATACTCCTAATGATGTACATCCCAAATATCAACAAATCTCTTGAATTTTCAAAGCAACATTCAACCTGAATAAACAAGAATAGATTTTAAAAAATCATAAGTTTATAAAATAACCTGTTTTACTTTGCTTTCTAGGATTTCAATCACAAGCTAGAACAACAAAACTGAAAAATCTTGTTTCTTAATCTTAATTACAGAGGTATAAAAACAAAAAGGTTTTGGAATGGTACTTTGATTTATACTGATACTAGTTCAAATTAAAACAAATATTTTAAAATATTTGAACTCTTACTATGTTTATAATGGCATAAAATAATTTGAACAACTCCTCCACAACCAAAGTGGAATATATGCTTTAGAGCATCAAAGAAGGATTTAGCTGAAGTTTCAAGGTCTCATCACTTATTAGTTCAAACTATCAGCCTAATAGAACTAAAAGGAAAATGACACTATATCCATTATGTGATTTAAGTATAAAACACTGCCATGATAAATATTTGGAAATTCCAACCTTTTATAAAGCATACTTTATGTACAATATCAGCATTCATCCCTTTAGGGTGTACGATGTGGACTGCCTCTGGGGGGAATTTATCTCATTTCATTTTCATTCTACATTCCACTTTGGAGTTGCCAACTAAATTGCTTCTTGGTTTATAGTATAGAAAACTTCATAATGTTTAGCTGGAATTGCTTACTTTTAAAGTATGCTGAGAGAAAACCCAATGTGGTCTGAAATATCCTCACCAGATGTTTGGATGGATGTGAAACCAACACA
Source organism: Phoca vitulina (assembly GCF_004348235.1). Taxonomy (NCBI): domain Eukaryota; kingdom Metazoa; phylum Chordata; class Mammalia; order Carnivora; family Phocidae; genus Phoca; species Phoca vitulina. Next base: position 2,936,445 of record NW_022589734.1, read on the forward strand.
TATCAAAAGGAGATCCAAAATACCATTAGCTGTACAACACATAGCCTCATACATTTAACAAGTTCAACTGACCAAAACACATTAAAACATTTTCAGTGAGAGTGAAGTTAGTACATTTTCCATTGGAAGTATTCAAATTCTACCCAGTTTTTGTTTTTCTTTTGTTTGTTTGTTACTATCAGGATGTCTATAAATGTCAAGTGATAATGAGCTACAAGTACAATTTAAGTACATTTAATATGACTGGACAATGGGACAATCTAAAATAGGCTTTCCCAATCTTGGTCTGAAAAACAGAAATTTAGTCACTAGAACAAAGAAAATGATAGTCTTATTTCTTTCCACACCAGCCAAGCTACAATCTGGTATAAGGTACTTAATTCTGAGCATTATTATACATTCAGAAAAATAAAGATAAATGGGATGTACTAAGCAGACAAGAAAAAGGACAGTTATGGGAACTTGGACCCACATAAGAAGAAAAACTACAGGAAATAGTATTTATGTCCATGAAAAGAGGTCAGGGCCTTCATAGTGGGGAAGGGTGTCTACATGGAAAAACCCTTTCCAAATTAAGAGTAGAATTGTAACAAAATAATTGGATTTGTTTTGCATGAATTCCTAAGGAAAAAACTAAAAACAATGGATGTAAAACAGGCTACAAGAGGAGAAGTTTTCAAATAGAATTGTCTGAGGATGAAATGGATTGCCATGACAAGTAGTAACAGCCAAGTAGTAAAACTACTCTCTCCGGCTGAACAACACAGGTTTGAACTGCTTGTGTCCATTTACACATGGAATTTTTTCAATACAGTGCAGTAGTGTAAATGTATTTATTCTTCCTTATGATTTTCTTAATAACATTTTTTCTCTAGCTTACTTTATTGTAAGAATACAGTATATAATACATACGATGTACAAACATGTTAATCAACTGTTTATGTTATCGGTAAGGCTTCCAGTCAACAGCAGGTTATTAGTAGTTAAGATTTGGGGAAGTCAAAAGTTATATGTCTATTTTTGGCTGCATGGGGGGTCAGTACCCCTAACCTCTGTGTTGTTGAAGGGTCAACAGTACTTGTTAATCTTACTGAGTATCCCATGCATGCACCATCACACAATTAAGCTTCAACTTGTTCTGTTCTCTCTAAGCCAGTTCCCTTCTTTGACTACCTGGCAAAATACAACTTTAATTATTCTAGCTCAAATGTGGCCCCCGTTCTGCAATTTTCCCTGATATCACCCTTTCTACCAAAGCCCTCCCATCCTGAGATTTAATCATTCCCTCATCCAAGATCATGCAGCACTTTTTGTGTTCTTCTATTGCAATATCTGCCTATACTGAAGTGTGATAATAGAAGATAAGGACTACCATATTTATTTTTATTTTTCTGGCACCTATGTAGTACCTGGTATAGTTTTAGCCTGTCATGTTGCAGGTAATAGGTATGTTCTGAAATGCAGATAATATTCAAATACCAGATATAGAGTCAGGCTAGATAACTTTTTAAGACACTGAGATTCTATAGTATAGGAAACATAGAGACATGTGAGGCCTCTAACCAGTAATACAGATGATGTTCTATCACTGATACCCCTATCAGTGAGCACGGAAGAAAAAACTATTGTAAACATAACCTTAACAATGAAAGGGAGAGACTCAGAACCAACTGCATTCCTCTTGACAGTAAAAACAAAAAGCTCACCCAGAATTCCTAAGTAGAAGTTGGCACTTTAGACATCCCCCAAAAAAGAAAAATTTTATATATAAATGATATCCTAAATAATGCAGAATGTTTGATGGATAAGGAAAGATAGTGAAAGGTTGTCAGGAAATATAGAGAGGTATGTGTATTAAACCAATATTTATCAATTATACACAATTATATTATTTGTATTATTATTATTTCTTATTTCTTATCCTATATCTAGGCTACATCTTAAACTTGTTGACTGATAATATGCCAAAACTATAAAAGTAAGGCAAAGCAGGAAAACTAGAGTCTCACCACCAACTCTATCTCCAAAGTGACCAATCTTTCCAGATGTAACTAAATGGACTGAAATTTAAGTTCAAACATATTTAGCCTATGCTATTCCTACCGGGCATTTATAAATCTCTATTTTAAAAGAAAAATGAGTCTACAAAGACCACAAAACATTCTTTAATATTTAAAAAAGACAAGGAAACACTGGGAAAAAAATAAACAGACCAAAAAAATGGGTTTTTTTTGCATTATATATTCTATTTTTTTGTAAAGTAAGTCAGAAAAAAAAAACAATGAAAAAATAAAAACATTGATTTGTCTTAAAAAGTAATATCCAAGGCATTTCAGATGGTCAGCACAGATTCAGCTTAATCCCACAACTAGAACTAGTAGTTAATGAGCATAACAGTACCTACTACAGACAGTCAGTGATAGGATCCAAATGATAAAAATGCACAAGAAAGTATTTTAATTATAATGCTCAATATAAAGTTAAAAAAACCGTTCTGCATGATTCTTTAAACTGAAAGACTCGTGTAAATTTATGTAGTCACTGAATGCTTACTGTGAAAAACAAAAAGAATCATTTTAGAAAGTTTTAATTCTAAAAAAGATGCAGAGTGCCTGGCAGTCTTAGTGAAAAGATCATGCTCTTGATCTCGGGGTCATGGGTTTGAGCCCCACCTTGGGTGTAGAGAGTACTAAAAAAAAAGCAAATTAACTTAAAAAATAATTTAAAAAAATAAAAAAATTAAAGAAATGCAAAATTGAATGCATATTATGATTCCATGTAAGTGAATTAAGAATAAAAACAGAAAAAAAAAACCCACAAACAGCAAAATGTAGGTTCTAGTGTTAAGATTTTAGGTAACTTTTTCTGTTTTCCAAATTTGCTCTAAAGCTGTTACTTTTGTAACTTAAAAAGAATTTTTCATTCAAAAAAATTTAAAAGACCTGTATAATGGAAAAACAGTACTTAAGGTAGAAGACAGACTTCTCAGGAAACAATCCTGTGGTAATTCCCAACAATATTCAAGGCTCGATGAACTTCTTCATGATACTCAAGTAGACAGGATAATGAAAAGCAGGCCTTTGCTTTGAGAAAATAGGGCAATTCTAAACTGGCTAACTGAGCACTCTCGAAGGCAGCTAAAGACCAATGTCAACATACATCTACACAGGGAGGATTCAGTGGGATGTAGCAAGGGCTCTCTGCTCGTGTCTGTTCAACATACACGTTGGTGAGGTGGACACATGCTTAGAGAACATGCTGAGCACATTAGAGAATGACTGCTAGAAATGATCACAACTATAATGGACACTGTAAAACAAAATACGGCTTTTAATTTGGTTAATCACCACAGACCGGATAAATTTAACTTAGATCTACAAGATGGGAACTGAATAAAGACAAATCTGAAGTCCTCCAATAGGTCCAAATATTAAAGTATAAAAACAAGGCAGAAGGAAACATGACCGAATGGGCCAAATATCTGAAACAAACTTGGGCACAATATGACTGCCAATAAAGTAAATATGTTTCTAGACTGCATAAAAAGAGAAGATGGTAGCCCCAGAGTGCCATATACTTTACTAAACCCACATTCTACAAGGGACATCAATAAACCAAACGCTAAGAGAAAAAGGGCAGATTTAAAGCTACATCCAAAATTTTAAGTGGAAGTTTATAAAAAGAGGGATAGACACTTTGATGTTGTTTGGGGTCACAAAGAACTAGAATCAATGGCATGGAGAATCAGCAAGAAGCACATTTGGGTTTAATATAGAGACTGTTCTGACAAGGAAGTAGTCCAAACATAGAGCGGGCTGCTGGTGAAGGCAGCCAGCTCCATGAATGGGAGTGTTCAGACAGAAGCATAAATGAGCTCATATATATCAGGGAAGCTACAGAAAAGATACCTGCACTTTATAGGAGACAACAGACTACCTGTATAATCTCCTCCAACTGCTAGAGTCCATGATTTGTTAAGCCAGCGAAGGTATGGTACCAGCACCACAACTATACCAACACTGAAAATAAGAGAATCCCACATGGAATTTTTCTCATTAAAAATAAGACAAATGGTGATTTGCTCCAGTAATTTGGAAACTGTGAAACAGATGGCACACTCCCTCAAAGCACTGACCACATGCACCTAGCTTTACAACACAGCACAGAATGTCATACATCCTACACAGGACATTTTTCACATTTTAATATCTCTACAACCAGGCTGCACCTTACAGTCTAGGGTATGGGACAACTGTGGTCAGCCAGGTGCTGAGCCGTAGCTGTCAGTGCCTAAATCCGTGCACAGCTAGTCATCGCTGTTCATGCTGTCGTTACCTCAGTTAAACAGTGAGCACTGCAGGGATTACGTACCTTATCTTTAATTACACTATCATTCAGCATTAAAACAAAAAGTTATTATACATAGAAAGGAACTAAAATACATATAGTGGGACAGAAATTTGGTACTAACTTAAGCAGATGTTTGTCAGTGGAGCAATGTCTACAATTCCATGGTTTTTTCAAAGTAACTAATTTATTTTACTTATATTTTATTTTTGATACATGCACAAGAGTAAAATATGATACAAATCTGTCTCAATACATCTGAATGAGCTTTGCAATGAGTGGAAGATAAAAGAATTTTAAGTGGTAAGAAAGAATTGTGTCACAGTTTAGTTAGAAAAGCTTATCTTTTCCAATGGTACATAAAATAACGATACATTTCAAATCAGCAGTGTCTTAGATTCAGTGAAATACAATGTGTTTCGGGGCGCCTGGGTGGCTCAGTCATTAAGCGTCTGCCTTCGGCTCAGGTCATGATCCCAGGGTCCTGGGATCGAGTCCCGCATTGGGCTCCCTGCTTGGTGGGAAGCCTGCTTATCTCTCTCCCACTCCCCCTGCTTGTGTTCCCTCTCTCACTGTGTCTCTCTCTCTGTTAAATAAATAAATTTAAAAAAAAAAAAAAAAGAAAGAAATATAATGTGTTTCTTGCAAATTTGGTGTGTATTTTACACTACACAACCTTTTATTTTTAATCCATCTGTAATATAAATGAATTTTAGAATTGTAGAGTTGGAAAGAAACTTAGAATCGAGTGTATATCCTTTCAACATTATACTTAATGTAGTAGATGACAACTTTTAAAGATGCTGAAAACTTCCCGCATTTGACCTCAAAAACATTTAAGATTTATGTTCAGGGAAGGAACCACAAAGTTAGCATGGAAGTGACAAACTGGAAGAATGTATTCGCAACATACATAACTGATAAAAAGATTTGTAGGAATTCCTGTATATCAGCAATAAAAAATGGTAGACGGACTGAATGGACAAGAAAAGGCATTTCACAGAAAGAACACCAGAATATCTAATAACCATATAGAGAGTTCGACTCTATAATTAATCAGAGATATAGCCATGACATTATGTAATTATTCTCTCATTTATAGATTAAAAGGATACATTTTAGTATTTAGTAAAGTAATACAGCTTATTAAAAAGAACCCTGAAATAAATTATTTTGTAAAGTAAATACTCATTTTATAGTTAAAAAGGATAATTGTAATCTGTTCTCTAAATTAAGACTTTTACACATCAGGTTGTCTTGAAGCAGCATAATATCTGTACAGAGAAATAAAGTGTATTTTATGATTTCCAAATAAAAAAGATATATATTTAACTTATTTTTCTTTTATTACTAGAATTTGCTTACGTTTTAAGAAAACACAACATACTTGTAAACTTGAGCACAGTTTCAGCACAACCCAGTAAGGGAAACATTCACAGTGTCTGTTTCAGAAATAAAAATCTTAATGTTAACTGATGTAGTGGAAACCACTACATCAATGGTTTGCCATTTTATGGAAAAAGACAAGTTAGGTAACAGCTGTTACTAGGTCAAGTGCAATTCAAAATCATTAAGAGCAATATATGGTTAGTTCTAAAATATACTTCAATAGGTTTTCTAGCTGTGAAGTTCACATATTGCTCAATAATTCTAGAACTAATCAAAAGCAAGGGAAACAAAGAATTCTCATTAGCCTGGGAACAGTGAAAACCTATTTTAGATTCCCAATTCAAGCAGATGGGTAACAGTTCTAAAGTACACTTATCTCATGAAAATCCCAATCAAGTCACAATGAACACATGCCACAAAAAGCTAAAATCAACTTTATATTCTAATTGTGTGTGTATACACATTTGGAGACCACTTAAATTAGTGACTGCAAATTCCATATTTTAAAATGTCCATATATTTAAAAAAAAAAGAATAAGTTTTTTGTCTTTTTTTAAAAAGCTAGTTACTAAAGACAGATACATAATTGTATGTACTGATAGACAATGTGGATCAACTTAACAAGTTTCATCTTAATGCTATCATGCTGTGTGAAAATAATGCTATTGGAAAGGAAAATAAAAAAATAAACCATACAAGTTCTCTAGTTCCAGTTCATAAATGGACAAAAGAATTGCAAGAATATTCAGAAGTCTAAAAGAGGCTGTTCACAGATCACTAGATTTTTAGAATCTGAAAATTTTGTTATATTTTACATTGTATTATTATAGATAAGTATACACATAAACCCCCCATGGAATAATGCCTCGTCTGCTGTGTTTGGGAGAGAGCAAAACAGATGGTTCTAGTCAAAGCACTTTAACAACCCCCAGCTTTCCCACCTATCTATGAAGGGGTGGCAGTGTGGGGGATGGCTAGGAGGAGGATGAATGTTGCTGGGACGAGAAAGAGGGTGGCAGTTTAAATCAAAAATAGACAGGTAGAGCAGTGAGGGGTAAAACGGAATGTAAATTATGTTTGGCTTTAAATATAAGAGTTTTAATGTTTTATTAGTAATAAATCCACCTTTTCCCCCTTAAACTGCTGTCACAACATGTATTAGTGGCCCCTGACAAATGCTTGAAATCTTTGCCATCATTATTACACAGGAAAGGCTTTGAAAGAATTCCAAGCAATCCATCCATGTCATACTTTGACAAAGCAAGTGAGAGGCAATGGGTAGAGAAGATTTAGCTCTGAATAAGAAGTAAGAAAGCTTTAACTCTAGTCCCAGTTCTGCCCCACATAAGCTAGCTGTATTTGACCTAGGGCAACCTAAGGCAAGGAGCTTCATTTCTCTGAGATTCCGTTGTCTAACGTAAAATGAAGGCATTAGACTAGGATTCCAGTTAGGAGAAGGCAGTCAGCAGTCTAGATGCTGAGGATAGTGACAACAAAAGAAATGTCAAATAAGTAAATTGTTGCCATTAAGTATCAACTATAATTACTTTTTAAGTATATTTCTAAATTTTGTACCAGAGCTAAAAAAAAAAACAAAAAAAAACGCACACATACAAAAAAACTTCAATAAGCTACTAAAAGTATGAGAAAATACAGTATAGCTGATAAATATTTCCTTATATTAGTAAAAACAAAAAAGCTAAGACATTAAGAAAATTACAAAGAAGTCATTTTTGTAATTGTTCTTCAAATAACGGAAATTTAGTCACAAAGAAAGTAACCCACTTGAAAATTTTTAAGCTTTTATTGTAAATAGCAAAAAAAGACCAATCTAAGAATTTGTATGTAATTTATAACTTCATTTAGAAACAAATTCTTAAATCCTCATGGTAATTGTATAGAAGAAAGGGGGGGAATCTAATTTTTACATGATTATTTGAGTTACACTTACAGCAATCACTGCACAAAACTTTTAAGATTTCCACAAGTCATATAAGGAAGCTAATAAAAAGCTCAGAGTAAATATTTTAGGAATGCCCTAATTGGGGTTAATATAAGATTGATAAAAGCTTGAAAAACCAACCTAAAAACAAGTCTGCCACCTTAAAGGCATAAAATGCCAGTAAGTGGAAAACAAATCTGGATGATTAAAAATAACTGAATCTATGCTAGTTATAATGTTGGCATCTTTCACTTGGGAAGACAGTATTTAATACGATGATGGCTAAGAGAAGACCTGCTTTTATCAGTATGTAGTATTTTTCTCTGTATTTTATAAACCCTAGAAATAAATAGCACTTTCCTTATTCAAATAAAAATTAATAAATAATGGACACCTTGGAAATTAAAACTTTTATTTTTTTTCTGCCAGATGATGAATTTGGACTGTGCTACTGAAATTATGTTATCTTTTAAAGATACATTTTTTAAACTTTCACTTTTTGTTTTCTAAATTCATTGTCTAAATTTAACCACTACATTTTGCATTATAAACTCCATTTATCATACATTTAGTAGAGCCCCCAATACTGATAAGTGGCAAACTCTATTATCCTAAAAACCAAACATACTTTAAACTTAACTACTCTAACCAAAATCCTTCCCCTCCCCCCAAAAGCAACAATTCATCAAATAGAAATTTATGGAAAGTTGTACTTTAATGAAATTTACTTATAATATTTAGAAGCTTAGTTTCCATAATCTGCATATTCAATAGAGTCAGGGCATGAAAATAGGTTGGTTGGTTTTTCCCTGATGAACAAATCTGGGGCACAACAGATTCTACTGCAATTGTCTAGAAATTTCAAGAAATAAAGCATAACTACTAAAACAAAATATAGAAACAAATTAACAATGGCACCTTAATTTATTTATATACCTCAGAATTAATTAATGGAAATGCACGCGTTACACGTAAGAAAAATTAGCATGTGTTATTCAGAAAACTAACTTATTTTACTTACCAAATTTCTATTTCACAGAAAATATTCACATACTAATTTTCTCACGATAGCATACACACATACACACTGGTAAAAGTGTGATCAACGACTTACAGAGCATTCAACTTTAGTCTGTACTTTCCAACAAAAAGGACTATAATGCTTTTTCCATCCTAGAGTTTCCACTGTTCTGTATTAAATTTTTAAAAAGGTGTAAGCCCATTTTAAATTATGTCAAATATTTCTTGAGAAAACCATTATATACTAAAATCTGTCAATTGATTCTTCCCAAAACTAGTTTTTAAAAGAGACTGTTTGAACTTTTCATCCTTAATTTTTATTAACGTTTACATTTATATTAACAAGACATAAAATTTATATCGATAAGTATAATACCACTGCAAAAATAAATCATATAATCATAAGATTTTAGGGCTGAAAGACATCTTGGAGAGCACATAACCTAACTCTTTCCTACTTCCCAAAGTCTCACACCCCTTTCACAGATGAGGAAAATTGAGGTCCAGGGAATTTACATGTCTTGTTCAGAAGTTTTGCTTTTACATGACTAAAAACATTCTGACAAGTCTAATTCCTTTTACTTCTCTTCATAAAGAAAAAATACCCTGTACCAGTATTTAGAATGTTTTACATTTCAATATATCAATAACATATATGGTCAATGAGGCTTAAATCAGAGAATAATTATATAATTAAAATGAGGTACATATATAATATCAATTGTCAATATAGGGAAATTCTAGTTCATGTGTCAACCATATAATTATCTTTCAGATTTATTATAAATATCTAAGACAATTTGCAGACGTTAGTCAGGTTTAACTATGGGTTTTCTTAATGTCTTCAATGTTCCAACAATCAATATTTTCATCGTTGTAGTGATGTTTCATTAAGATACCTGTATATGAAAGAACTATTTTATTTAATTTTATGAAGTTCTATATGTAAAGGTCTGAAGTCACAACTCAATTTAAATAAACTACAAGACTATTCAGTAAGGGATATGATATGTGGCAACAAACCTATGTCTTTACCTAATACAGATGGAAGACTGCAAATATAAACTAAATGACAGCCACAAATCTATATAACTGAGAAATCAAGATACCACATACAGCATCAGGTCACAGAGCTATTAAAAAAACATACTCAAACAAACATGTGATTAGAACACTAACAAATGTCATGTGCTAACATCTGGAATTAAGATTACTACAGTAGAGAAAATTAAATGCTCCTAAAAAGTAAAGGCAAGCATTACATCTCTGAACTTGCTGTTTTACACAAAGAAATGTAAATCTTAACCAGAAAATTGATTTCACTAAAAGTTTTCAATGAATGTAAGGAAATGAGTAAGATCAGTCACTCTTTGTAAGCAACTATTTTACTATAAAAGAAGATAAAATTAAACTATAATGTTTCTATTAAATATTTCATGAGCATATGAACTGACACTGGGATTTCTTTCTTAAAAAAGTAACAGTGTTCAATGTCAAAAAAATTCACTAACAAGTTTTTACTGAAAATACAAAGTGTAATTTATGCTACACTATAAAGAATGAATTTTTACTGGTTTTCAATTTAAAATCTCCAACCAGATAACTGTGTAACTGTAATATTTATGTTGTCAGTTAAAATACATCTTTTCCCATATGACACATCTATAAATTCTTCCAGAATTAGCACAGCAGAAAACATACAGAACAAGAAAAAGAAAAATCAATGAAGCTTGTCAAAAGAGAAAACTCAAAATGACAAGTTAATATTTTACACTTTGGAGACTTTTGTAACTGTGTTTTATGGATTAGTCTCTGGATCTTATGCCAATAAAGTTGCACCACCAAGACTCATCATCATGAAAGATGTCCAATATGATAAGTAGAATCCTCAAGAAGAAACAGAAAGAAAGAAACAGGGGAGAGAGAGAACACTAGAGATATAAAAGAATTTCCCACAAAATGACAGAGCACAACACATCAATGTGAAATCATCCCTCAAAGAATACAAACTATGGGCAATACATTTATGAACTTAAGTGTTCAATCCAAAAATAAAGATGCAACCTATAAAAAAAGAAAAAGGAATTTTTAAAAAGATAAATTTGGGGCCAAAATTGGACTTTCGGGCATTTATATTAATTTTTCCACTGATTATTAATACTTCATAAAATACAATGATTACATGAGAAAATATGTTTCGGGATTACAGTCTCATCTATCAATTTAAATAATTTTTTTTAATATTTATATACTTTAAAATATTTTATCAGTTTTTTTTAAAAAGCACAATTTGGATATAATAAGAATGAAAAACTAAGAACTGTAAACAAATATTTTGACTGTATAATTTCAAATAATAGAGTGCACTTTTTTTTGATCAACTTAAATCCTACTTAATTACAGTTAACACAATTAAGAAAAATAAATCCTCAAGTATTACATAAGCTGTTGTTATATTATTTGCAAGTATCTAAAATTTTATAGGATTTAGTCATTTTACAAATGTAAAGCCATCACAAATTATAATTGGTTATAAGATGCCATAAATTTTGAAAGACCTCTATAACTCATATAAAGTCTATTTTTCTAGTTTAAAAAGTATATCAAAAATTATTTATAAAGTACATCCTTTCTAAAATCCATTTAAAAGGTTATAAGCAAACTTTTAAAATTTTAATAATTCAACATTTAATTATTTATGTAAAATATTTATAACATTTTATAAAAAAATTGATGTGCCAATGCTAATATTAAAAAAAAAATCGATATATTGGTTTAAAAAAGTTTTAAAACAATGTTCTTCTGTTAGATTTGCCTACTTTAGACATGATTCTTTGAAACCAAGCAGTTGAAGGAAGTGGTGTTGCAATACTGCCCTTTTTATGAAAACTGCAGCAGTGAAAAGGTCACATAAATAATCTGCATGATACTATCCCATTAAGAAAAAGCACACAGTGTAAATCTAATACTGCCAAAAAGGGACAAAAAGTATGAAAGAAAAAGTATGCTGTCACCTGCAAAACATATTATATTCTGGTTAAAAGTTGTTTCCAAACAGCAGATGTCAGTCTAAAACAAATTATATTTATATCCAAATCTAAAACAAATATATTTGATATTTTGATAATGATTTATAAAGAAATTTACATATAATTGTGATTAATTTGAATATTCCTGACTTTGGTTTTAAGAACTGTATGACTGTGAAAGTTCATCTTATAAAATTCCATTTAATTAATTAAATTGAAAGCCCACAAAATTATTAAAAAATTACCTTTAGAATCAAATCAAATTTTGATTAATGCAAAATTTTTAGTTCTTGTATTTATACAACCCATAACTAAAAAAAAATCAGAGTAACACAGACCTATCTGTGTATACAAATTGAAGTTAACAAAAAAGATTTTTTTTAAAAAGAGAATATGTATACGGGGTATCTTCTTTTTCTACTGATATGACAGAATATAACCATTTAATCATTAATAAGTAACAAGCGGCAGCCGGAATATGTTTTATGCTTCATTAAAACAACATTGAGGCCCATTACAGTGCACAGCAAATGGGGCTGGAAACCACCGCACACCCTGGCAAACCACATTCCCTTCTAACCTCGTTTGCTTGAAGCAGCTAGAGAGTGAATGGCAATATACTCTCAAGTAAGCCTTTATTAAGTATGAGAAATAAATTATATTAAGTGTTATTTTTTGAACCCAGAAATGAGAGGAAGGGTTGTTAAGATATCAAATTTACTAAAAAAATAATTATGTGAGAAATAAGTTGCTGTCACAAGAGAGACTTGCCAGACACTGCATTTGAGCAAGTTGTTATACACACCTTTGGAATCAATTTTGTGACACAGAGATTAGTCTGTGGTACTAAATCGCGTGAGAGTAGATCAGAAAAAACTAGAGGGTACGGAAATGTTTTCTCGAACAACATTACCATTACATTAAAGGTATTAAGGAGCCCTTATTATGTTTATAACTAGTAAGATACTGACATGATTCTATAGTTCAGGACATGTTACAAATTGCTTTTTTATAACTTGCCTCCATATCTCAGGTTTCTAATAAATACGATTTTACTTCATTAGATCCTCATGTCTGTGATTTTACCAAATTCAATTCTACAACTTGAAAATTACCTTGGAAATTTGTGGGAAGCCACAGAAAGGTCCTCAGAAACAGACACATATTAAATATTAATTATAATGATGACTGTCATCTTTTATAGTGATTATGTCATTATTTAGGAATGCTAATTAAGACATAAAATGACTTAATTGCAAACGCATTCTGAAGAAATATATATTTGCACTTGGTGTTTAATAGCAAATCCAGCGTGGGGACCAGACCATAACAGACTGCAGTTCTATTTTCTAAAATGCTGACATTTGAGCAAACGTTCCCATGGAATGTTTGTCTGATTCGTGGACTGACATTTCCTCTTTGTAACTTGCTTAACTAAGAAGGAGACATGCAGGCCAAACTCTACAGTACCCTCAGGCAGCAGGCCATTACTTGCCGCTGCAACTTGTGTATGGTTTCTCTTTTACTTCCCTCTTTCCCTACCGCCCCTCAGCCCTTAGCAGTCTCTTTATTTTGACATGCATATTATCTTAGCTGATTTCTATCATCTTACAGGAGTGGATGACATACCTTAAAAGATTAAGCCTTCCCACCTGGGATTTGTCCAGAAATTCAGTATATTATAACTTCTCATAGCCTTCTTCATTCTCCTATATTCTTGTGTTATCAATAGTGGCTTTCTTTCTTATTTTATGTTTAACTACAGGACATAGGCAGCTACGTTGATAGAAGTCAGTTTATACTGTCATTCATCTTTCATTATAAGAACAAGGTTGACTTCCGCTGTCTGTAACACTTTGCTGCCATCTATGTGTAGAAAAGAGCACAACACTCTTCCATGCACCAGAAACCTCCCCTGTTCCAAAAAGAATCATGGCTCTAATCTAGAGAGATGACAAGTGAAGCTTCAGGAATAATTTGCCTCCCCACAAAAATGCCGAAGCTTACCAGGAATTTCTATAAACAACTTCCTAACACTGAAAGAGTAAGTGAGGATGCATTATTTAACATAAACCAAAGCCAACAGTTTTTTTCATTATTGCTGTTGATAAATTTTAGCTAATACGGCAACTTCTACAGAGTTAGGTTTGGAAAAGAAACAGTGACAAGAAAAGGTGAGGTTCTGAGTCACTTAAATAATTACAATAAAATGAATTAATTTTTGCAAAAGTGTAATCTAAATAATATTGCCAAACAATATAATGAAAAAGATCATTTAGCCAAAACAATTTCACAATATTTAATATGAAGCAAATGTAAAGTGACCAGATAAAAAAATATTTATTCAAATTATTTAAACTACCAATAATCAAATACTGTGACCTAATAATTAACCATGCTGTCAAACACTCAAATATTCTTTTCTAGAGAAGACAGAGAAATACATCAGAACACTGAAGAGCCTCTCAACCTCCCCCTCAGTAGTGCCTATGTCGGTTCTGAATTGTCCTGACAAATGTCAGTTCAAAAAAACAAACAAAATCACTCCAGTGTGAGCCATATGGGAAACGTAAGCAAAACAAACAAACAAGCAAAACTTTCCTCTACTAAATCATTTAACAATCCACACAGTTAAGATAAAAATTGGTACTTCCAATCAGGACTAATGATATGTGTTAATAGTCCTAAACAATGTCCCTTAAATGTTTGTCAATACTATTGATTTCTAAAAGACATTTTACTGTTAAAAAAAAAAAAACTGGTACAAATATGTAAGCATATGGGGGTGGGAGTAGAAAGGAGACTCAGGAAAAGGTTTTACCCTGATTTTACCAAACAGAATGAAAAGTTGACCCTGACTGCCTCGCCTCAGCCAGGCTGCCATTTACAATAACTGCATAACTGCTATCGACACAATATTTGTCATCTGGAGAACACTTCATTTTAATCATCAACACATTTCATTTTAATCATCAACACTAGTATCATAGAGAAGTTGAGCTCATCGTTTAAAATTCAACATTTTTTAAAGAATTTTTGGTCTAAGTTATTCTAATGACAAACTTAACAGAGTTTAGCAAGCCAAACCAAGCCTTTGTGCATATTTACCTGTAAATAAAGCAAATTTAAGCTCATCATGGATGATTTTTTTTTAACATCCATAAATAATGTACATATTGTGTGAATGTTACTAAAGAGAGTAACATAATGAAGTCTACTAATCTTTCGTGTTAGACATTTTTCAAAAAATGGAGATCTAAATTATGGCTATTTTCTTAGAATTTATTTCTCTTTGGCACTGGTATCTAATACTTAATAACTTAAGTAGAAATTACAAAAAAGATTTTATGCATTAAACTTACTGAAATAGAAAAGTTTCATTTTATTTTATTATACCAATTTTAAGGATCTATCTTTAACAAAGAGAATTTTATAAACTCCACTTGTATTAAAAGAATATAGTAGGAATCATATTTGATACCGAGCCATATGAGGTGTTTAAAAGAGCAGTTAAGTTTAAATTCTTAAATTTACACACAAATGTTTTGTGGTTTTTTGTTTTTTTGTTTTTTTGGAGGGGTGACTACAGATACATCTAACTGTGATATTAAACAAAGCATAATCTAGGTCTACATCTTAATTTATACAAATTACATATTTCAATCTAATTGGGAATGCAAAAAGTTTTCATCATTAAAAATCCAAAACAAAATGTTTCACTCATAGAATCTACATTGTTTACTATTTGTGTTTATAAATACATGTAGAAATTGATATTAAGATTTAGCTATTTGCATTAATTTTGGCTTAATTGTTGCAAAACTAAAATAATACTTAAGATTTTATTTAATAGTAAGTGGATTAAGAGTGCAAAACCCAACAAACATACCTTTGTGTGGTCCACTAATTATAAGCAAAATTCCAAACGTTATTAGCTGTTATCAAAATTACAATACCACCTAGATCTAATAAAACAGAACAATCTGTTTGAACAGGGAGAGGAGAACTTTCATAGAGTGTTCTCTCTCATATAAATTCTTAATGGACTATAAAGGACTTTTTAAGTGGTTTTAGATTTGAATTCAATTGCTAAAATCCGTAACAGGCTTCCAAAAAGAATTTGAGCCAGATGACATACAGGGACCCACAAGCATTATAAAGTCCTGCTCTACCCTCCTGAATGTAAGATTAAAAAAATGCTAAACTTCTTCCTAAGAACCATAGGAACTGATGAGCCATATTTACATTAGTGGAGTTAATGCACTGTAAGCATAAACGTTAAATTATAAAATGAAAAGGTTTTGTACTACAATTTCCTTGTAACAAACTAAAGTTGTTACCAAATTTATTAAAAATCATGGGGACTGTGCCCACACAGGTGATGAACCCAGAATCAATCAGAAAGAAATGGAGGCTTAGAGAACAAAAACAAGCAAAACTGCAACTTTACTTGACCATAGAGGTTTATAATCACCCAAGCTATCTATCTGCGGAGAGTAAAAGCAACCAGTAGTTGCTCCATTCATCTGGCTCACTTCACTTGTAAGAGAGCTAATTTTTCCAGAAACAGACACACTGGAGTATGCATGGATATTAGATCTAATTGCAAACACACCTTATTAATACTCAGATTCTCAAAGTTGCACTCACTGCTCTTTACGAAGTAAAGCCTTCTGCCCATTAGCTACCTTCATAATTTCAATATTAATAACTTGCTAACAACTAGGGTGATTTTATGCTGCTCTGAGCATACACAAGAATTACATATAAAAAAAGAATTACATATGAAAATATAAGACTAATTTTAAGCCTCATAAAATATATAAGCCTATATCAATTTATTTATCTGCTAACAAAAGAAGTTCTCTTCAGAGACCAAACAAGGAGTTATAATTTGTGTATACGAGTATATGAACAAAAATAAATTTGCAATATTTAAAAGGAAATATTTACTTTTAAATCTTAGAAAACAGGTTAATTGATAATCTAATAGTTAAATAACTGAGTTGGCAATTTATTTTTTTAAAAAGTACCCAAATAGGAAAAAATTATTCATTTTGGTTATCAAGCTATTGATTCTTCTGATTCTATAAGCAGCAAATATTATTAGCTTCCTGTAGCTTTTAGGGAAACTTACACATCAGCACGGTATAGGCACTCAATATAAAAATTTTTATTGAACTATCCTGGCCAAAAAATCGTAATTATTTCTGATGACTTAGTGCTGTAGATTTCTATTTTCCTTCTATACTAATTTTATTTTAGTATTACTTACGTGCTAACATTTCACCTCGCATTGTTGTATTTAGGGATCTTCTTCGCTATGCAAATACTACTCATATGGTATTAATTACAACCAGTTTCCTCCATCAAGGAAGAAACAATGCTTTTAACTCAAACCTATTGCATCAAAACTTTGTTTCATTGTAATAAGTGGTGGGAATAAGAAGAAAGGTGAAACTTGAAACACCAGAGTCTTATGTTCTCTTCCCCTGGTATTTCAGTGACACCTTCCCCACCTCAGTCTTCTTAGATTAGCTGTGTGACAAGAAAACCAAGTGGCGTCAGTCCTGAGTTCCACCCTAGACAGTTGGCTCTGACGCTCATCAAATGGAAGTCCCAAGCTGCGTTTTGTAAAATAAGGGCTTGAGCTGCCTCATCGCCAAGATCTCTTCCACCTCAAAATACTATGGCCCATTTCATAAAAATCAAAGGGCCCAAAACATCACTTTCCCCTTTATAATATGGCATAACAAGTTAACATTTCAGTGGCAGGAACTACAGGCATTTGAGTGAGGAAAACATTCTTACATAAAATTTCAAACAGCCAGTGTGGCAAAGGGCAGGCCTCTACCACAAGCAGATGAAACAATGAATGGTATGTAGATTCCCTGTGTTACCTTAGTGGACTCATTTCTCTGAATAGTTTGCCTCATGTTAGCCTAAATTATGATAGAGAGCACACTGGGATTGGAGGTAGGGAAGCAGAGTAGCCACTTTGCCTTTCCTGGCCCCTCTCCCTTGTTCCTACCACATTTATTTGGTAGCCTTCCCCCTCAGGATGGACTGTGCCACCATTCCCAGAAGTTACTATTGTAAACAGCATGGTCAGGAGGGCCTTGCTGAGAAGCTGACATCTGAGTAAAGGTTTAGAGTAGTTAAGGGAATGAGTAGGTAGGTATCTAGGAAAGACTACCACAATCCAAAGCAAGTGCGAAGGCCCATAAGTAGAAGCATGTCGTAAGGATCCACAACCTAAGGTAGGTGCTCATTTTATAGATGAGCAAATGGAGGCTTAAAAATGCTGAGCACTCTGCCAAAGTCACATACCTAACACGTACCATGGCCACAGTCTGAAGCCAGAGAAAACACTAAGGCCCAGGGTCTAGGGTAGACCTGGATCTAAAGTTTTAGAATGTGTCCTGGGAATCCTATCTGCACCCCTGATTTGAGAACCCTTTCCTATATCACAGTGTCTCATGAAAACCTTCCTCCCTTCTGCCCCATGACAGTCATCTACAGATTTCCCCCACTATCCAAAAGTAGACCATCTAGGAAAACTTTCATAAGCCAAAATGGCATAAAGCAAAGAAACAATTGCCATTAATTTATATGGAATATTTTTGAGCATTCCCAGACCCAAAAAATAACTTCTCTTAGGCTTCCCTGATTCCTTAGGACACATCCTGCTTAACAGATGCACAAAAGTCGAGATAAAGCACAGATGCTCACAATCACTTTTCGAAGCTATGTTGTCTTGATGCTGAGATACTGAATGTAGTTCCTGGGGAAGAAGCACGATGCAACCACTCTCGCTGCTCAGGGTGCATGCTGCTTCACTGCAAAACAAGCGCTGAACACTATTTCTGCTATTTACCTTTTTTTTTTTTTTAAAGATTTTATTTATTTATTTGACAGAGAGAGACATAGCGAGAGAGAGAAAACAAACAGGGGGACTGGTAGAGGGAGAAGCAGGCCTCCCACGGAGCAGGGAGCCCAACATGGGGCTTGATCCCAGGACCCTGGGATCATGACCTGAGCCGAAGGCAGACACTTAATGACTGAGCCACCCAGGCACCCCGATATTCACCTATTTTCATAAAAGTGAAAATTTTCTTCAGATTTCCTTTGATTAGTGATAACAGGTACTAATATAGGTCTTTCATAAAAGCAGAGTGGTATAATGGGATCTTTCAAAAAGTGGGGGTGGGGGATGGGGATACTTGTTCTAACACTAACAATGGTTTGCATCTGTGAGCCTCCTCCTGCATCATCGTGCTGGCATTGGGCTTGATAAAAGGCAGCAACCAGAAGAGGTGCTGAATAGGTATAGTCCACACAATTTGATTTAATGAAATCTAACATGCCATTATGTGGGACATGGAGCTCGACCCTCACCCACATTTAAGGATGTTCTCACTGTTCCCTTCCTAACAGCAATAGTTATGCCCCCCTGCCTACTCCTCATTTTCCTGCTGTACTCACACCTCCTTGTCAGCCTCCCCAGGGTCCCCTCCCCCCAAAAAAAGGAATGAATGATCAAGGACACAGAAGAACAGTGCTCTCTGCCATTTGCTCTGGGTTTTTAATAGGCCACCCCTTATCCTTGCTATGACTACATAGCAAAGGGCCACACTGCTGCAATTTTATTTTGTTCTATAACCGGGTTAGTCAGGCAGTAACCAGATGTTCAACCTAGGCACCCGCCCTTTCCTACCATAATGCAATTCTCCAATGCATTTAGTCACCTGTCCCCCTCCCCTCAATGAGAGAAGCCACAAGAGGTTTAGGCTTCCTAGAGATAAATATGGGGGTCAGCTCTCCAGCTATAAATTTCAACTCCTAGGACCAGCCAGGAAAAAGCCACTGGAGATGACAGTCTTTACCTCAGGTAATTAAATTGCTCAGTCCCCTTCCCAGGGGCCACTTGTCTAATTCCTATGCCTTTTTTTTAATTCCCAGCTTCATTCCCAGGCCTGGTTTTTCTCTCATCTCTCCCTGATTCTAACTTGGTGCCTGGCCACTACACTAGCCACTTGGTTCACAATCAACTCTGCTTCTTGCCTAACTTCCTGGGCTGGAAGTCCACAATAAGGACAGTTTAGATTCAGCCCTTTTGTGCTTCCATGTCCACAATCTGCTAACTGGTCCCACACAACCAGACAAGGAAATTCCACTCCCACTCCTGCTCCCACTCACTCAGCCATGCCCCAGTTTACCTTCTGGGCACTCAGGCCTCCCAGCTGTCATGAAACAAAATTAAGCAAATAGCTCACAGAGAATTGAAAAGGAAAATAATAAAGGTCATTAAAGGGTTAGAAATTAATGAAAAGTATGGAGTTATTCAATTTGAATAAGATAAAATTAAAGAATAAGATAAAATTAAAGATAAAGAATTTTCTTAAATAAGAAAAAGACTTACTAAATGGTCTTCAACACTGAAAATCGTTCTCAAAACTGAAAAGAGAAAACAACTTTCTATCTCCACTGATGATACAGGGAAAAACAAGTAAGCTTAAGAAGAAACTTAGGTACGTGGGGAAAGAAAAATTTAAGGTGAGAACTATTTTACATTACAATTGCAATCATTTTCTTGAATGGTCTTTCAAATAAATTATAGAATACAAACATTTGAGTTCCAATCTTGGATTGGCCAGCGATTGGGTGGGTGACTTTGAGTAGATAATTTCATTTATAAAATGAAAATCATATGAAGTCATTTCTGAAGTTCCTTTTCGCTGTAACATTCCATGACTGCATAATTTTCATTTCTTTGGGAAAAAAAAATAAAGGCAATTCCAACATAACACTGTGAGACAAAAGGGAGTAATGCTGGACTAGATTTACTGTAGAAAGATTTCATCCAACACTATGGTTTCAAGAATGACAGGAGATTACCAAAGAAGTTTGAGGAATGGTGGAAAAATCCAAAATCATGACAGTAATGAACACTGAACAGATAAGAAGCTGAAGACAAATTACTGAAAAACTATTATTTACACAGTTAAAAAAAAAAAGAACAATAAAGCAGGCTCTTGAAACATTTTCCCCATCAAAATGGGCAGGACTAAATGTTGGATAATTTGTTCCTACTTGGATGATGTCATCATGCTAGGTTTAACTACTTTTAATAACTAGTACATTTCCGTCATCTCTCACTTTCTCCCACATAAGATCAAATCAGCCTCTCAATGACCCACACTTCATGAGTCATAATTTTTCTGTTTATGATTCAGAAAAATGTCTTCAGTCAGTATTTCCCAGACTGCTGTGGGTTTATTCCAAGAACCAATTTCATCTTCATTGGTTTCCTACAGGAAACCAGACCAACTTCCTATTATTTTATTTTCCTTACTTTTAGCATACCATAGCCCACAGCAAATTAACTGGAAGTGAGAGTGACAGAAGACTTTATCCTGCACAAAGAGAAGCCAACATAAACAATGCCCAGTCTAGAAGTCACGGATTCAAAATTAAATATAAAATATGCTAATATTAGAACCTTCCTTCAAAAAAGCTCCAAACCAAATAATAAAAATGTATTTTAATTAACCTTACTCTAAGTATTCCACTGTCAGAAAGAACGTTTGTTTAAGAACGACTGTCTAAGAATACAATAAATCCTACAAAGCTGATTAACACTGAGAAATCAATTATAAAAATATATGTATATATGTATGTACATATATATATATATATATATATATATATATATATATGTATGCTTGTATGTATTTTCCAACCTAACCCCCTAGCAAGCTGCTAAGACAACAGGGAGACAACTGAAGCCCAATACAGAGCCTTGGAGTGGTCAGGAAACAGAGCAACATTCCCCTAGCAACATGGCAGTCTGTCATCCCCAGCTGCCATCACTCCAGCCCCTGCCCCACACCCACTCTTTCTATGATTAAGAAAAAATCTGACACTAGATCACAGCAGAAATAGTGACATGGAACATGGATTTTTAAGGGACATTTTATCAGTGGTCTGTACTCATACTATTCCCCTAAAATACTAGTATTTCTCATGGACTACACAGAAAAAGATTTGTGAATGTAAAGAATTTTGGTATAAACATATATCAGATTCTCCTTAAGACTCTTTCCATTCTCATCACTCCTGATAACAGGTATAGTTTTAGGCTTTAAAAGCCCACAAGGTCACTAACTGGCAAGAAGCAGGATAATTTTATATCAAATTCAAAAGTTGATACATTAAAAAAAAAGCCTAAAAAGAATGCATTTAAGGCACATATTAAATATGGATAAACCAAGGGACTTGAAACATTAGCAATGGTTCTCAAAGTGAAATTCCCAGATCAGAGTCAGCATTACCTGAACATGTCCTAAAATGGAAGTTCTCACCCTACTCTAGACCTAATGAATCAGAAATTCTGGGGAAGGGCCCTGCAACCTGCAGCTGATGCTAAAGTGAGCCTTATCTATCATATTCTCTTTCTTCCTTCCTACACCAGGAAATTTCTAGAAAAGAATCCACTCAGTTTGCATTTCCCTCATAACCCCTCAACTTCTAAATCCTCTGTGCCCTGGCTAACTCCTCTATCATATGCTAAAATGCTCTTTTTAGAAGTATCTAGCACTGCTGATATTCCCTCCTCCTTGAAATGGCCTGATTTTTTACTTCTGTGACACAATTCCACTCTCCTGCCTGTCCCTCTCCTACTTTCCTGTCATCAGTGACTACTCTTCCTCCTCCCATTCTAAATGCACTCACGTCCCCTAGGTTCAAACTTCAGTCCTCTACTCCTCTTTCTCTATCTGCCTCCTTGCTATCTCAAGAATTCCCAGAGCTGACTTTACATCTCTGTACCCCAAATCTCTCCCAAACCTCACAACATATTTTAAACTACCTTATGACCTACTTCACCTGAATGTATTTCAAGTACTGCCAGCAGAACATATCCAAGAGGGAATCTTTCATTTACCCTGTCTGACTCCAACAGTCCCTCCTTGAATGCCTGCTTCTACTATTGATACCATTAGTCGTCTGGTCCCCTGGGCAATGCATTGCTTTCCCTCTTCCCTGGCTCCCATATCTTATCAGCAGAGAGGTCAACCCTACCAGGCATCCCATGTCACCTCATTCCCACCATCTTCCAACAGCTTCCTATATGTCTTCTGAGCCCTACCACTAGACTTACCTGTAAAACTCATCTCTCAATCAGTTTTCCCCATAGTCAAAAATATGCAGAGGCTGCCCAAAGGTAGCCCAACTTCCTACACAGCCTTACGTCACATTTCTCTTCAACAATTTTTTTGCTCAGCTAATCTAGAACGCTCATCATGTTATAGACATACCCCTAGTTTTCTCACTTCTGACTCTGGGCCTTACATCACTACCTCCATTTCAACTACCAGTTCCCACTAACTATGTCTGCAAATTTCTTCCATAAACCTCCTCCTTGATACCATCATAATGCCCTCAGACTGAAGTTCTCTCTCACCCTTCTCTAAAGACCCATAGATATTAGTGCCAGCCTCTGTCACTTGCCACAAATCACCCCTACACCAGTTCAGAACCTCCACAACAGAAGTGGGTTTTATACATCTTTGTGTCCTCCATTCCACCACACATGCAAATATTTGTTGGAGGGCTAAATGATCTTACAAGTCAAAATTCATATTCAATTAAGCACCATTTCTGCCAATTAGCTGGCCTTCAGGAGAAGCAGGCAAAACACAATAAAAACAGACAAACGTCACATACACAGCAACTTAGAATGAAATGACTCAATTTCCTAAGCTTTCTATACTTACAGTGCAACCAGCCTAGAATGATACCCACAACAGTAATAGGCTCACTTCAAGTAAGATAAGTACAACAGACTTTTTGAACTACAAAAACTTTTTGGAAAAAGGCGAAGACTGGTTCATTTAACACTAAAATGACAGGGGAGACCTTCTATAAATAAATCTTCATAAAATTTCCTACATCTTTCCCACCATGCCAGTTTATAGCTCCAGGGGTACTAAACTATCTATAATCACAAAGGAAAGTTCTTAATCTAAAGGAAATTGAATAACAGAGCATTCATACCAAAACATTCAAATTTTGCCTGGAAGATACTCTCACGTTGGTCAAGAAGCCCAAGAAGCGACTAGATAAATTATAATGTGGAAGATGGACTAATTGTTCCAGTTCGGGATAAATAGTCTTCACACCTGGAATAATAAAGAGAGTGACTACTTCTCTACAGAAAAGAGGTGGTAATCTCTCCTGGCATAGTATGCATAAGATACCCTATAAAATGAGAAAAGATATTCAGAATCATTTAGAAAAACAGCTCTGCTCTAACTGAAAGACCTTGATAACTTTCACAGCCCAAAGGTTAACACTGGATACTGAACAGAATCATCACAGATTAAGAAAGGGGAAAAATTTTTTTCCGAGACAGCACAGATAAGAAGCATAATTATTGATATGTAGCTATCCTTCAAGGATAACATTTTAGAGAAAAATGTAAATTACGAGGATTTATACACTATTTTTAAATTTAATATTACAAGACTGGGTTAACCACTATGTTTCTCTCACTATATTCCACACCTGGTTTCATTTTATTTAGTTTATAGTTTCTCCCTTAAACTAGCAGAGATATAAAACAGGCATAAAGATTCCATTCCTTCTAAAGTTGGGGATATGGAGGAATACAAATCACCTTAAGTATTTCTGAAATAACACTGCTGAATTTGTTCATTAAACAGCAAAAAACAAAAAAACAAACAACAAAAAACCGATAGATTCTTTGGACTTTTTTTGGCAGGATGGCGGAGGACTCTTTTAACTTAGAGTTATTTGCTCTTATTTCTCAGCTCCACTATTCTGATTGAGTAAGTGTCTAAATAGAACTTGTATCATTCCTGGCTTCAGATTTCACTCACTCAAGTGAACACTGGGATATAGCAACAAAAATGGAAATTTGAATTAAGCAGATTGCTAGAGCTAGGGATGGGCTTCTCAGGTTTACTGCAATTTGTTCCAGAAAGAAAAACTAAAGAGAGGTAGGTAGACTACCAGAGTATCTGAATTAAGGGAAAGAAATCAACATTAGCTGTATCATACTGAGGAGACAAGAAGCTAAAAACAGTTTTTCTTCCCATAATTTTTACTACTTACAATAAAAAGTTAATTCAGTTAATTTTAACATATTATTGAACTCAAAAAATATATTTTCTCAGCCAATAATATAACCACTACCAAAAATTAATATTAAAGTAGAAGTTTTATTGCGTTACATTTTCCAACATTTTAACAAAACACTTCATTCACAATGTGATTTGAAATGGCAGAAAATAGACTACAAGATTAACCCAAAATAAATGAATACTGCTATTTTAATGTTAGCAGTAAGATTTTATATTGCTCAGTAACAGAGAATACACTTTTAAAAAGTATTAGTATTTCTATTAGATTCATTAATTAAACTCGAAGACCAGGAGTAGTGCCTATATTAAGAAACAACAACAACAAAAGGAACAGAAAAAAGTAAAATGTGGAACAACTCAGGAACACAGCCAGAGAAATCGGACCGTAAAAATGGCTTACTTTAACATGGCTCTGGGCTCCAAGGTTGTAGATCTCTGTAGGCTTTACTTCATTAATGATCTTCACAAGGCAGGTACTGTCAGTGAGGTCACCATAGTGCAACTTCATGTCTTTAGAATTCAAAAGCATACCATTAGATAGAAGAAAACATCAGCCCATTTTTTTAAAAATATCAAAATTGAAAGGCATATTTTGAAAGTCTGAAAACCACACTGGTTTCAGAGCAGCAGAGTATAACTGTCATCTTTAAAGAACCTAAATGGTAGAAAGATACATTTGTTGTCTGTCTGTT
This sequence comes from Phoca vitulina, assembly GCF_004348235.1. Taxonomy (NCBI): domain Eukaryota; kingdom Metazoa; phylum Chordata; class Mammalia; order Carnivora; family Phocidae; genus Phoca; species Phoca vitulina. Next base: position 2,962,030 of record NW_022589734.1, read on the forward strand.
TACAAATGCTACAAAGAGGATTTGTAAAAACTCAAATGAACTTTTTTTTTAAATCTTATCAAGACAGATGTTATACAGTTAATGTATCTTTTTTTTTTTTTAAAGATTTTATTTATTTATTTGACAGAGAGATAGAGAGAGTGCACAAGCAGGCAGAGAGAGAGGGAGAAGCAGACTCTCCACTGAGCAGGGAGCCCGACGCGGGGCTCGATCCCAGGACCTTGGGATCATGACCTGAGCCGAAGGCAGCCGCTTAACTGACTGAGCCACCCAGGCGCCCCTACAGTTAATGTATCTTACGGTTCCCAGGTAGTTTGTAAGATGTGTTACATAACAGTGAGATTCAGACAAAAGAAAAAAAATAAAAAACCTCACGAAAATGCATATATTGTCTAAAGAACTCTGTAATACACCAGTAATAGTGAATCAGATACTTTTATCTAGCGATTTTAAAGTACTTCATAAACATCAATCCTTAAGCCAACCACGAAATGCCTGATGTAGAGACATAACTGATTAGGACAACTAGCCTATTCTAACCCTAAATCTCAGCATATCCTTACATTGACACATGTAGATAGGTGATTTGCTAGCTTGATATTTTGTTATTTTTACATAAAAATGATCTATGTCTAGACCCAATGGCACTACCATTCTGCACTTTGCACAAAAATGATAATAATTTTCAAGAAGGATGTACTGAATAACCTGAATATTAAGGTAAAGGGCCTTTAGTGGAGACAACTACGTTAACCTGCAAATATTTGGTGCTCTGAAATGAATACAAAATGATTTATGCTTTACATGCTGACTGAATCATCCCTGCTAGCTGGAAAAACTGGACAAGCAAAGCAGGCTGAACTTGGGAGTTAAAAACCCAGGGTCCTGGTCCTAGCTCTGTCTTTTACATGGTATGTGACCTCAATAAAGTTACCACCTCTCTCTGCCTCTATTTCCTCATCTGTAAAATGGTTTCACTCACAAGCTTAGTAGCTGCTATAAAGGGCAAATGAGAAAACACTGTGACTGGGCTATGTAGACTATCTGGCTACATTCAGGCAACCTTATTAAAAATAACATGCAACTGCAAATACTGACAGTGATTTGTAAAGCAATTAAATATTGTTTTGATTGCCACCTGTTTTTGGACCTGTCTTCACAAATTATTTTAAAAATTAAATAAATGTACAAAGATCGCTTAGCTTGATTACATTAGACCAAACATAAAAAGCAAAGGAGTGTTCTGTGAATATGGACCTGATCTTACTTGAGGGGATAAGGACACCTGGAGAAGGGTGATCAAAGGCATGTCTACTCTTGGTTTCTTGAGCAGCATCACCTGACCAATAACCTGTAACAGCCTAACCAAGATGACACTGTGGCCCAGGGGCAGCAAGCAATGGAAGGGTTTTCAAAGCATGCAGATAGCATTCGATGTAGGCAATTCATGGGTAAATAATTGCAACTTGATGGGCTTTGAGAAAAATGACATCTGAAAATAACTTATCATAATATAGGAAGCTACAGAAAGAAATTTTAGTAAAGAAAATGACTTACTTCCTTCAATATGAGCCTGGGGGTTCTTATACAGATGTTCAATTCGACCTGTATTGAATGAACTGGATCGCCGCACAATTCCATGGACCTGCATTTTTTATAATGCGGAAAGATAAGAAATTATAAATGTGCAATGAGGATTAATAAGCAACTCAGAGGTTCTTTTGTTAATGCTTACCTTGTGAAAAAATAACTATAACTTATAAGCCTATAACTTATGAACATTATCTTTAAATTATTAAAAATAGTCCCACTGCTTACTTTCTCCCCCACCACTGCCCACCAGCCACCAGCATTGTACCTCCATCTCTCTGCCATGTTTTCACTGCCAATCTCAACAAAAGTAATTAGAGAATTATGTGACTTCACAGCAAATGCTTAGTTACAGATACTCAAATGTCTCCTTTTCCAAACACACACACACTTAGAGCCCTGCTGCTGACAAAATATCTCTTCAGTTTGAAACCGAAGACAGACCATGTGAGGCCATATCGGTAAAACTGCCCTGCAGCCTCTGTAACACAAAGCATGAGGCTGAGAGGCTCTGATGCCACCACATCCTTCCAGTGTCCTCAGAGCTTTGCATCGTGCACCTATTACATATATATATAAATATACCTGCATCCACAAATATAAACAAACAGCAGCTGCTATTATCCAGCTTTGCAGAAAAGAAATAGCATAGATTAGGGACAAGACTTATACTCTACTAGATTTAAGATATCAAGAAAACTCAAATGAAGAAAGGATTTTTTATTTTTTTTAATTTTTATCTTTACCTTAACCATTATTAGTATGAGGGGGAAGAAAGTCCTTGGAACAAGAATGCATACCTGTCTGATACCAAAGAAAAGACTATTTGTATCTGACACATAAGAGAAATTGTTCAAGACCTGGTCTCACTTCCTCCTTATGTCAAGATTGCTCCCTTTGTGTTGCCAATGCTAATACAAGCTTATGTCACCAGCTGCCCAAGTTCCAGTTCTACTGGGGGCAGTTTTAATCCTTCACTTATTTTAGAAGTGTTCCTTCGAATGTTGGGCAGTTTCATTTGCAGCTGAATACACTTCTATATTTTAACTCAATCGTTTTCTGTCTGTTTCAAACCGAAATTAATCCTTGGCATGACTCGAATATTCCAAATGCTGGGGGGGGGGTGCAGAATTATAAGCACATAAGACTTTCTTTCAAATAGAAAGACATCTCATCGTCATTTTATATGCCATACATGAGAAATTAACTTCTGCAAAGGATACAACACACCCACAATTAATAATTCTTTTGGTTAGCTGCTTTAGCCAAAGAAAAAAGCACTCATCCACACTATTTTCCAAAAGAACTAAGCCCAAGAAAATGTGGTAAAAATGAAAATATTTTTAAGAAGGGAACATCACAAACTTCGTTAACTAAAATTTTAGGAGGCAAACTGTAAAATCTAGGAAATGTTAAATTGAGATTTGAGTATACGTCTCCATTCCTTAATTTAGAAGTGGATAAAATAACACATCAAGCTTAGAATTTATTCTACTTCATGGTCTCCTATTTTTTAAGTTGTTACTTAATTGTAAAGCTGAACTGCTCTACAAACAATAATTTTAACAAACAATTTTTTGTTTAATAAAAACCAAGTTCACATACTTACATATAGCAAAATTGGTGTTTGCCACCAAGTTATTTCTGAAATATAGCTCTCTTAGATGTAAGTAGAACTTTATTTCATTGGATATAAAGGAATCTCTATGTTCTAAAAACAGATCATTTAATTTTGACAATGAAAATAATAATAATAATATGATTTAGTCTATCTTTTCTCTTAATTGCTGGATTCTGGGTAAGTCACATATTCCAACATCCTGAAAAAAGAGAAACTCCATATACATACACCTTGCATATAAACATTAAAGGCTCTGATAAAAATATTAAATGATACTGATGGATTCAATTAAAATCAGACAACTACACAAAGTCACAGCAAATAAATAACATAGGACTTTTTGTCACACTTATAACGAAAAGCATTAAGCCATAGGTTTTTTTTTAATATGAAAAAATGTGTTTTAATTTCCCCTCACTCCCAACTTTTGGTATGTGTATACAGGGAAAGAAAGACCTGCCAAATGCTTAATCCATGACAGCAAGTATTATTCTAAGAACTAATGAAAGCTGAGTCTGTCTGCCTCAGAGACAGGTGAAATACAAACTTTAAGACAAGCCAAAATGTGTGCAAACTGGATAATCTAGTTAAGAATTTGAGATTAGCAGCTTTCTCTTTACAGAAGGGATGTATGTAAGGTTATTGTTTGTTTTTATAAGGATTTGGGGGGAAAAAGAGATGAGTTAGGAAACCAAAGTGAAAAGATAAATGAGCTGAATATGACTCCATGTAAACTTAATCAAAATCACTATTATGTTGTAGCAGTTCAAAAAGAAAATATAATTCTGAAAAACTGAAGTCTTAAACAGAAAGGAGTATTTTGACAAACAAATTTCATATCCCATTTAACTAAGTTGATGAAAAGGAAAATTTCAACTTCTCTCAACATCAGAACAAAGTTAGTTTGATTTCAAAACCTGGAGTCAGATTAGGCAATATAACAGAGAAATGCTTGCTCATTTATTTGTTTACTTATTACAATCACGAAAACAGAAAATTGTTACCACTGGACTTCATATCCTTCAGTATCTGTTTGTTATTTCAATCAAGAAAGAAAATTATTACCACTAGATTTCAAATTCTTCAATGTCTAGATTTCTCTTGGAAGCAAGGATAACTCCCCAGGGATGTTTAATGCCACTTGCCTTTTGAAAAGCACAGATTATAGAGGTAACGTAATAGCTAACGTGTACATGGCAATGACCATATGCCAGACACTGCTCTTCACAGACATTAAATCACCTATCCTCACAACACCCTTCCTTATATTACTTCCATTCTACAGGTGAGGACACTGCCTGAGATCACACAGCCAGTGGAAGTGGTCAAGCTAAACTGTACACATGGTCCATCCTACCAACACTCAGTATGTTTTCAAAATGAAATACATAAAACTTTTGCCTTTTTTCACCAAGGCTTCTAGGGTATTCAACAACCCAGAAAAAATACCTTACAGATTCTCACAGATCATGAATGGATGCATGGGAACCCCATGTTCTAACAAATAATCTCCCAGAGATAACAACTGGACAATCCTTATATGTCATTTCCTTTCTGTTCTCCTTATACTCCCTAGTCATAATTCCTCTCTTAGAAGAAAACCCACAATTTACCTATTCTTTATTTTAAATTCTAATATGCTATGTTGTATTTGTTGCCATGTTATTTAATATTTAATAAAAATTTTTCATTTATTCCCAGACATATTTTTGCTTTTAAAAGATTTAAATTTGTCTTTTGTTTTTCTGGTTTCTCTGTGTTTTAGGGTACAAAATGGGTACAAAAGTATGTGTTGTTGTCTTATCTGCTAACAATGATGCTAGGAAGGCACTCGAAACTTTCATAAGAAGCTTCATTTCTATTAATGTTCCTTTTCCCCTCATGCCCAGAAGGAATGCACACAGGGCTAAGATCCTAGGAAATGTAACAGGCCTGCCTTTCACTAATGCTAATTAATAAACTGGACTAAGGAGCCTTCTATAAACTCTGTATCCCTAGGCTTGTGAGCATCAAGTACTGGGTCATCTTGTCACTCTTGTATCAACTAAAGCCCCACAAATCCCACAGAACTTCTCTGGACTGTTTTCCATGTACTGTCTCACCTAATCTTCAAGACAACCTTAGGAAACAGGTACATTTATCATCCCCTTTTACCTGAGAAACTAAGTCTCAGAAAGGCCCAATGACCTGCCCAAGGCCACAGAGCCAGCTGGTGGCAAAGGAGGATTAGAACACGGACTGTCCAGCACCCGAGCCTAAGGGTCTCCTTGCCACAGTGAGCTAGATGGCCTCTTTCACTTTTATTGCTCTGAAGATGGTTGACGGGTGCTTAAGGGAGAATTATCCTTTGCACTTCAACAACTGTAGAATTAAATATTTGAAGTTTTAAAGGGCAATTTTTTAAAAAGATTTTATTTATTCATTTGCGTGAGAGAGACACAGAGAGCACAAGCAGGGGGAGAGGCAGAGGAAGAAGCATACTCCCTGCTGAGCCAGGAGCCCAGTGCGGGGCTTGATCTCAGGCTCCCGGGATCATGACCTGAGCCGAAGGCAGACGCTTAACAGACTGAGCCACCCAGGCACCCCTAAAGGGCGATCTTTTTTAATAAAACCGGATAATTCTTAGTTTTCCTCTTCATGAGATGACACCTATATTCTATAAATAATAAGTGTTAGATTCATTCTCTTTGTGCTCTCCTTAATGATTAATGTTAAGTAAAATTCAAGAAACAGGCAACATTAAAAACTGTAACTTTAAACCTTTAGAGTCTCTTCTCAGTGAGAACTGGACCAGGAATAAAGCAAACCTTCACTTTCTCATATTAAATAGTTCATTCAGGGACGCGTGGGTGGCTCAGTTGGTTAAGCATCTGCCTTCAGCTCAGGTCATGATCCCAGGGTCCTGGGATCGAGTCCCGCATCGGGCTCCCTGCTCAGCAGGGAGTCTGTTTCTCTCTCTCCCTCTGCCCCTCCCCACTGCTCATGCTCTGTCTCTGTCTCTCTCTCAAATAAATAAATAAAATCTTTAAAAGTAAATAAATAAATAGATAGATAGCTAGATCATTCAGAACACAACCAGATGCATGCATTTCAGTGGCCACATTAGAAGGCCCCACAGCTTCAGGAATCTAAGTGTGAGGTCATACAAAGTATTTAACCATAACTAATCAGTCTATTCATACATATGATATTCCTTTTCAAGTAATATGCAAATGTCTATTTTTGCTTTAAAGTTAGCCAAGCTTTTTATACCTTTACTCTGCTTTTTTGACTAAAGAAAAAGTAAAGGAATATATGTAACTATGCTATGCTAATTCTGTAGATAGTGTTTGTCTTTGCCTATGTGGCCACCTCATCACTACCCCACCAACCTATCTCTGCTCTTCAATTTGCCCCCCTCCAGTTGACTACTGCTTGTCCATAGAGTCCATGCCTCCCCACCTTCACAATGAAAGGCTGACTTTGCCATTGCTAGACAATTAAAGTTTGCCCCTTTCTGTTCTAGGAAGAACTCAGCCTCATTATCAAGCCTATTCATAGAATCTGTAGCTCTTCTTCCCAGTGTTTATTTATTCCTGGTTTGTACTCTGCTACCCCAAAGTATATTGTTTCCAGTTATTTCTTAGCCTAGTAATATTCCTTATACAAAGACTAAATCCAAAATAGTGTAAGAGCTCAGAGAAGGAAAACCCCACCAATTAAGGTACCTTAAAAAATTCTGTTCATCTTCACCTTATGATTAAATGATCTCATTTGAACCTATAGTTGTACTGGCTCTCAAACTGTAAGATCCAGGAGAGTGGCATCAGCAACAACTGGGGGCTTATTAGAAAGGCTGATTCCCAGACCCCAGAACCAGCCATCCTCACCTTTATGGGGCCTCTGGGTGGCTCTGATGCACACTGCAGGTTGAGAACCTGCTGAGTTGCTGATGTTGACCCTCTGGATTCAGGTACAGACAGGTGTCTCCTCTTACCCTACTGAATGCAATTTACTAACCCTATTATCTTCCTCATGGTCTTGAGCAACCAGGGACTGCTGGCTGATAATTCTGGAAAATTTCCAATATAGCCTCTTCAAAAAATTTACTTCAACCCAAGCTCAAAAAAGATGAAGTCTGTGCCACCATTATATTTCCCTTAATAGCTTATCCTCCAATTACAGCCATCTCTTAAAATGGAAGACAGCAGCCTATTAAAATTGAATACAATATGGATAAACACCTTTTCACTCCCCTATTCCTACAAAGCTCATACTTCCTCTGGACTATGAGAAGGAATTATTTCTGATTATGCTTTGTAGTTCTATACCTTCCTCCTGTATTGTCTATATTATCTCCTTCTATCAATTTATGGATCTCACTCCTAAACCTCTCTTCTCTTGCCAATCATTGTTTCAATGATTCATTTCTCCCATTAACTGTGATTTGCCAAGTGGGCCTTCTATTGCCTTTATCAGAATCAAATCCGCTTTTATGATTTCGAATGCCAATGGAACAAAAACATCTGTAGCTCACCTGGCAGTCCTAGGTTCTCATTACATTTATTTCTAAGTCTGTCATCCATTTGGGAACACTACTACCCATCTTCTGAAGTCTGCTAGTTCCTTAACAAGCCACCTAAGTGGAGCTTTGAATGTCTCTGTGCATGCCTTCTTCCTAGCCATTTCCAGTAACACTAAGAGCACCATCATGTTGACTGAGACTATTCACTGTCTACCATATAGACCTTAACCCTAGGCCCTATCACTAGTCTACCACATTATCACAGTGACTACTCCACCTCATACCACCATACCTGCTCCGTTTTCCTCTGGACTAGCTGCAGATACTTGTTGCCACAATCCTCATCTCATGTCTTAGTCCCCCATGTCCTCCTTGGAAGTAAATTTCAACATCCACGCAGTTTAAGCACTCTTTCTGACATACCACCTCACTCTTCAAAACTGCAATGACCATGATGGGGTTCAGGACATGCTACCCCAAAATATGGCACCTTGGTGTATGGAATATTTTAAGCTGAAGGAATTTGACAAAACAATAGAACCAGGGAAGTCGCTCTAACTTTCCCCCTGCTCTTCTCCCTTAAAATAGTCATGAAACGCTCCAGTGAGAAGTACCCTCCACCATAACTGGAAAAAAGGAACATCCTTATCTCTGAAGCCAAGGGGATGTCAAAAAGAATCCAAACAAACAGATCTTGTTAAGTTTCCCATACTTACCTCATACTCCTTGACCTGTCATATTTCTCCAAGACCATCAATTCTCCATCGAACCTAACATAAAAATACTTAGCCTTAACGGTTTCTTTGGATCTTCATTTCCTTATAAAGGTTCCCAGTCACATAAAACTTATATTAAATAAACTTGTATGCTTTTCAGTTTAATTTTCAGACCCAGCCGGGGACCCTAAGAGGGTTGAGGAAAACTATTTTCCTCCTCCACATTAAACCAACAAAGATTAACAGGAGAAATGTCTATGGTTTTCTCAAACTCCTTCTATTTTCTCAAACTCCTTCAGCTTAAAATATCCAATATGCTAAAGTACCACATCTTGGGGTGGCACATCCTGAACCCCATCAGTTCTTACTAAGTTCCTTCTCCAGGTTCACTTGATACACAGCCAAATCACTAACTCCTCTCTAGCTACCAAACACCTCTCAGCCAGTGCCAACACCTGAAACAAAGTAATTTATCTGCCAATCCTTCCCTTTTAGATTTATTGAAGCACTAAATTAATGTAGTCTGAATAAATTATCAGTCTTTATCTAAAACCAACTCTTCTGTACTATATATGATCTACTCTAAAATTCTCTGCTCTGCAGAATATGAATGTATCACTCAATTATAGGAATCTGTATATGAACATAAGTGTACATGTATACTTTCATAATTAATTTGTCTTATTTTCATATTTTTGCAAGATATAAAACTAGCTGGTTAGGTAAGGGAACAGAAGGTGCTAAACATATCTCCTATTACTTCTTAAAGTCTAAAAGTCAAGGCTCTCAGAAAAGATTATGAGTTATAGTAAGAAAATTTGTTTCCTTTTCTTCAAATCCTGTTGGCGTTTAGATGCCAAATTCCTTGCTGTTGTTTTTCCATCTGCCCACAGTGCACATTTTTTTTTAAACAGTACACCTGCAAACAGAATAATCCAGAGAATCCAAATTTATTAATGTAAACACTCCCAAATCAGGCCAGAGCATATGGGTCACTGTATAGGTTTTTGTTTTTTGTACAGCATGAACTTATATACAGAAAACTGTTCTTAAAAAAGGTAACATGTACACATGAAGTTACATCAAACTTAATATGTAAAACCCATTTCCTTTAAGGAAAGCAGAAAATGTTGGAGGAGAGGACAAAAGAGGAGAAAAAGAAGACGACAATGATGATGACGCCAGCAGCAAACCCAGAAGTTTCAGCTTCCATAAAATATATGGCTGCCTATTAGAATGAAAAAAACCTCTGAGTGTAAATGTTTCATTCAAGTTTGCCAAAGATCAGCTTAGTTTTTATTGCTCTGTGCAATTTCCGAATTAAGTGACTTCACTGTGAGTGGGACTTTTTTATGTAACACATTACATCATAAATTAACCCTAATAATGTTATAGCTTTTAGCTTACCCAGGCTGCTTTATCTGAGAATGTGGGAAGCGTGCAAAGCAGTTAAACACTAAGGAACAGGGGGAAGCCACCAGTGCTCACCAGCAGATAAATAGCACAATGAGCTGGCATGGTTACAAGCCAAGCGGCACATTCTTCCCCTGATTTTGATTTGTTATCGGAGTTTCAGTGGAAAACACACACAGGAGGACGGCGGCAGAGGAAGCAGGAGGCCACTGTGTCCAAGTGATTCCACCAGCCTGTGCTTGCTCACTGAGTCACTCACCTCGTAGCCTTTCTCCAGCAGGAACTCAGCCAAGTATGAACCATCCTGGGAAGAGAAGGAAAATTGACAATTGTCAGACCCATCACGGCTAGCGTAGAAGGCAGCCAAGGCTGAGAGCTTTGAGAAATGCACTGAAGGGGCTACATGAACTTAAATTAAGGATCATGGCAACCAGAATAAAAATAATACAGCTAATGATGGTAAAAACAGAATAGTATTCCTCTTTCCACTGTTCACTAAGCATTTTCATAGACACTATTTCACTTGAGCACCACAGAAGCATGGCAAAGTGTTATCACTGATTAATTTACTGGGTAAGAAACAAAATCCAGGGACATAATATGGGGCAAGAGAGAGAACATGACACTTTGACGGATGTGGGTTTAGTTAGGTTTGGCCACTTACTAGCTGTGTGAAATATGCAAAATATGTGTAGCAAAGCAGAAGGCCCTGGTACTACAGGAACAAAACACAGGAATCAGACTAATTCTGGGTGGTTGTGAAAGAGGAATTGTGGGTGAAGGAATGAGATGGGAGCTGTGAGGACTTGGGGAGAACACAGGTGAGTGTAAGGAGGAGGCAGGGAACACCAGAGCGTTATTAACATTGCTAAAAAAAAGACACTATGGCAGAGAGGAGGTAGGTGAGCGCCTTTGTGGGGGAAGACCTTCTAGGCACTGGTGGGAGTTGGCTTCTAACTCAAGGGTTCTGGAAAGTCACTGAAAAAAGTTTTGGGGGTTGGGTGCTAAACACGATCAGATTTGTATTATTATCACTGAATATATATGCATAACACACACACACTCATAAACTTTAAATAAGAGAAGGTTATTTATTTTTTGTAAAGTAGGAAGGATGCATCTTTTTTTCAAATATTTTATTTATTTGAAAGCAAGAGAGAGCACAAGCAGGGTGAAGGGCAGAGAGAGAAGCAGACTCCCTGCTGAGCAGGGAGCCTGATGTGGGACTCGATCATGGGACTCCGGAATCATGACCTGAGCCGAAGGCAGACGCTTAACCAACTGAGCCACCCAGGTGTCCCAGGAGGATGCATCTTAAATCGCGCAGTTATTCCCTACATTAAGATGAAGGTATCTGACTAAACACAGATTCTCAACTGGCTTTTAATAACTCTCATAAAAATTTCTAAGGTGCCTGGGTGGCTCAGTCGTTAAGCGTCTGCCTTCAGTTCAGGTCACGATCCCAGCGTCCAGGGATCGAGCCCCACATCGGGCTCCCTGCTCAGTGGGAAGCCTGCTTCTCCCTCTCCCAAGCCTGCTTGTGTTCCCACTCTCAATGTCTCTCTATCAAATAAATAAATAAAATCTTAAAAAAAAAATTCTACATAAGGGGGAATGCTATTTAAACTAAAATATTTCATGTGCCACTTTTACGGAAAGAAAATATGAGAGTCATCTAATAAAACTATTAAGAGGCCAAAAGGTGAGAAATCACTGTTCTAGAGGTACTATAAAAGCTATCAGCCTTGCTCAAAATATGAATCGGGTAGACATTTTGCAATCAATCCTGTTAACTGCCCACCTGTTTTTAGCCCGGGTCAGTCCCCTCCATCCCATCCAGACTTAAACATAAAAATGGGAGGCTCCAACTACTGGAAATTTGTATATTCAAAAGTAGCTGGGACTATTTGGGAGTATTTGGGTTTTCTTTGGTTTCCTCAGTTTGAAAAAGTTTAAAATATCCCTCTGAGTTTCAAAAGATCCTACCAGATATTCCAGGAAAAAGAAAAATGAAACAAGCCTTATTATTGTCACTAGTTACTTAAAGCTGGAAATGGAGACACCCTATGGGTCCTAAAAATGACAGGGCTGCCAAGAGAGTGTTTACTACATTAATGCAGAAGTCACACATAAATTCAGGCAGGATGACAAGGCAAGGTATACAAGGGACACATTTTGTGGTTCATTAAAACCTCCAACAGATTTTCTTCTGACTTCTTGACATAAATATTCTGGTTTATAGACTCATGTAGAGAAGAAGAGAAATGGTTTGGCATATTCCTTTTCCTCTCCATCTTATGATATACACACAATTGCAAGGTTTTAAAATACCCAACATGCAAACTAAATCAGATAAGAGGGCTGAGCAATTCAGACTAGGACAGGGCAGGTCAGTCTACATGACCATCGGAAATGTGAGAATAATGGGTAGTCTTATAAATCAATCAGTGAGAAAGCAGCTTAATAGGAAAAGTATTTACAATCAGAAGAATAATTTTACAGTAGTTTGGAAAGCCCTAGAATGTATCAAGTTTTGTTTTATTGTTGGTATTAGTGTTGTCATTTTGAAGCAGGCAACACCATACTTTTCATGTTTCATAATTTCCCTTGGAATAAAAAGTTAAAATGCTTTATGTTCTACCATGGCTGCACACAATGTTTAAAAAAAAAAAAAAAAAGGCAGAGGTGAAAGTGCTAGAGATCCATGGGGGCAGGGAAAGCTGTGATTATTCAGAAAGCTGATGTGAAACAGACCTGACCAGGCCTGAACCCTGTCAATAAGGTCTTGTTCTTCTCACCCAGGGCCCTTCTCAAACTTTCCAACCGCACTGGAACATTCTGAACCAGCAGGGCACTCACTTCCTCCTGACTTCCTTGCCAGGTCTCTCAAGTGATAGGGCCTGAGCTGCACAATGAGTGGGAAATGGAGCTCCTGGTCTCTGGCCTAGGGAGCCCAGCTGGCCTCCCCTTGTCCTCTCCCTGAGCCCCTGAGGGGACCCCACAGGGAGACACAGTATCTAAGCAGACAGGCGTCAGCCAAGCCAACAAGATCATTGTTTCTGCCTCCTCTAGAAGAACAGGGTTGTTGGAGAAAGCTTCAATCAGACTAATAACTGAAATGTCATGGCAACTGAGAACCTACAACTGACATTAAAAATTCTGATACCTAATTCCTCGGAAAACAAGGAACTAAATGAACTTAAATTTCCAACTCATTTGCTATGAACACAATTAATCTGGTACAAATTCCAGCCTGGGTTCAATCCTTGTTACAGAAAACTTTTAACTGAGGAGATAATGTCCCAATTGTGACTCTTCAATTTAATCTTGTACATGGTTATTAAGGGTATCCATTTCATATTAAATGCTGTGCAGATTTAAGGAATCACCATGGCTGTAACATTTTCTATCTTATTCTTGCAAGAACTCGGCCCGGAAGACAAGGAGCCACTGGCATCTGAGGTCAACAAGGCACATGACAGGCGCCAATTTGCATAGTATCACACTACAGGGGCAAAGCCAGAACTGGAATCCAAGTTGCACATTACTCTGACCTAGAAAACAACCTCCTTCCTCACTCTCCTCCACCTGGGACCTACCAAAACATGTCAAAACCCAACAAAATAATAAAAGACCATAACAGATTTCATTTTTAAACCAAATTGACTTAGTCATTTCCCATTACGGAGTGTTTTGTGGATTAATCAGTGCTTCTAGTTTTAATTAAGTGACATCATGTAATTTTAGAACACTCCAGAGCTCAGAGGAAGGAGACAGTACACAGCACCTGAGATTCCTCAGGTCGTGTTTGGGCCCTACTCAGGAAGCAGTACAGTATTGTCTGAAGGTGGACTTGGACTGACTGTGGATGTATTATTTGGGGGCTCTAGAGCCAAGGAGGGCACTACCCAAGGACCAAAAGTGCCAAATTTAGGTATGCCGATGCCTACAGTCCCTATATTTGGGTATCTCTATTTTTCACCTTCCATGGAATACTCAAAAATGTTCTAGATCAACACCCATAAAAATAAAGAATAATTCCAAAAATTAGTTCAATCATATCTTGACTATAGTATTAAAATTACTTAAAATTACACATCTATAAAAAGCTGAAGGAAGTACAGAAAGTTTACCCCTCTCCTGATGACCACAGAAGGCTATATTAAGCACTGACTGATCCTCTATCCCACATCCAAATACGTATGTGCCAGGCAGTCTACCTTCCTGCAGAGGAGACTAGCATTTCTCTTCTCCCTTCAAACATGGATGCACTTACAGCCCAGAAGGACAAATGAAAAGGACACTTTCTTATATGCAATTTGAGAACCCGGCTCCTCTGAAATGCATGCTAAATTATACTGTGTGTTTCTGCCTAAGCACCATTTGGCAGCTTCTTTGAACACCGTATAAGATAAGTAGTATTGGGCTAAAGAAATCATGCCACTAATAAATGAGTTTCTTTGTTTAGATCATCTCAAGCATCAGGAAATAGAATGTCCCTCCTGTAAGGAGAGAAAGCACCAATTTACACTGCCCTTTATGTTCTATAACTCTACGAATTCTAATTACTCTAAAATAAGCATCTTTTCACCTAATAGCAATTACAGTATCAAAGTAATCTGTACCTCCCCATGAGAGAAATGCAAACACCTCAATGACTAACAGAGAATGCAGTTCTGAATTAGAATGAAAACTTCCAACGGGAAGACTGGCAATGTAGTGTGAAGAATACAGAAGCAGAATATATTTGAAAAGTATTTTCACCTGGCTCATGTTTGTAACACAAAACACTACATAAAATCTTTTTTAAACTCAGAATTCAAAAGACCATAGGGATTAATTAATCCAACCCTCTCATTTTACAGATCAGGAAATTGAGATTCAAAACAGTTAAATGTTTAGTGTACAGTCACACAGTTTGGAAGTAGCAGAATCTGCTCTCCCCCTCAAAAAAAGTCTTCAGACTCCCAGACCTCAGAATTTTTCACTATAAAATACTGCAAAAAAAAAATCCAAGATGAAGAGACTGGACTAATGTCTACAGTTGACACACTAATGCATTATACCAAGTGAAGAACAAGAATACAGCCAACAATTATCAGTGGAGTGAAAACTAGCTGACCAAGTGGTAGACAGGAAACCAAGATATCATCAATATTTAAAACATAAATAATTTCCAATTCCTGTAGTCTTTTAAAGTTAACAATTATTTCCCCATAAAAGCTGCTCTCACGGAAAAACAGACTTTCACTTACTTTGATTTACTTCCTGGTAGAGAGGAGCACTGTAATCCAGAAATGTTATCAAGAAACTCTGAATAATAAAGAATTAATTGTGCCCAGCAGCTAAGATATTCTTTCTGTAACCACCCCTTCCCTCTATTTGCCAGGGAACAAGCCCTTCAAACAGGTGGAAGCCATTGCATATATGCCTCATACACATACATCGAGAAGTGACAGGGGCTCTCTCACCAAACATAAGACTTTCTTTTTTTTTTTTTTTTTTAAGATTTTATTTATTTATTTGACAGAGAGAAACACAACGACAGAGGGAACACAAGCAGGAGGAGTGGGAGAGGGAGAAGCAGGCTTCCCGCAGAGCAGGGAGCCCGATGCAGGGTTCGATCCCAGGACCCTGGGATCATGACCCGAGCCGAAGGCAGACGCTTAACGACTGAGCCACCCAGGCGCACCCAAACATAAGACTTTCCAGTAAATCATCATGAGCTGGAAGGTTGAAAGAAATATTTAAAAAGAAGCCAGATACTTCCAGTCATCCTACATATGATTATAATGTTGAGTTTTGTGTCCATGGTAAATTTTTTTTAAAAGATTTACTTATGAAAAAATATCAGAGAGAAGCAATGACCTAAAAGGTTAATTTTAAAAAACATTTTTTTTCCAATTTTACAGGTTAAAAAATGATGTGTTTTTTTTTTTTCATTTTGTGGCTAGTATTAAGACTGGAGAGTTTTTTGTTTGTGACCATATATACTATTTCTTCTAGGAATTATTTATTTTTATCTTTTCTATTTTTTGTCCATTTTTCTAGTAGGCTGTATTTTGCCAATTGGTTTGTTCTTGTAAGTATCTAGAACATAAATAAAACTGAATAATTTTTCTCTCTAATATAAGCTACTCAAAAAATATTTTGAAACAGTTTAGCAGATTTTCAGTGGCAGAACTCCCATAATTAGTTGGTTTAAAATACATGTTCCTTTCAAATTGCAAATGATTATTGTACACTCTTAGTTTAATGAGCAAGGAAGAATGCAAACACCAAAATTTGAATTCGAGCTACATTTGCACAACCCAGCATTTGTAATATTGTTAATCTCAACACAGTAAAATAAATTTCTGTAATTAGACAAATGCTTTAAGGAAAACAGGATTAAAGGGCTAACATAAGGGGGTAGAAAGGAAACAGTTATTAGTAAGGTATAGAGAGACAATTTTTAATTATGTAATTAGAAAGGCAACACACCCACATAACTCCAACACAGCCCCAGAAATGCTTAAAAAGCCTCAAAAGGAAATCCAAAGGCATTTATTAACAGCCTACAAGTGTGCTGGGCGTACATACTACATAGACACATCAAGGGTGAGCTAACCTTTCACTTCTTCATGAATATAAGTATGCCCAAAGAATACTGTATCACACTGATTTGCTTTCCTTTTTTTAACGTGTAAGGTCCTTTAGTTTGAACGTCTGTGTTTTTATCTCTCCCGCTCTCCCATTCTTCACTCAGGCTGAAGCTTTTATCCTTCTGAGATTAAAAAAAAAAAAAAAAAAGTCTTCATCTGACCTACTATTACTACAAATGATAATAGTATTAATAACAATAATAAGCATATATATAGCACTTACGGTATACCAGGCATGTACTAAATGCTTCACATTCATTAACTGTAAATCTTCATAATAACCCTGTGTAGTAGACACTATTATCTCCATTTTACAAATGAGCAAACTGACGTGAACTGAGACCAAGTAATCTGCCCAAGATGTTGGTATGGTAAACAGAGCAAGGATTTGAAATACACACACACACACACACACACACACACACACACAATTTATGTATATATATTTGTAACGAATTATTTATATGACAATTTGCTTTACTAATAGGATCAATCATTCTGTAATGATGGGCCTACCAATGTTTTAACATAAAGTTTGGTCTCTGTAGAATTCATTAACAATACAAAGTGTCCCAGATTAGTGAATATCAAACATCCACTTGGGCCATAGGTGTTATGGAATAAAGGACAGGAAGGAAATAAGAGATTTAGTCCCTGCCCTATTGCTCTGAGAAGTATCTGGGAAGCCAGGCATTTCCTGGCCTAGATAGGATTATGCTCCAGCACTGGCTCAGACCTCCACATTTCATACACATCAGCAAACCCACACGTGGACAGATTGAGAATAGTAACCAGGTAACCTATCCAGCTAATCAAAATGTTCTGCTATCAGGAACACCAGTAGATGCATGAGTCATGGACAGAGGGTGGCAAGGCTGTGTAGATAAAAGAAAAGCTATGAAATACTACCATATTGACCTCTTCTATACTGGATGGCACAGTGCCCTGGAGAAATAAATCACCGCACTTGAGCATGAAATCAAGGTGGAAAAAAACAGAGGAAATACAAGAAACATATCCCTGTCAAAATCCTTTTAAATATCTGCCTAACTGGCTAGTTCAGTGCTGGTGTGAATAACTCCTTTCAAGTTTAGAACAATATACTACCTCAAAGTTTTTATAACTCAGGGTTCCAGACACATTGATAAAGACTTGTATAGATCTGTAGGGAAGTTAATAATAAATTACCAGTAAACTTCATGCTTAAATAATAATTACTTTGTGGTAAATACATATATATACAAATTTTGAAAATAGAGTTCTTCTCTCTTTCCTTTTCCCTTTCTCATTATCTCTCAAAGTGATAGTCCATACAATTAAAGGCTGTTTCTTTGCAAAGTATATGCTTACGTAGTTCTATTCATCCAAGTGATTTATGCAGGAAATGATTTTTTACAGGTACGCAAAACTGAAACAGTGCTACACTTTGTCCAGTGTTCAAGGCCATGTTTAATGAAAAACTTCAAATTTAGAAGGAAAAAAAAAACCTTTGTACTGAAAAGAGAAGAATTATGAAATTTTAGTATTTACCTGATTTATTAACTCTTCCTTGTACATTTCTTTTATAACTTGTGTCCTGGCTAAGGGAGGAAGACAAAACAAATGTCCTTTTGTTTACACCTTTAAAAAGGTCATAAATAACAAAAGAATACACATATATTGATGACTCTATCTTTTCCCATCCACATTCATTTAACAGGTTGCCACTAAAATGTCACTGTTGGTAACAAACAGAGTTTAACTATTACAAATGTTCTTTTAACCCAGTTTCTCTCAGGGATAAGTAATTGGTACAATCCAGTTAAGATTGTTTCTAAAATATGTGCATACTATGACAGAAATGTCACTTACAGACTCCCTGATGCATTTCAAATCTGCTCTGCAATGTGGAATATCCATCACCCTGGAGACACTGTACATCACTGAAGAATGAAACAAAGTAAGAACAGTGATTTACATAACTTGAAATCACTGAAACAGATAAAACTCAAACATATATGCACAAGTGCAAATGGAGAAATTTGTAAGCATCTACCCAGAAAGCTGCTTATCATAAAACTAATAAAGCTAACTAACTTTTAGAGCCAGAGAACAAAGTGTTGTAGGAATGACTGTACATCACAGAGGCCCTAACACAAACAATGTTGATTCCCCTGGAGTGTCCTGTCCGTGGGTAGGTTCAACTGATAAAACTCAGTTTGTGGGCTAGGAAATCTCTCCAGTTACTTACTGTGTTATATTGTACATTTGGGTTTTACCACTCAGAGAAGTTTTCAAAAACCATTTTGGAGTGGGGGGAAATCACATATTTAAAAATAGGTGTCTCCATCATACTAGCAACTCTCTTTCCAGTGTCACTGCTTTTTAGGCCACACAATCCAGGTATGTTTCTAGATAGCTCAGCCCTAACATAGAAACAGAGGGGGTAAAAGGAGTTATTTGTGAGATACTTAGATGACAATTCGAACTTCTTGTCATTGTGTTTTCTCTCACCAACAGCAAAGGAGCTTAGCTCTTATTCAACCCTACACTTTTAAAAATCTTGACTTATAGGACAAAAAACTATCAAGATCGCACTCCACTGAAGACCGGAGTTTTGTAAGGGCACACAGGGGCGAGGATGAGGAGGGGTAGAGATTCTCCAAATGAAAATAATGTCCGCCCTAACAGGGATTGGATACAACTCCCCATCTTAGTCATAGCAGCACCAAAGTCTAAATTCCCAATTTTTCCAGAGTCTAGACTGAAAACCAGGTGTCTCTAGTTCAGTCTAACCTGATCATAGGTACCTTTTAATCTAATCTTATAATACTGAAATATCTAACTACTGCTTTCATTCCCAGCTAGTCTCTCTACTAATATTTATGACTTATTTGGGATATTTGACTACATTTTGTAGATTTAGGTCATACATTTGGAAAAACTGAGAGCATTTTTTATATACCACAGCACTATGCTTAAAATTCACATAAGCTATCACATTTTAATAGATATGGTTAACTCAACCTTATTTTCTTCAAAATATATATTACTATTTGATCAAAATAATAATAGTCTACATGTCTATAATTCCTATGGTTGCTATGTACTCTAAGATATTTTTCCCATTTTTATCTCTCACAACATCCTCGTGAGGTAACTGATATTATCCCCATTTTTCCAGATTAGAAAACTGAAGTTCAGAAAGCTTAAATCCCTTGTTCAAGGTCATAGAGCTAGTTAGAGAACTTGGCAGTGTATGAAACCAATTTATCTAATCCTAACTGTAGTATTATTTCCATAATAATTCTCCTTCAATCAAAACAAAAGTGTTTCAACTAAAACAAGATGCCAGTGCCACAGTTTTTAAAACTTTTCAATTACCTAAAAAACATATATATAAAAACTCAAAGTTTACTGAAAAATAATTTTTAAAATAAGTACCAATTACTTTTGCATAATCCACTATTATGAATGCTTAAATAACCCCCCCTTCTAGTACACTAAACAAAATGCTCGTGTGTGTGTGTGTGTGTGTGTGTGTGTGTACATGCACATATGTGCACAGACTCAAAGGGATATCTATGCCATTATCCTGAGGATTAAAAACAACAACAACAACAACAACACAGCTCTGCACTTGGAATGTTAAAAGCAGATCCTGGGACAATCAATCCACTGATAACCTCTAAAATATAAAGGACTACAAAATGTGATATGGCAAATAAAAATAAGGATAAGATGTATTTCCTACTCTTAAGGAATTTATAATCTAGTGAGAGGACAAGGAATCAATACATCATCATCATATTAGTGATCATATTAATGTTAACATTCATTCACTGTACACCTATGATGTGTTAAGCCAGTGCCAATAGAAATGTATTTGAGCCACATGTGTAATTTTAAATATTTTAGTAGCCAAGTTTTAAAAAGTTAAAAAGAAATAGGCAAAAGTTAATTTTAATAAATTTATTTAACCAAATTATCCAAAATGTTATATCAATATGTTAATAAAAATTATGAGATGTTGCACATTTTTTTTTGTATTAGAGTCTTCAAAATCTGTTATTTTACACTTACAACACATCTCAATTCAGACCTAAATTTTCTTCAGAAGCATTTGATCTGTATTTAGATTTCATAAAATTGATAACTAAAAAAGGAGATTTACATATCTAGGTTGTATCAAATATACTTAAAAGGCTTCCAAGAACTGAATACCAAAAAAAAAAAAAAATCATTTCCCTTTAATATTCATTACATACATAGGGGCACCTGGATGGCTCAGGTGAGCATCTGACTCCTGATTTCAGCTCAGGTCATGATCTCTCGGGGTCCTGGGATCAAGCCCCAGATTGGGCTCCTCGCTCAGTGGGAAGTCTGCTTGAGGACTCTCTCTCCCTCTCCCTCTTCCTCTGCCCCTCTCCCTGCTCACATTCTCTCTCTCTCAAATAAATAAACAAATCTTTTAAAAAATAAAATAAAATATATTCATCATATACATTGGCACAACTGGTTCACCTTTTTTTTTTTTTTTCCTCAAGAAAAACTGATTTGACTTTGGAGCAAAAAGTTATCAGGTTAAAATCCATATATGTTCAAGTTAACTCACTCTTACGTCAAGTATTAATAGTGAATCCAAATGAGTATTTGCATACACTGGAAAGCAACTCTACTAGTGTTCTTCAAATTTTTTTCCTAGTTTTTATAGCCAGTTTACGTAATGCTATTAAAAATTAAAACCTGCTTCATATTGATTCATGTTAATACATGTATAAAGTCATTATTATTGGCTTAAGTATAAGTGAATTCTCACACCTCCCTAGCTAGGTCACAAATAAACTTTTCCTCTCCTTAGAGCTTCAAATTTAGCTCATTTATAAACAGTGTGATAAGACTGAGAAAACATAAATCACACTATGTTTTCTTTATAATTACTGAATATTTGGCAAGCATCCCTTTTGTTTCAAGAAAGAAAAAAAAAAACTTATATTGGAGTAAATATTATAGAAATCTTTGTAAAACTCATCCATGATTCCACGACAAGTGCTTGCAAAAAGCACAAGATCACTGCCTTCATTGTCTTCTACTTCCTTCAACAGGTCTATAAAACTGGCAATGATTCATATATTTGAATGTATAGACTGAAAAATTTTAACTATGGTAGGACACCTTTTAAGTCTGCTTCAGAATATAGGGGAATGAAGCAATAAAAGAAACATCAGTCTTTTATTTTAAAATTCTAATAAATGCAAATATTTCACCTACCATAGCTGGAGTCCTAACTATTGTGATAGAAATTAAAATTTTTTCATACCCGTCTGAAATTCATCTTTGATATACAGAACATTCAAAAATATCTATGTATCTATGCTACAAATTTGGTATTTCTCACCACAAATTTACATCATTTCTTTGTAAATTTTTAAATCCTTTGAGAAAAAGGATATCTAAAGTAGTAACTAGGCAGTAACTCATATATCATACAACTTGTCTAAAGATAAAAGCACTTGAAATTTTTCAAATTTCAAATCAATTGATCTTTCATACTATTAGAAAGACCTTGTACTCTATAGGCAACTGGTGATTTAATTAAATATCATTAAAGTTTTATATATATTTTTTGTCTTTTCTCATAATTTTCTAATAAAACTTCCATAATAATTTATTTTGTCATCTCTCCATCTAAAATTGGTTTCCTTTTTTGTGAATTAACCCAGCCATTTTATAAGCATCCAAAGTGACAATTTTTACAGCCTGTTAAAATTTTAAATGTATTGGATATTTAATTCAGATTTCAGACAACATTAATTCTTTTTTGATCT
Source organism: Phoca vitulina (assembly GCF_004348235.1). Classification (NCBI taxonomy): domain Eukaryota; kingdom Metazoa; phylum Chordata; class Mammalia; order Carnivora; family Phocidae; genus Phoca; species Phoca vitulina. The sequence goes on from NW_022589734.1 coordinate 2,984,325, forward strand.
TTGAGAGGAAACTTCAAATCTTCTATGGATTTATTTTAAATATCTCTTTATATTACCCACCTTATTTTCTTTAAATTTTTTTACACAACAAACAGTTTTTCTGTTTTGCTCCAGCAGAGCATATTGCAAATTAATCACGGAATTTCCAGTCTCTTTATGTCTTCATTGTTCTGATCATAGTACTAGTTTCTGTGTCTGCATTCAATTCTGTGGCAATAATGTGCCTTTGAATTCTAAAATTGGCCTATACTTAATTTAACTGGAAAAAAATTTTATTTTAGTTAAAAATTATAAACATTTCAATTTAATTACCAATGATGAGGTACATGTATCCCTGTAAGTCCTGTTGTCTGCATAAAATACTCCAATAAATGCACTACAATGTTAGATAGAGCACAGGAAAAAAATCATTCTGAGTGAAAAAATAGTTGACAACAACAAAATCGGTGATGTGTTTAAGTGAGAAATACACCAGTTAAACTGAAATGTAATCCTACCAAAACAAGAGAGTTGTGTTTAATAGAAATATGTTTTAGATTGCTTCCGTTTTAAAAATTCATTTCCTCAGTCCTGTTATCCACACCTTAATTGTTCAATAGCCACAGATGGCTTATGGCTACAATTTTGGACAGTATAGTGATAGGTTGTGTTTTCAGCAGTTTACATTTATTAACTTATGTAATTCCCACAACAACTCTCTAAAGTATTTACTCTAATTATCCCCCATTACAGACAATGAAACTCAGGCAGAAGCAATTAAGTAACTTACCCGAAGTCACACAGCTATTAACCAGGGAGCCTGAGATTTAGACCCAGACAGTCTGACTCCAGAGACTTTTGCCCACTATCCCACACTGTCCAAAGTCCAACAGAGGCACAGAATTTAATGAGAGATGACACAAGAGGTGCAAGGTGTTTTAAAAATACAAACGAAACTATTTAGCAATTAGAAGTAGGGAGCCAAGACAGATAGGAAGGCATTGTGAACAGGAGAAAGACCTGAGCTTAAAGATACATACTGACAAAAAGGAAAAGCAATTTGGTGTAGGAGGAGTGGCTGAGAAGCGTGAGCATAAGGCTACTTGTCCTGAGTGGAGAAAAGATGAGCAACTGCGGTAGATCAACAATGACTCCCAAAGGCATAGCCCTGTCCTAATCACTGCAATCTAGGAATGTTAGTTACCCTCTATCAAAAAAGTCATGTCAAATGTGATTAAGGATCTCGAGGTGGGAAGATTATTTTGGATTATCTGGGTGGGCCCTAAATCCAGTCACAAGCATCCCTGTAAGAGGCAGGCACAGAAAGATGTTACACAGACAGAAGAGGAGGAGGCCCTGTGACCAGAGGAACGGATTGAAGTGATGCAGCCACAAGTCAAGGGATGCCAGCAGCCGCCAGAAGCTATAGCAGCAAGGAATGGATTCTCCTCTGTAGCCTCTGGAGAGAACACAGCCCTACCCACACCTGATTTTGGAATTGTGGCCTCCAAAACTATGAGAGGATAAATCTGTTGTTTTAAGCCACCCAGTTTGCAATATGCTACAGCAATCACTAGGAAGTTACTTCAGGATTTCTCAAAACCTTGAGCATGCAAAGGTACCTTATGAATCAGCAAGAAGGGAATCTAGGAGCAGTGTTTCCCAATTTTTTCATGACAGAATCCCCACTCCCTCTGAGAGGAGGACTGTGGTAAAAGAGAGAACCTGTTAACATTTGGCAGGCCTAGCATTCTACTAACAAGGTCTAGGAAATCCTGAGCCAAGACACATTCTAGAAGGCATGTAATCTAGGCAAGTAAGTATGAACTATAGTCAAGCAACAATACAAAAATTTAAAGGTTTTTGAGAAATGTTGCAAAAAGCCAACCATTTAGGGTGAGGAAATCTAGCACATTATGAACCTGGGTTACAGGTGACTTCAAAGTGGCAGAAAACATGGCTTTGGGAGATAGAACAGGTAACCCAGTTGAGCTAACCAGCTCAGTTAACAATACAGTAAGCTGTATTGCACTCTAGATGAAACCACCACCTCTAGGAAGTGTTTCAAGTCTTACGAGGGACACCGATAAGCTAAAGTAGCTTCAGAGGGTGATAAATGAGAAATGGCATTAAAGAACAAAAGAAGTGTTGTTCCCAGAAAACAACAGTCAAAGGAGAAGCAAAATAGCAGTAACTTCAAGTAACTAAAGGGCTAAAATGAACGAGAAAAAAATGAACTACAAAGGGGTCAGTAAAAGCCAAAAATCAAATACCCAAGAGGAGTGAGATCAGGCTCAGCACGAAGCCCTCCATGGATGCTGGCATTAAAAAGCTCCTGGTTGATCTGGATACTCTTGCAGAGACTGGATGGCTGGTTATTTGACTGCTGTAGGAGGACCCCTATTCCACAGGGGTAGGAAGTTGGCCCACAGAGTCAATAAGCTTCCTCCAACTCTAAGATTCTATGCCCCAAACTGGCCAAAGACCTGTTTGTCACACCCACATGTATAGCTGGAATAATAAGTGAATAAAAAAAATACTGTGTTAAGCTTGGGGTGAAATTCAAAATATTTCATAACTTGCAGCACAGGCACTAACCCACCAGAATGGTTGCTAGCTTATGTGCCTATAAGTGAGTACCCACCAGATGAATTTTAGCCTTCATAAAACTTTGACAAATGCCCTAGAGTTGAATATGGATTTTGAACAGGGAGGATTACAGAGGGAAGAGGAAAAAATTAACACCACTTAAAAACTGTTAATTTGAATTGACAATAGGTGCCCAGGCTTAGCAAACCACAGGATGGAGTGGAAAGGTGACCAGGTAGGCTGGAAGCCGCTCTCTATCCCCTGGACACCTGGCCACAAGCTCCCAGCAGCTGCACTCAGGGCCCGGCGGCCACACTCTTGGCACCACAGCCTCAAGGGTCCTCTTGGCACCTTCTGCAAACACCCCTCCCATGCCAGGAAGTCTGGGTTTAGTTTTGGTTCCATTCTCTGTCTCTGTCTCCCTCTCCCTTCTTTTCCTCTACCCCCCCCCAGCACAAATGTGGGTCCCACTGGGTTCAGGCTAATAATATCCACTCAGCAGCAACTGTCTAATAGGTTAACGCCCAACAATGGGCACTTGTATTTTCTTATAAGGTGGAGGTAAATTACGGCACTTGAACAAAGACCTTATTATCTAAATTTTACTGCATGTTTACTACAAACCAGTTTCAATTTTATGTTTTCGTCTCTAGGCCCTATGACAAAGGGGAGAGAAAGTTCATTTTCATATTTGAAGGAATTATTTTCTAAATATACAACAATGTATATAAAGGATAAAAACAGGACTTGTTACAGGTTGAATTGGGTCCCCCTAAAAATTCACATATGAAAGTCCTCAACCCCCAGTACTTCAGAATGTGACTTTATTTGGAAACAGGGTCATTACAGATGAAATTAGTTAAGACGGGGTCACACCAGAGGAGGGTGGGCCCTAATCTGACTGGTGTTCTTTATAAAAAGGAGAATTTTAGACAGAGATGCACACAAGGAAAACATCATGTGAAGATGACAGCAGAGGATCGGGGTGATGCTCACACAAGCCAAAGGATACCAAATATACCAAGAAACCACCAAAAGTAAGGGGAGAGGCCTGGAATAGATTCTCCCTCACGGCTCTCAGAAGGAACCAACTACCTTGCTGACACCTCAATCTTGGACGGCTAACTTCCAGAACTATGAAAAAATAAATTTCTGTTGTTTAAATCATCTGACCTATGGTACTTTGTTATAACAGCCCTAGGAAACTAATCCAGCACTCAAAAGTATTAAGGAGTGCACACAAAAGGTCAGGCAGGGCTGGGAGAAAAGGTCAGAGGAAAGTTTCTGCTCTTTGTGCTTCTAGCTGACTGTCAGGAACTACCAGGTTCGAAGCCAACCCAGTCCTCCCTCCCAGTGCTCTGCCTGCCACCCACACTGAACTTCCTTGGGCTCCATAAGCTGTACTTCCTGAGCTTCACAGACTGCTCCCTCTTCCTCAACTCCCCTGACTACCCTGTTGCTCTTTGTCCACCGATTAGGACTCCCATAATTCTAGATGTTGGTTTGACCATTGTTTCTTCAGAAAATCCTTCCTGATGCGCTCCACCCTGACTGAATCAGAACCTCTACCTGTTAGAAACACTCAAAGCCCACAGCTCTTTCCTTCATAGCTCCTGTCGCATGTCTCATTATATGTCAGTGACAACAGATTATGTGCCTTCCCCACTGGACTGCAGGATCCATGAAGACAGGACCACAACCACTTTGCTCATCATGACCCAGGATACTGATAGGTAGTTGGAACACACCTATTTGCTCAATAAAGTAAAATTCAATGTCCTTGGATTTCTAATCTCACAGGGAATGCCAATGCCCTGTCTGCAACTTACATATCAAAAGTTGTCGGGGGGCGGAGCAAGATGGCGGAGGAGTAGGAGACCTGGATTTCGTCTCCTCTCAGGAATTCAGCTGGATAGGGATCAAACCATTCTGAACACCTACAAACTCAACAGGAGATCAAAGAAAAGAAGAGCAACAACTCTCTGAACAGAAAAGCGATCACTTTTTGGAAGGTAGGACGTGCGGAGAAGTGAATCCGAGGCGATATTCGGGAGGATAGACGGCGGGGGAGGGGCCTCCGACGGCCGCTTCTGGCAAGTGATAGAGCCGCGGAGCACAAAATCGGAACTTTTAGAAGTCTGCTCCGCTGAGGGACGTCACTCTGGTGGCGAAGTGGGGGGTGGAACCCTCGCGGGACAGTGTGGTCTCAGGACCCTCGGGGTCACAGAAAGACCGGGGGTGCCTGAGTGCGGCAGAGCTCCCAGGTATCAGAGCAGGGAAGCCGGCTGCAGAGACGGAGCCCAGGCGCGGGCTCTCAGCTCGGGGTTGTCATAGACCGTGATCCGTGGCACAGTCGGGCCACTGCTCCTCCAGCAGGGACCCAACAAGCGGCAGATCCGGGGAGACTCACCTTCTTCCCCCGGGAGGAGAGGTGCGGGAGCGCACCGCGGGGATCTGCTGGGTTTGGAGACTCCACCCGGGGTCGGGTGCCAGATAGAAAGGCGCGGTCACAGGCCGGGTGAGCGCGGAGTGCGGCCGGAGACCGGGGAGACGGGAGTGACTGACGGCTTTTCTCTGGGGGCTCGCTGAGGAGCGGGGCCCCGAGTTCTCGGCTCCGCCGGGGCGGAGACTGGGAGGCCGCCATTTTCACTCTCCGCCTCCAAAGCTGTACGGAGAGCTTGCAGGGAACAAAAGCTCCGGAGAGCAAACCCGAGCAGATTACTTAGCCCGGACGGGCAAGGGCGGGGCAATTTTGCCTCCGGCAAAGACATTTGGGAACCACGGCAACAGGCCCCTCCCCCAGAAGATCAGCAAGAACAGCCAGCCAAGACCAAGTTTACCGATCAATGAGAACGGCAGAACTCCAGCGCTAGGGGAACACTGCACATAGAATTCATGGCTTTTTTACCATGATTCTTTAGTCTTTCAAAGTTAATTATTTTTTTTTTAAACTGTCTTTTTTTCTTTTTTCCTTTTTTCTTTTTTTTTGAATTTTTCTTTTTCCCTTTTTCAACCAACATCTTATCAATCCCTTTTTTAAAAAAAAAACATTTTTATTTTTCATTTTTAAAGTCATATTCTATCCCTTCATAGTAGTTACCTGTATTTTTGGCATATATATATAAGTTGTTCTCTCTTTAAAATCTTGAGATAGTTTCTTCTAACAGATCAAAATATACTCTAAATCTCTAGTGTATGGTTTTTTTCTACTCCCCTGCCTGATCACATTCTCTCCCTTTTTTCTTTCTTTTTTTTTTTTAATCCTCTTCTTTCTTTTTTCAAACAACTTATCAAATCCTTTTTTAAAATTTTTTATAATTTCCATCTTTACAGTCATATTCCATCCCTTCATCATATCAACCCTTATTTTTGTACATATATAAGTTTTTCTTTCTTTAAAATTTTGGGAGGGACTTTCTTTTAACAGACCAAAATACACCCAAAATCTAGTGTGTGGCACTGATCTATAATCCAGCCTGATCATATTTGATCACATTCTGTTTTTGTTTTGTTTTGTTTTGTTCTGCTTTTGTTTGTTTTTATCTTTATCTTTTTCTTTTTTCTTTTTTTCTTTCCTTTTCTTTTTTCTCTCTTTCCCTTTCTTTTCCCACTGCTTCAGGTCTTTTCTGATTTGTTTAGAGTATATTTTCTGGGGACGTTGTTACCCTGCTAGCATTTTGTTCTCTCATTAATCTATTCTCCTCTGCACAAAATGACAAGACGGAAAAAATCACCTCAACAAAAAGAACAAGAGGTGGTACCGACTGCCAGGGACCTACTCAATACGGACATTAGTACGATGTCAGATCTAGAGTTCAGAATCATCACTTTAAAGATACTAGCTGGGCTTGAAAAAAACATGGAAGTTATTAGAGAAACCCTTTCTGGAGAAGTAAAAGAACTAAAATCGAACCAAGTAGAAATCAAAAAGGCTATTAATGAGGTGCAATCAAATATGGGGGCGCTAACTGCTAGGATAAATGAGGCAGAAGAAAGAATCAGTGAGATAGAAGACCAAATGATGGAAAATAAAGAAGCTGAGAAAAAGAGAGATAAACAACTACTGGATCACGAGGGCAGAATTCGAGAGATAAACGATACCATAAGACGAAACAACATTAGAATAATTGGGATCCCAGAAGAAGAAGAAAGAGAGAGAGGAGCAGAAGGTATAATGGAGCAAATTATAGCAGAAAACTTCCCTAATTTGGGGAAGGAAATAGGCATCAAAATCCAGGAAGCACAGAGAACCCCTCTCAAAATCAATAAAAATAGGTCAACACCCCGACATCTAATAGTAAAACTTACGAGTCTCAGAGACAAAGAGAAAATCCTGAAAGCAGCTCGGGAGAAGAGATATGTAACCTACAATGGTAGAAACATTAGATTGGCAACAGACTTATCCACAGAGACCTGGCAGGCCAGAAAGGACTGGCAGGACATATTCAGAGCACTAAATGAGAAAAATATGCAGCCAAGAATACTATATCCAGCTAGGCTGTCATTGAAAATTGAAGGAGAGATAAAAAGCTTCCAGGACAAACAAAAACTAAAGGAATTTGCAAACACGAAACCAGCCCTACAACAAATATTGAAAGGGGTCCTCTAAGCAAAGAGAGAGCCTAAAAGCAACATAGACCAGAAAGGAACACAAACAATATACAGTAACAGTCACTTTACAGGCAATACAATGGCACTGAACTCCTATCTTTCAATAGTTACCCTGAATGTAAATGGGCTAAATGCCCCAATCAAAAGACACAGGCTATCAGATTGGATTAAAAAACAAGACCCATCGATATGCTGTCTGCAAGAGACTCATTTTAGACCCAAAGACACCCCCAGATTGAAAGTGAGGGGGTGGAAAACCATTTACCATGCTAATGGACACCAAAAGAAAGCTGGGGTGGCAATCCTTATATCAGACAAATTAGATTTTAAACCAAAGAATGTAATAAGAGATGAGGAAGGACACTATATCATACTTAAAGGGTCTATCCAACAAGAAGATCTAACAATTGTAAATATCTATGCCCCTAACATGGGAGCAGCCAATTATATAAGGCAATTAATAACAAAAGCAAAGAAACACATCGACAACAATACAATAATAGTGGGGGACTTTAACACCCCCCTCACTGAAATGGACAGATCGTCTAAGCAAAAGATCAACAAGGAAATAAAGACTTTAAATGACACACTGGACCAAATGGACTTCACAGACATATTCAGAACATTCCATCCCAAAGCAACGGAATACACATTCTTCTCTAGTCCCCATGGAACATTCTCCAGAATAGATCACATCCTAGGTCATAAATCAGGTCTCAACCGGTACCAGAAGATTGGGATCATCCCCTGCCTATTTTCAGACCACAATGCTTTGAAACTAGAACTCAATCACAAGAGGAAAGTCAGAAAGAACTCAAATACATGGAGGCTAAAGAGCATCCTACTGAAGAATGAATGGGTCAACCAGGAAATTAAAGAAGAATTAAAAAAATTCATGGAAACCAATGAAAATGAAAACACAACTATTCAAAATCTTTGGGATACAGCAAAGGCAGTCCTAAGAGGAAAGTATATAGCAATACAAGCCTTTCTCAAGAAACAAGAAAGGTCTCAAGTACACAACCTAACCCTACACCTAAAGGAGCTGGAGAAAGAACAGCAAATAAAGCCTAAACCCAGCAGGAGAAGAGAAATAATAAAGATCAGAGCAGAAATCAATGAAATAGAAACCAAAAGAACAGTAGAACAGATCAACGAAACTAGGAGCTGGTTCTTTGAAAGAATTAACAAGATTGATAAGCCCCTGGCCAGACTTATCAAAAAGAAAAGAGAAATGACCCAAATCAACAAAATCATGAATGAAAGAGGAGACATCACAACCAACACCAAAGAAATACAAACAATTATAAGAACATATTATGAGCAACTCTATGCCAACAAATTAGATAACCTGGAAGTAATGGATGCATTCCTAGAGATGTATCAACTACCAAAACTGAACCAGGAAGAAATAGAACACCTGAACAGACCTATAACCACTAAGGAAATAGAAGCAGTCATCAAAAATCTCCCAAAACACAAAAGCCCAGGGCCAGATGGCTTCCCAGGGGAATTCTACCAAACATTTCAAGAAGAATTAATACCTATCCTTCTGAAACTGTTCCAAAAAATAGAAATGGAAGGAAAACTTCCAAACTCATTTTATGAGGCCAGCATTACCTTGATCCCAAAACCAGACAAAGACCCCATCAAAAAGGAGAATTACAGACCAATATCCCTGATGAACATGGATGCAAAAATTCTCACCAAAATACTAGCCAATAGAATCCAACAGTACATTAAAAGGATTATTCACCACGACCAAGTCGGATTTATCCCTGGGCTGCAAGGTTGGTTCAACATCCGCAAATCAATCAACGTGATACAATACATTAACAAAAGAAAAAACAAGAATCACATGATCCTCTCAATAGATGCAGAAAAAGCATTTGACAAAGTACAGCATCCTTTCTTGATCAAAACTCTTCAGAGTATAGGGATAGAGGGTACATACCTCAATATCATAAAAGCCATCTATGAAAAACCTACAGCGAATATCATTCTCAATGGGGAAAAACTGAGAGCTTTCCCCCTAAGGTCAGGAACGCGGCAGGGAGGTCCACTATCACCACTGCTATTCAACATAGTATTGGAAGTCCTAGCCACAGCAATCAGACAACAAAAAGAAATCAAAGGCATCCAAATTGGCAAAGAAGAAGTCAAACTCTCACTCTTTGCAGATGATATGATACTTTATGTGGAAAATCCCAAAGACTCCACCCCAAAACTGCTAGAACTCATACAGGAATTCAGTCAAGTGGCAGGATATAAAATCAATGCACAGAAGTCAGTGGCATTCCTATACACCAACAACAAGTCAGAAGAAAGAGAAATTAAGGAGTCGATCCCATTTACAATTGCACCCAAAACCATAAGATACCTAGGAATAAATCTAACCAAAGAGGCAAAGGATCTGTACTCAGAAAACTATAAAATACTCATGAAAGAAATGGAGGAAGACACAAAGAAATGGAAAAACGTTCCATGCTCATGGATTGGAAGAACAAATATTGTGAAGATGTCAATCCTACCTAGAGCAATCTACACATTCAATGCAATCCCCATCAAAATACCATCCACTTTCTTCAAAGAAATGGAACAAATAATCCTAAAATTTGTATGGAACCAGAAAAGACCCCGCATAGCCAGAGGAATGTTGAAAAAGAAAAGCAAAGCTGGCGGCATCACAATTCCAGACTTCCAGCTCTATTACAAAGCTGTCATCATCAAGACAGTCTGGTACTGGCACAAAAACAGACACACAGATCAATGGAACAGAATAGAGAGCCCAGAAATGGACCCTCAACTCTATGGTCAACTAATCTTCGACAAAGCAGGAATGTCCAATGGAAAAAAGACAGTCTCTTCAACAAATGGTGTTGGGAAAACTGGACAGCCACATGCAGAAGAATGAAGCTGGACCATTTCCTTACACCACACACAAAAATAGACTCAAAATTGATGAAAGACCTAAATGTGAGACAGGAATCCTTCAAAATCCTTGAGGAAAACACAGGCAGCAACCTCTTCAACCTCAGCCACAGCAACTTCTTCCTAGAAACATCGCCAAAGGCAAGGGAAGCAAGGGCAAAAATGAACTATTGGGACTGCATCAAGATAAAAAGCTTTTGCACAGCAAAAGAAACAGTCAACAAAACCAAAAGACAACCGACAGAATGGGAGAAGATATTTGCAAATGACATATCAGATAAAGGGCTAGTATCCAAAATCTATAAAGAACTCATCAAACTCAACACCAAAAGAACAAAGAATCCAATCAAGAAATGGGCAGAAGACATGAACAGACATTTTTCCAAAGAAGACATCCAAACGGCCAACAGACACATGAAAAAGTGTTCAATATCGCTCGGCATCAGGGAAATCCAAATCAAAACCTCAATGAGATACCACCTCACACCAGTCAGAATGGCTAAAATTCACAAGTCAGGAAATGACAGATGTTGGCGGGGATGCGGAGAAAGGGGAACCCTCCTCCACTGTTGGTGGGAATGCAAGCTGGTGCAGCCACTCTGGAAAACAGTATGGAGGTTCCTCAAAAAGTTGAAAATAGAGCTACCATATGATCCAGCAATTGCACTACTGGGTATTTACCCCAAAGATGCAAAAGTAGGGACCCGAAAGGCTACGTGCACCCCGATGTTTATAGCAGCAATGTCCACAATAGCCAAACTGTGGAAAGAGCCACGATGTCCATCAACAGATGAATGGATAAAGAAGATGTGGTATATATATACAATGGAATATTATGCAGCCATCAAAAGGAATAAGATCTTGCCATTTGCAACGACGTGGATGGAACTGGAGGGTATTATGCTGAGCGAAATAAGTCAAACAGAGAAAGACATGTATCATATGACCTCACTGATATGAGGAATTCTTAATCTCAGGAAACAAACTGAGGGTTGCTGGAGTGGGGGGTGGGGTGGGAGGGATGGGGTGACTGGGTGATGGACACTGGGGAGGGTATGTGTTCTGGCAAGCGCTGTGAATTGTGCAAGACTGTTGAATCTCAGATCTGTACCTCTGAAACAAATAATGCAATATATGTTAAGAAAGAAAAAAAGAAGAAGAAGAATGTAGCAGGAGGGGAAGAATGAAGGGGGGGAAATCGGAGGGGGAGAAGAACCATGAGAGATGATGGACTCTGAAAAACAAACTGAGGGTTCTAGAGGGGAGGGGGTTGGGAGGATGGGTTGGCCTGGTGATGGGTATTGAGGAGGGCACGTTCTGCATGGAGCACTGGGTGTTATGCACAAACAATGAATCATGGAACACTATATCTAAAACTAATGATGTAATGTATGGGGATTAACATAACAATAAAAAAATTAAAAAAAAAAAAAAAAGAAATTATAAAGATTATTCCTTAAGATGGAAGGGCTTAGAACATGTAAACAGGCTAAGGCAGGGAGCTAATGGAAAGAGACGGATGAATGAACAGAATGGAAGAATAACTGGCATGCCCAGGAAGGGAACAGGCTCAAGAGCAAATAGAGAAGGTCTGGTCTAAACAGGAAGGACAATGGCTCCTTGGGTGCAGAAGGATGGGTGCAGATGGAGATAATTTAGTACTGGAAAGAGAAAGATCTTTCAGGAACTAAAAAGAGTCAAAGGCAGTATTTTAGAATAAGGAGAAAAATAAGACACTCAAAAAATTCTTTAGATTTGATGAAACCTAATAAAAGTTACCAGTTGGCCAAACTGCAAAAGTGATGCTCTGAAACAAATCATGAAGATAATCAAAAGAGTAATCCTTTAACCTCTGATACAGCAGACTCTGCCAAGATTAGAAAACCAATCTCTCACACACACACATTCAGATCCCCTAATTCCAGTGGCACGTGACACTGGTTGCTAGCCCAGAAGAGATGCATGAGATACTGAACCTAAAGTTTCCAATGACTTGGTCCAAAAGTATTAGGATATTTTGATAATATTCCAAAGCGAGGAGGAAAGACCTAGACATCAGATTGCTGTAACTGTAAAACCCTAGAATTAATTATCTTAGTCTTACGGTAAAACCGTGAAAACCTCTGCATCATTCTCAGGTAATCACTCTGGAGTCACCTACATTTCTAAGTTATCCATCCCCTCTCCACATAGATGCATGCTTTCACCATCTACCTAGTGAAGAATATCAATGATCTGGTACTCTTCACAGACATTCAGTTCCTAATGAGATGCTTACAAAGAAGATCATGCTACAAAACACAGAACTTTCCTCTAAGATTTTCAAAAACTATAAAGACATATCCAAGCCTAGTAAATCTTCAGAGAAATTCCCCTAAGCATACTAGATAATTCAGCAACTTAGAAACTAAAAGTAGTTGCATTTCATGCATAATGAAATAGATGTGTTGCTGACAAGACGTCTTAACAAAATATTTATGTATTGACTCACATTTGAAATATGTTAGTAGTATTCCCTATTTAAAAGAATCCTGTGTAAAAGCCTCTGTAAAGGTTGTTGTAAATTAGACATTCTCAAAGTGGGGCACCCATACCATAGAACGAAGCTCCCTGTTTTGGTCCAGTGTTTTGAAACACATTTTTACTATTCCTGGAAGCACTTGCACATTTTTGTCAGATGTTGAGTGAGCAACAGGGTAAATAACGTTTCAAAGCATTTTTAGAGCAATAAAACCTTAAGTTCCTTGCTAAAGGGGCTGATCCAAAATAAATTAAATGCTGGTGTGACTAAGCCGAGTGTGGTAAATTCTGATTTGTAGTGTGAAAACCTCCAGTTAATAGATCTATTCAGTGACTCAACACACACTTCGAAGTCATAAGTAGGGCAGCAGAGTATAAATACAAGACTTAAAAGCATCCTCTGGGTCTGTGTTCACATCTAAGGAGCTGGTGGTTGAAAGCAGGGTTTCTCAAAGACCTGCTGTCACACTTTGGCATGCTGCATCAGTTTTGTGAAAGAGGAAGAGTTTAGGGAGCTGTGCTTCACACAAAAAACCCAAAGCTGACTAAATCCTTGGGAGTGACATTAGCGGGTGTGTAGAAATACAGTGGAAAAGAAGGTAAGAATTACTCTTGTGGGTTACACCAAAATCCACAGATCCAACACGGAAGGTACTGCGGGCACACTGGCTCCCACGGTATCATCAAAACAACATCAAATCATGAAATTAGACTTGGAGAGGGCCTTACAGATCAATTAAATCTAAATACTTCACACCAGTGAGGACCTAAATAATATAAAATACAGAAAGCTTTAAAAAACAAGAAAACAATACTGTTCTTTTTGTTGCCCAAGGTTGTCTCAGGCAGTTTAAGGAGGTAACCTGATTTTATCTTGGAGTAATTAACAGAGAAAGGGGAGATAATTATTTTCTTATTAATTGGGAAAAATCACGGAAGAGCCAGCCAGTGGTTTGGTTTGAAGAGATAATCAGTTTAGGTGACTTCATTAAAATGGATTAAGAACAAGAAACTGCGCCCAAGTTTTGGGTCACTTACGCGTTTCCTTCTGTTTGGAAATCTAATAGGTGGACGACATAATCACCACAAAACTCCGATGAAGAGGCATGCACAATGAATGCACATAAGGATTATGTAACGTGTGTACCACAAAATGGCTTTTTCAGTCACCTGAATTTAGGTCCATTAAAGAAAATAGGCAGTGCAGAGTACAGCAGCTGTCCCAACACAAGCAGAAATGGAGCTGAAAATATTCCCACGCCAGTTCTCCTGAATCCAGTCTATTTTATGCTCTTGCGTGGATTCAAGGAAACAGAACTACTATTTAAGAGTACATTTACAAAGAAGCCTTTAAAAAGCGTCAAAATAAATTACTTTTAAGTGTTTTTCACCAACACGCCTCCAGCTTTCCCTTCTTTTCCTATTTGCCGTTCCACAGAACCCAACTGTGACTATATTTAACTGACTTTACAAGCTGTGGGGAGATTGAGTACACAAGGCAGGTCCCAACTGGAGCTGTGTGCATTAACTAGGTCCCAAGGTTTTTTGGTTTGGGAGTTTTCTTTTTCTTTTTCTTTTTTTTTTTTAAAGTGTCTTAAAATTACCTTATATCCTGGAAACAAGAAGAAATACTTAGAAGACCCTCTTCTTGGTTTGCTATGTAGACTCAGCCCTGAAATTTATTTTTTAGTAATAAGAACAAGATGCTCAAGGCACACGCTGTCGCAACACAGTATTCCTCATTAAAAGTTTGCATTTTATTATTTCTGCTAGAAAAGCCCATTCCATCTAGTACATATCACTATCACTAGGAAGAGTAAATACTTCTCAAATGATTTTCTTTTAGAAACAGGTATATAAAGATTAACAGTATTAGGAAGTACTAGGATGACAACAAAATCAAAACTTCCCACAGAGGTGAAGTAAATTAATAATTTCACTGAGTTGGATCCCTCTAGCTCTAAAGTCTACTTCTCCCAACAACACAAACGATCTCCACAGAATTCTAGACATGGATTCCAGCATGCAACTGCCTCTACCAATTATTATCTTGAGTTCTAATCACTCAGTAAGTTTACAAGTGCTATATTTAGCTGATACTTCTAAGTATATCAATACGCCTTTAATTATTATGTGATACCTAATATAAGTTATCTCCTTCCACTCCACAATTATACAGACCACAGTTAAAGTTCACAGCTTCCAACTAGTTTGAATACTTAGCAGTTTTGAATATGAATATAATTGGACTACCTTTACACTGGCAAATTCCCCTTAGAGATGCCTGAATTATTAGTGATACATTATGATGTATTGAGACAATTTATTTTTATGTTTTTGTCTATAAGGAGTATTTAGCTTAAAAATATTTAATTTTATTTTTATTGAAGATCCCCAAAGAGAAGTGTAACTTTCAAAAATAGTTCTGTCATGTAAATATGAATGAGTCAGAGTGAATTCTGAGTAAACAGAGTTTATAGTAAATGTGCAGGATAACCTTTTGTTGGCTATATAATCTTGTGCAAGTAAGCTGCATTTGTTTGAGACTATAAAACTGGGAGGATGAATTCTTACAAACAATATATAAGATAATATGTAAAGCTCTTATTGTAATCTCTTGCCTACAATAATCTTCAGTATTATTACCTGTATTATTAATAAGAATTGCTAATAACAAAATACATAGAAAACCACTTGTGATCTATGAAAATATATGTATATTATTAATCTAAAACTGAATTTTCCAAATTTCAATCTCTCAATTCTTTAAAAGCTTCATGACATTTATGTACTGTTCTTTATTTTTTTCTGTAAATCATTTGATATGTCTTTTTTGTTTTCTGTTTTGTGCTTTTGTGCATTTTGCCATGTCTTTAACCTTGATATAAGCAAATGTCAACAATGGAATCACACATTAGAAATGGGGTAAATAATTTTTTCCTAAGATAAATATAAAACTATTGATTTCAAATGTACTCCTTAAAATATTTCGTGTTATCTTACCAACAGTTTTGAGAAACACGGATCTAAACTGTCATTTATCTATGCTAGATTTCCAAATTAAAGTTCACATATTCTGATAGGAACTCCACCATTCTTAAGGGTCATACACAAGCTGACAGATCAATGTCATAAACATAGATGGTTCTCTAACACGAAAATATTAATGTTGTAAACAAATACCTAAGTTCCTATTTTTACCTCCTTACAATTTGTCCTTATTTCTTTAAGAATGGTATTTAAAAGTCCCTTTATTAAACAGAAAACTATATTTAAGAGTACCTTCCTAAAAATGCTGTTTTTAATCAAATTAAATGCATTACGGGATTTATTGGTCAATTTGCTTCCTGCTACTAGCGAATGCAACTAAATGAGAAAAAAGAAGATAAAAATTATCATTTTGCAGATGATATAATTATATAACTAAAAAACAAGGATTTATTAAGCTACCTGGTTACAAAATTATTGTTCAAAATCAAGAGTTTTCCAATTTAAAAATAATAGTATGTAAGAAAATTACACTAGGGGAATAAATCCTATTTACACTAGCAACAAAATTTAAATACCTAAAAACAGGATTAACAGAATATTAATAGAAATCACATAAAGAAAACTTTAAGCTCTTCAAAGCTGTAAAAACAGAAGTATTTTAAAATACTAAAAGACAATCCTTGCTCTTGGATTAGAAGATTCAACATTATGAAGACAATCCATTGTACCCTAATTAACCTTAAATTTGATTCAATGCCAAGTGACAGGGTTTTAGACAGAAGGTGACAAAGTTATATGCTAGTCAAATAAATATGTAAGAATAACCTAGAAATCCTGCAAAAGACTAGTCAGAGGCATGGAATCCTGTTAGCCATTAAAATTATGTATTATGAAAACATGATAAAGCAGAGAGACAGCAAAGATGCAACCAAAACCTAGACACAGTCCCAAATACATACAGAAATGTAACACAGGATAAACACAGCATATTTCAACCAATAGAAAAAAGGTGGATTATTAAATAAATGGTGTTGGGAAACAGCATTTTATAAAAAATAAAGTTAAGCCCTATCTTATTCCTTAGACCAAAATAAATTTTAGACACAATAAACAAAAGTTAAAAATGAAATCTTAAAAGTACTAGAAAAAGTATGGGTAAATATATTTATAATCTTTGACCAGGGTATTATACTAAAGCAGGACACAAACTCAAGATCATGAAGAAAAAGACTGATAACTGACTACAGATTGATAACTTGACTGATTAAAAATTTCTGTAGCACCAAAAACTACCAAATAATTAAAAAGCAAATGAGAAACTGGAGGGAAAATTATCTTCAATACGGCAAAAAGTTAATGTCTGCATATACAAAGATGCCTAAGAAGAAAAACAAACAGTCCAGTAGGAAAAAGACATAGTTATGAACAGATAATCAGCAGATACTGTATGTATAAATTGACAATATATATATACAAAGATATTGACCCCTACTTAAAATGAAATAAATATAAATCAAAATGAGATATTAACATTTATGTTACATTTATGTGCATAAATAAGAATGTGTATTCCAGCAAAGGGCAGAATTGTAGGCAGAATATAACATTTATGCAAATTTTAAAAGAATATGTATTGACATGTACATAAAAATATTTCTGAAAAGATGCAACAAAAAACTCTTCTCTGAGGGGAGAATAGAACAGTAAGGATAAATGTGATGACAGAGACTTTCTATACAGTTTTTCGCCTTGTCCATAAAACATTTTTGTATAAAAAGTAAGAAAGCATTTATTAAGGCTGCTTTTATTATGTTTTTATAATGTAAGTATTCTCTAACTATTCTTCCCAGTGACGCAGACAACCCCACATCACAATCCCAGTTACTGAAAATTTAAATGAAAATATTCGATATTTCAAGGTAGATTTTAGACACAAAAATGGAAAAAGCCATGAAGTATATTTAAGTCTTTCTTCTTGAACAGTTGGCCGAGTCCACATTTTTCTGGACTTAAAAGAAAAATGGCTTATGAATACATACAATGATCCTATTTGGAAAATCTTTACCTCTATTTCAGAAATTCTGTTCAACATCAAAATGGCACATTAAATAAATTTTCTTTTCTGTTTAGATTGTTAATAATTTTCATTAACTAATACACAAAAATAATACGTAAAAGCACTCATACTCAGAATTAAATTAAGATACTGGGAAGTGGTTAGAATCTATAATTCTGATTTTGGCACATAAAATAGGAAAGAAAGTCAGTGACCACAAGTATGCACCAACTCTTTTTCCAACTCAAATTCAGTAAAAGATTTTTTCCACCTAAACATAGGCCACTCAACTTCTAGACATTCATTGTCTGGTGCCACCCAAAACTTGTTCTCTTGACTAATTCTGAGTTTATAGTATTAGACTAATAATTATAACATATCAATAAATGTAGGCACTGAAATGCCATTATATGAATGATCAGAATAAAAAGCTGAATTTTTCAAACTACTTATCACTAAGAACCTGAACCTGAACTTCTGGCCAGACCCAACGCTGTGTTGAATTTTATCTGGCTAAAGGCAAATTCAGTAAAAGCCTCTTACTGAGGAGATTAAAAAAAAAACAAAAAACAAAAACACTTTAGCTAGCCCAAACCAGTCAATTCTAAAAGAGTACTGTAATAGGTTGAACCATATAAAATGTATTCAACAGTTTATTACCTACAGCTTTTTACCTATTTCATATGGTTCAATCTAATACTAAATCTTAAAGAGGCTGATTACTTTCACTGATTCTTTAATAGCTTTTATTTACTTTTTTCAACTCGTAATACACATAGCATACTTTATTTTTGAAATATGTTTCCCAAACCAGAAGTGAGGCTCTTCCTTGTGGGATGCTTAGTCTTAAGTCTTTCCACAATACTGGCATGAGTTCATAAATGCTGAAAGCTTAAAAAAAAAAATCTTTACTTGAGACTTTATTTGTCCAATATGATACAATGCAGATGATTCAAATCATAAGGATATTTGTTATTACCAATTAAAAGTTTACATACAACCAGGGCACCTGGATGGCTCAGTCGGTTAGGCATCCGACTCTTGATTTCAGCTCAGGTCATGGCCTCAGGGTTGTGAGATTGAGGCCCACTTTGGGCTCCGTGTTCAGCAGGAAGTCTGTTTGAGATTCTTTCCCTCTCCCTCTCCTGCTTGCAGTCTCTCTCTCCAAAATAAATAAATAAAACTTAAAAAAAAAAGTTTACATGTAACCAAGTTTATCTTTACTATTTCCCAGTAATTGTATTTAACGGACAAAACATAAAAACAGATGAGAAAGTACAAAAAGGACAATGATTTTTTTCTCCTAATTTGAAAATTAATAAAGAAATCAGAAAATTGGACAGTTCCCCAAAATTAAGCCAATTCATAGACTGATTTGAAAGGTAATTATCATTTGGGTGGATGTCTTTGTGGCAAAACCCTTGTGACCAAATGCTCAAAATTTATTTTGGACCTCTCTCATAAATGTTTCCCCCATTTAAAAGAAAACATTTGACTTCCTTACCACCAATATATGACAGCTTAACATTTCAACCTAATTGCATCTGACTGACAGGAGATGATTAGTGTGTCCCAAGCAGGAGATAAAAAGAACATAATTGTTTTAAATTTTTCAAATTCAGGCACCATGTTCATAGGAGCTCCCTATTAATGGAGCATTGAGGGATACCATATCTTTAAGAAAAATGAAGTGCGAGAAGAAAAGCCATAATGCCAATTTCCTCTTTAGCAACAGCTCCATCAGTTGTTTTCTCTTTCTTGTAGTGGAGAGTGAGAACCAGTGTTTCTGCTGAAAGGTGTTTTTTAATCAGGTTGTGAAGATTTTACAAATGTGAGTTGAAATTTATGTATATAAAACCAAACACAATGGCCATAATTAGAAAAGTTCTAAAAAGATATTTTAAACCAACCAACTTACAAAATCAAACTAAGCTATAAAGAAATAAATGAAACACAAAGGAAAAATTAAAATTATTTTTGGCATCTATGAGGAGTAAAAAAAAAAAGAAGTGAGTAGTAGGATTACTTTTTTTTTAAAGATTCAAGGAAGATAGGATACTTACAAGTTGTTAAAGATTAAGAATCTAAATAGATGGTATAGTGTTTTCTTCCTTTAAATCTTTTCAGTCAATACCACTTTCAGCCCCAGGGCTTAGAAAATTAAATATATTATTTAGTACCTTAAAAACTGGTTCCCTCATATTTGTAAGTTGTGTGTCATAATTTCTAGGCAAAAGTATGAAGGATAAATACTAGGGGCAGAGAAATTTTCAATCACTTGAAAAACATCTTTCTGAAGCAATTCAATTAGACGTCTGTTCCTTTTTTTGTGATTAATTTTTTTATTATGTTCAACTAGCCAACATATAATACATCATTAGTTTTTGATGTAGTGTTCAACGATTCATTAGTTGCGTCTAACACCCAGTGCTCATCACCACACATTTTCCTATTACTATAAATCTGAAGAAAAAAAGAGTCCTACTAAAAAAAATTATTTTTTTTTAATTAAGAAAACTTAATGAAAACTTCTAAATCCTAGAAGGGAAAGGGCCATGCTTTGTAGTGTCCATAGCATATGCTCATTAAATAAATGAAATAAATGAATAAAATGAGAATTAGGCACACAACCAAAGACTGACATTCACAACAAACTAAAAAGGTTTGTGTGTGTGTGTGTGTGTGTGTGTGTGTGTGTGTGTGTGTGTGTTTTGTTTTGTTTTTTTAAATATAGTCTTAGAGGAACACCTGGGTGGCTCAGTTGGTCAAACATCCGACCTTGATCTCGGCTCAGGTCATGATCTCAGGGTCCTGAGATCAAGCCCTGAGTCGGGCTCTGCACTGAGTATGGAGCCTGCCTAAGATTCTCTCTCTCTTCCTCTGCCCTTCCCCTCGCTTTCTCACTCTCTCTCAAAAAAGTAAAAATAAAAAAGTAAAATATAGCCTTAGAACATGCCTTTGATAACTATTCAAATAAGATTGTACTGATACTTTAGGGGTTTTTTTTCATCAAAAAATCTTTAATTTCATAATGTGACCAACAAAGTAAATAACTTTCTTCTTATAAGCCTAGTGTCAGGTAAGAAACAGAGAATGATCCAAAACATCATTGTTATAAAAAGATAAACATGTTTGAGGATAGATACTAGTTTTGTCTCTGTGCATGAGAGCTTTCTAATTTCTACTTTGAATATGCTTCTATTTTCTTTGCACACACCAAATATCAACCCCAAACTTTGTTCAATGTCCTTATTAAAAGGAGAAGAGAGCAAAAAGCACCCAGGGTTTTAAGTAAGAGGGCCAAGTACCACAGCTTTGAGCATGCTGCTAACCTTGTAGAAGAGAACGTAAGACTATAACCAAGTTGTTATTATTAAAGAAAAAACAGAACTTACTCAGATTTTTTCTCTATCTGTGCACACATTAAACTTTTATTTCTTTGTATTTCAGAGAAATTTAACTTTTGTGGAAAGTGCAAAAATGAGTGATAAAACTACTCACAACTCCATTTGTAACAGCAGTACAGCACAGATTATCTTTATAGACTCAGTACATTCCAGAGTAGAGCTTCTCAAACTTTACTGTGCATCCAAAAAATGTGACATCTTGTTAAAATGCAAGGTCTGATTCCATCTAACTGGGGCAGGGCCAGAGACTGCATGTCTAACAGGCTCTCAGGGAAACTGCTCATCTGTGAACCACACTTTGGGCAGCAAGGTTCTAGAAAGACCTCCCCTAAGACAATTGTTCAAGTGGTCAAGTGCATTCAAATTTGTTGTCTTCTTTTTGAATGTGGACATTATGATATGGTAATTTTTGTGGTGGAATGGGAGCTACCAGTCTCAGATACATTTTAAGTTGAGCTAGGAAACAAGCAAGTGGTAAGAGCTCTTTGTATGTCTCAACCCAACTGACCAAGGACGGCTAATCTGCTGCTTTGAATAAAAAAGAACACATCCTATGGAGAATCTCAGCACACTGATGTTGTTTCAACCAAAGATGCCAGTGCTCATCTTGTCATGTAGTAAATATTTTCACTGCCAAAAGGAAATCTACAGACAGAGGACAGACTTGCCAAAGAAATTAGGGCTTCAGTAATTAGCAAACCACAAGCCACTACACATCTTGCATCAGTCGGAGATGAATGGGCACACTTGGAAAAGTATTTCACAATTAGCCTGTTCTGTGAAAAAGAACCACAGGGGTGGAGGGAACAGGAATTTTTAAATTCCTTTATTACCCAATACAATTATGTGTTTCAGCCTAAACTAATGTTGGCACTGTTCAGCAGGATTCTTTCATTCCACAAGGGTAAAATGAGAAGCAGAACAAATAGACTGTCTATGTTAGCTTTTCCCAGTGTATCTAAGAGAGACATCTCTGTTTGGAAATAGGCATTAAAACCTGCCTGCCTGATACAGTTTTGATTCACTATTGTCTCTAAGATGGTAGCTGAAACAAAAACAAACCTGAGCCCCCAAACCACATCAATCCCTCCCTCCTCTTGAAAGCACCATTCTTTCATGTTCAACTTCCACAGTGGCCTTTTCATCACCTTGCTGGTTCCAAATTTTATTTTTCTCCATAGTACTAGTAATGTTAAAACACACACACATACACACACACACACAAGGCTTATATGTACACAGAATGGAAATACAGACCAAAAGATTGTCTCATTAACATTCAAGTAACTCCTCCGATAGGTAGTCAACTTACAGTAAGAAAACACTGTCTAAAGTATGGTGAGACCAGAATATAAAAGTAAAGCATCAATATGTCCTATGATGTTTGTTTGTCTCCTGAAAAATGAAGGAGTGTAAAGCAACCTCAAATATATAATACCTAGATGCCAAAACAAAATGGTGCTTCCCACATAATTACACTTCAGAGGCCCCTAACAAAGGAACTTCCAACCTTGGTAAGAATCACAGATCACAGCTGGTCGCTCCTTAGTAAAAATCCCCATTGGATACCAGGTGACCATTTGGTACTAAGATCACTGTTCTGACTTCCCTTCACTGCTGGGGGAAAAAGGCAGGGATGAGGGCTTAGCAAAATCCCTTCTGATTACTCCTCCTAACTTTCATTCAAACCAGTAGACCCAGATATGGTTACTATGGCTTTTCCTTCTCCAACTGGCATTAATGGGTGCTTCTTTTCCTCACTGTGTCCATCTTAATTAATTCCCTATACTTCCAGAGGTAGTGAGGTGGTCCTTCCCAAGTCCTTAGTTGTTTGTGAAAATTCTAGCTGCTTATATCAAGAAACTTCAAAGCTAACTCTGCAGGAAAAGAAATCATCAAAAATAAGCATATGGGACAAGATCAAATATTATGTGCTTTGGGTAAGCAATAACAAACATAGGTAACTTGGCCATAAAATTTTTTAAATGGATTGAGTTTTCCCTCAATATTTTAGAACTTTACAAAATCTCTCTACCACCTGTTAAGTTAAACCAAGCCCAACTTTGGGAATACATATTAAATGTAGGGCAAAAAGTTATTTTAAAAATCTTTGTTAAGTAATATGCACAAATATGCACTTTTATGGTCACAGATGTATTAGTATTGTGCATAGGAGTGTATAAACGAACAAGGAAGCCAACAAAAAATTCTTTGACTACAAATATAATTAAATCCTTTTAGGAGACAACTATGAACTAGTTAAGCCTAAATATTAACATATATTTAAATAAAATTTAAAAGACAAATGTAAACCTCTCCACCAATAAAAAACAAGTAGTTGTATATTTTCCAAGAGATTTTTATGGTAGTTTTTATCTTTATAATTTGCAACTTATGCCAAAATGCTGCATCTGAACTCTGAGTAAATTTAGGACACTGACTCTAAACCAGAAGAAGAATGACAATGGCAGCTGACATTTATGGACATTGTCCAGTTACTGTGTGAGCATGTAATAAGCACAACTTCTTTCATTTAATCTTAATTAAGATGAGATGAGTGAGCACTATTATGATCCCTTTTAAAGAGGTGAAAACCATGCCAGAGAGAAAGAACTCAATCCAGGTCTGATGCCAAACTCCAAATTTATTAATTCTTTTACATATTTTTGAGACTAATTCTTTAAAAATAATTCAATTTACCAAACCAACACAGATTACAAATTTTCTAATAAATATCATTTCCCTAAATATATACTGCTAGTTATTCTTACAACCTGAATAAACAAAGACTACACCTTATGCTCTTTGAAACATTTTTAATAAACTTTGTTAAAAGTATTATGTTAATTTTAGGGGCACCTGGGCGGCTCAGTTGGTTAAGCATCTGCCTTCAGCTCAGGTCATGAGCTTGAGGTCCTTGGATTGAGTCCCACATCGGGCTCCCTGTTCAGCTGGGAATCGGCTTCTTCCTCTCCCTCTGCTCCTCCCCCTGCTCGTGCTCTCTCTCTCTCCCTCTCAAATAAGTAAATAAATAATCTTTTTAAAAAGCGAATCGTTTAAAAAAAAGTATTATGCTAATTTTAGAGTATAATTAATCTTTAATTCTATGTATATGTTCATTTCACTTACGGACTGAAACAAGCTATTTAAATAGTAATGAATGACTGATAACAGATGCTCACAGAGCACATACTGTATCCACTATCCTGCACATTATGAGTTCTGGGACAAAATTTATGAGTAAAGCAGAGGCTGGAATAGTATCCTCAGGGAACTAACGTGTTTCTTTGAGGATTTTGTTTCCATTTGGGTGTACCTAAGGATCTGGAAATTCATTTTCAACATCAACAAAGTTGTGCTATGAAGTGCTGAGCCAGAGGCAACCGGGAAGACCCCTGCTCCCCACCATGACCCTCGAGCACCGATTTTTCTAGGACAGAACAGGAACCCACCTCAGGCTGGTAAACAGAGGAAGGACCTCAGTGAAGAAACCAAAGTATCCTTTAAAGCAGAGTTAGCACTTCCCAAACTCTCCCTGAAACACAAAGAAGGGCTAAGGGTTTGGTTTCAAAGAACTTCCTGGCTGTGACTCAGGCTGCTAAAAGTCAGAATAAGAAGAAAGCCAAGACCTCAACCAAGCAAGTCACTAATGACAGGAGTCACTGTCAATAAACTTAAAAGCAAGATTTGCCACAGATAAGCTACGATACAGCTAATTCATTCAGGAAAAATAGAGACCTGGCTCTGTAAGCATGTTTTACACCACAATATATTCACCAAGAAAAATAATATTCTGCCAAGGAACATCTTAATGACACAGGAAACTGTCTATGCCTGATAAGGTCACTGCCCTCAGAGGCAAAATCTCTTGAGACTAAGTTGGCCCCAGAGCCACACCAGGATATATAGTGTCGATTAAAAAAATAATAATAATAAATGAGGCCCATTTTCCAAGGGTGGAGAGCACACCTGACTAACAGTGTGGGTGCCTGGGCTCTAGTCATGATTCTGCCTGCAGCTATGTGCCCTTGAAATCTTGACTAAGTCACAGTGTTTAGAGGCCAGTTTTTGCACTGGTAAAAAGAACCAATTAGACAAGTTTAGTGGTTCTCAAATTTTCCTCCCATGGAACACCAGTATTCCACAATTTCAGAGTGTGGTTTTTCTGTAGCTAAAATAAAATAATAGGCATCTGTCTGCAACATTCTTTCTCATGATTGTTTTCTTATACTTCTGGGGTTTGAAACTACTGGTCAGTTATGAGCAAGCAGAAATTGATTACTAACAGAAAAGAGTACATTTGTTTTTGTTTTCCAGTCTCATGTGTTAGGGGTTGGAATTTTGAACTTCATACTTAAAACAGTTATATCTATTGCTAATAAAAGTATTCCTGATACAAATGATAGAATCAAAGACACAAAGTTTTCATGTTCCAACACACACACACACACACACACACACACACACACCTTCCTGGTGCTTTGCTAGTGACCAGATTTGAGACTCACTAGATTAGTAACATCTAAAAAGTAGCCCTGGATTGAGAGGAGAACATATATGTAATGTGAAGTGAGGTGATGCATATGTTCTCCTCACGTGCACTGCTTTCCAGGGGTATGGAGTTCCCTCTTGATGTCCAGGGTCCCTGCTGCCATCCTGTGTGACTGCAGCCATCTTTCTCTAGGAATTCCTATATCTAGGAATAAAGAATTAGAGAAACAAAAGCCCATCGATTTAGTCAACTCTGTAACTTTCTCACTGATCACAACACTACAATGCTGATGTGAAACTGTCGGAAGGAAAGTATGGGCAAGTTCTTAAGATGTCCAATCAGAATGATTCAGGCTAGGTTTATAATAATGAATGCTGGTGAGTGTGTGGCCTAGACGACAATAGGAAACTATCCTAACAATTAACAGGAACTAGAAAAACCACCAGGAGAAGGGTATGAAATCATATCCTCTGCCCTGATTCTCAGGTAGAAAAAGAATCACAAGTGCAAAGTCAGATTTCTAAACCTAACCAAGTAATGTAGAATTCTTAAGCCCCAGAGAGGCAAACACTAAATAGCTTGTATCCGAGTTCTTCAGAGAAACAGAACCAACTGGATATATGTGTATGTACATGTAGACTTATTAAAAAAAAAAAAAAAAAAACTGGCTCACATAATTATGGAGGCTGAGAAGTTCCAAGATCTGTAATCAGAAAGCTGGAAACAGGAGAGTCAATGGTGTAGTTCTAGTCTAACAGCCTGTAGGTTTAAGACTCAAGAAGAGCTGATGTTTCAGTTTGAGTCCAAAGTTAGGGAAAGATTGCTGTTCCAGCTCAAGGCATTCAGGCAGGAGGATACTTACAGGAGGGTCAACTTTTTGTTCTATTCAGGACTTCCACCGAACCTCATAAAGGAGGGCCACATTACTCAGTCTACAGATTCAAATCTCATCCAGAAATACCCTCACAGATGCATCTAGAATGTTTGACCACATGTCTGAGCTTCCTGTGGCCCAGGTGAGTTTAACACATAAAATTTACCATCACAAGTGCACTCCTTCTCAAGGTGGTACCCATATTCATCATATCTCCTTAAATCTCCAAATAAATAATAACAAATACATAATTCAGCCTAACATGATACAACTATCCTATGTACAACTGAAAATGCATTAACTCCTTCCCCAGAAGAGGAGGTAAACTCCTTGAATGACGTTTGTTCTCCTTAATAACCCACTTAAGTTATTTACTGCTATATAAAATAAATAATATTTAAATAAACATTATGATATAAAGTCAATACATCTTGAGTTACATGATAAGGGAATAAAAGAGGGAAGAAAACAGATATTTGCTGTATATACAATATTATATATATATATACTGTATGTGTGTGTATATATATATATACATACTGTGTGTGTATACACACATGCACACAAACACATGTATATGCATAACAAAATAAAGAGGAAATTACTTGTGACAATTACAGTCCTTGTTTCTGTAAGAGTCATGTCACTATAGCTAGTATTTATAACTACCTTCTTTCATTATCCATTCTGTATTCTTTTGCCTTCAGCAAGCATCTTAGCTCATCATGGTTTTTTTTACCAGGTGGGGTAACCCAAACCTTCATTCCTGCAGGTCCAGGCTATTTATAGTCTTGCCTGGATTGGGTTGTTGTAGTTTTCCAATGACCTTAATACAGGGCATAGTAATACTAAGAAACACCCTGAGGGATCTCCTGTATTCAAGAGAAACTTCCTTGCCTCCACTGTGGAGCAATAGTGTGATTTCCTCTTGGTAGTCAGGATCAATCACTCCAGTAACACTGTAACACCTTTCTTTGCCTGCTGAATCAGAGGCATGAAGAGCTTGAAGTGGCAGGTGGCAATCTTAACTTCCAGTTCAATGGGATCATTGTTGTGTCTCCTGGTGGAAACACTCTTCCTTCTGGAACTAAGATTTCTAGGCTGCAGAGCATAAAATCATGGGAAGAGGAATTAAAAGTTTTCCTAGTAGGTCACTAGGGGTAATAGAGAGTGGTGCCACTCCCATTTCCATGTCTTGATTCCTGGACCTATGAATCCTGGCTATGGGAGAAACAGCTGATTCAGAACATATACAGCCTTCTAGGGAACCCAGCTCCAGCCCCACAAGGTAATGGCACCTAGCTGGCACTGTAACTGAGTTTTCAAAAGACCATTCCACTGTTCAATCAAGCCAGCTGCTTCAGGGTGTTGGGAAACATGATAAAATAGGTGAATTCCATTGACCCAATGATACACTTCATTTGCTGTGAAGAGAGTTCCTTGATCAGATGCAATGTTGTGTGGAATACTATGACAGTAGATAAGACATTCTATAACTCCATGGAGGGCAGCTTTGGAAGAAACATTGCATAGAGGAAATGCAAATCTATATCCAGAGTGTCTATTCCAGTAAATACTGCCTGCCCCTACCAAGAGGGAAGCAGTCCAATGTAAATAACTTCAATCAACCTCAGTCTCTGGTAGCTGGCTAATGACCCTAAGGAGTGGTGCCACATAAAGGGGCTCAATGTTAGTCTCTGTTGCTGGCAAATTTGGGCGGTCAACAGTGCCCATTCCCGGGTCAGTCTTGGTGAATACAAATCCATGTTACTAAGAACATGTATAACCCCCCTGCTGCCACCATGGCCACTTTGTTCATGAGCCCACTGGGTGATGACAGGGGTGGTTGGGAAAGAGGCTGACTGGTATCCACAGAATGGGTCATCCTATCCACTTGATATTAAAATCTTCCTCTGCTGAGGTCACCTTTGGTGACCATTCACATGGGACACAAATATCTTCATGTTTTTTGATCTACTCACACAGCTCTTCCTGAAATTCCTTCGTCACCAATTTTCCTATCATGTTCCCTCCAACTCCCTGACCATCCAGCCAAACCACTGGCCCAATGAATCGCACATCTGGCCATTTCTCCTTCCAAGCAAAGTGAACAACCAGATATACTGCTCAAAGTTCTGCCCATTGGGCTGATTTCCCTTCACCAATGTCTTTCAGGTATATCCCAAAAAGGGGTTATAGTGCTGCAGCTGTCCACTTTCAGGTGGACTTACAGAACTCTCTGTAAACCAGGCCCACGTCTTCTCTTCCTCTATGAACTAATCATAGAGAACTCCTTTCAAAACCATAGATACAGGCTAGGAGAGAGAAAGCAGTATAATGAAAGTAGGGCCATGGGCACTAGGGTTACTTCTTGTAACTTCTTTGTGCCCTCTGGGTCTTCTCAAGCTGATCTTATACATGCTGCTTCCATCTGATGATAGGGTTTTGTTGAGTACACCCAACTTTATGGCTTGGTGGGTCAGATAATATCAAGCTCAGACTGCAAGGTTTATGGTTAAGTGTTCATGGTCTCTACAGACCAAAAAAGCTGTTTCTCATGTTTCTCAAGAGGATGGTATTTATCAGTGGATAATCAGATGGCAGGGCTTTGCTCCAAAATCCTAAGGGCCTATGTTGCAATTTACCTATACATGTCAGCCAAAGGCTCCAAGCAGCATCCCTATTTCACTGATACTTCAAGTGCCATTGGATCCACTGGATCATATGGCCCAACTGGCAGAGCAGCCTGCATGAAAGCCTGAACCTGTTTCAGAGCCTTCTCTTTTTCTGGGCCCCACTCAAAACTAGCAACTTTTCCACTCACTCAGTAAATGGGCCAGAGTAACACACCCAAATGAAGAATATGTTACCTACAAAATTCAAAGAGGTCCAATAGGTTGTAAGAGGGACCAGATGCAACAACTTACCCTTCACCATAGAAGGAATATCTTGACATGCCCCACACCACCTCTGAAATTTCACTGAGGTAATAAAGGCCTCTGAATTTTAATTGGATTTAATTCCTACCCTCTGGCAAGCAAATATTGTACCAGTAAGTCCAAAGCAGTTGCTACTCCTTACTCACTAGGTCCAATCAGCATAATATCTCAACATAATGGGCAGTGTGATATACTGTGGAAGGGAAAGGTGATCAAGATCCCTGCCAACTAAAATGTGACATAGGACTGGAGAGCTGATATACCCCTGAGATAGGACAGTGAAGGTGTATTGCTGGCCTTGCCAGCTGAAAGCAAAATGCTTCTGGTGATCCTTATTCACAGGTCTGAAGAAAAAGCATTTGCCAGACTAATAGCAGAATACCAGGGAATGTGTTGATTTGCTCAAACAATGAAACTACACCTTATACAGTAGCTGCAGTTAGACTCACCACCTGGTTAAGCCTATAATAATCCACTTCATTCTCCAAAATCCATCTGTCTTCTGCACATGACAAAGAGGCAAACTGAATGGGGATATGATTGGAATCACTAGCTCTGCATCTTTCAAGTTCTTGATAGTGGCACTAATCTATATAATCCCTCCAGGAATGCATTATTTGTTTTGGCTTACCATTTTCCTAGGTAGAAACAGTTCTAGTGGCTTCCACTAGATTTTTCCCACAATAAGCCCTCACTCCACAGGTCAAAGAACCAATGTGGGGATTTTGCCAGCTGGTGAATATATCTACTCTAAGTATGCATTCTGAAACTGGGGAAACAGCCACAGGATGGGTTAAGGGATCCAATGGGCCCACTATGAGATGGACCAAAGATAAAATTCCATTGATCATCTGACTTCTATAAGACCCTACTCTGACTAAAGGACCACAGTGACATTTTGGGTCTCCTAGAATTAGTGTCAGTTCAGAGCCTGAAAATCTGATTATTTTCTTTTCCCCAATACACAGTTACCCTAGTAAAAGGCCATAGATTCCTTTGGGGAAGACTGGGAGAAAAATTAACAGTATAAATTTTTGGCAGTGTACATGGGTTCTTCCTTAAGGGGACTTAGCCTCTCTTTCATCTGAGGGGTTCAGGGTGTGTAAACTGGTTCAGGTCTGGTAACTGATTAAGGGGATGTGACTCTCTATTACTATGATTCAGGTTAGACTTCTGTTCACTTGACCTAGAACATTTCTGCTTATACAGACCAAGTAAGAATTTAGTAGGCTTCTTATCTATTTCACTTCTAGGAAAACCACAATCAACTAGCCAATGCCACAGGTCTGCTTTAACTCTGCTGTCCATGACAGCAGTCATGCCCACCTTGCCTTTAGTGGCTGAGTGCTGCCACTTGGCCCCTGTTATCCCAGGATCCAGTTACTCCCACTGCACTTAGGTTCCCCTGTTCAATGAACACAGTTCCCACTATAAGGTCTGGCCTACAAGAGAAGGGAGATCGCAAAGTTCTTCATGGTTTCTGGGGCTCCCTTCACAAATTTATTTCTCACAGTAATGGTGAAAGGTATGTCTTCTGGACCCTCCCAGGGTAGGTGAGCAGGTCTTAAATGAAATATCTGTTCTACTATTTCAATCTCCCTAAGCTTTTTAATCCTTTCCTCTACACTAAACAAAACCCAATCCAGCATTTCGAACTCACTCACTGCAGGCCACTTTTCCATCTATATTTCAGCCAACCAAATAAACAAATGGTTAGAACTTCCAAGGCTACAACATTAAATGCAGACTTAATATAAGTATGTTTTAAGAGATAAAGAAACCAAATTTATAATGCAGGAACAGGACATTATGAAATAAAAACAGCTCTGGAAAACACAGAAATTCCAGAAATAAAAATATATACTCATAAAGGTTAAAAACTCAAAGATGGGTAGAACAGTAGACCTGACAAAGGTAAAAATATAATAATGATAATTAGCAAACTGGAAGAAGGCATCCACAATGATTCATAAAGAGATAGACTGAAAATATGTAAGACAAATTAAGAAACATTAATGATAGACTGGGCAACCCCAATAAACACTCAATAGGCATACTGAGAAATAGAAGTAAAGAAAAGAAGGAAATGAATATTCAAATAAACACTGGCATAACATTATCCAGAATTGAAGACAGACAGTCCTCAGACTGAAAACGCAGATCACGTATCAAGCAGAATAAATAAGGACAAGTCCATTCCTATACATATCTTACTGAAACTCCATAAAGTAATACACAAATTCTCAGGGAAAGAAAGTCCGAACAGTTCCCAGTAAAATAATAACAGTAAAAATAATAGCAACATTATTATTGTTTCAGCTGCCAATTTCTATGCTCTTACTCTGTGCCAGGCCCTCTAAAAAAAATTACAATTATTATTATTTTTTTTAGTTTTAACCTTGAAAACAGCCTGTGAGATAACTCATATTCTCATTTTACAGATGAAGAAACACTATATTATAACTAAATATATATAAATAAACTATACATATATATAATAAAATATATTATTTTATTATATATATATAATAAAATATACATATATATATATAATAAAATATTAGTTTTCTTACTGATCTTTCCACCTATAGTCTCATTCCCTACTCTGATTCATTGTTCACCAGAATGTGACCTACTACAATGATCTTTTAAAATTCAAAACCAGTCAGAATCAATCCCTCTTCAAATTTACAGTCCAACTATACCAAAAGAAAACTGTAATTCTATGGGAAGATATTCAAGACCCTTACTATTCCACCTAATCTCTTGCTATACCCTCCCTCCGGTACTCTCCACACACATATAATATGCACTTTCATATCTTTACATGATCCTCTACCTACTATGTCCACTCCCAGCTAGCCAGCCTGGAATGACTAAGTCCAAGGCATTCTCCCTCTGAGAACTGGTAAATATTAGCCAATGGTGATGTAGGAAGTAAGTCTATAGCATGATTATACTTCCTGGGCATCATTTCACACCTCTGCACTGAGCAAGTACAAACTTTTCTAAGGTGTCTCTTTCATCTTTTTTTTTTCTACATTTTTCCTCCTTTCTTTCCTTCCTCAGAAGGTCAGACATATTAGCAATATTGATGACCCAATTCTTTCCATTTCCCCACTTCAGCTCTCTGAGGTTCTGCAAACTATAGAGATGGGAGAGTACCAAAGTTGTTATTTACCATAACAGTATCTAAGATCAAAACTACCTTCTTACTTGATAGCTTCACTTGTACCATTTCAAGTCCTAAGGTTCCTGAGTAGAAGAAATTGGGAGAGAGGCAAAGGCTCACTTCACTAGTTAACAAAATGTGAGCCTCAGAATGTGGAGCCAGAACATTTTACATAATTTGAATGTTTCATCTGCTGTCAGCTTTTAGCCTGTGAAAATACAAATAAATGTTCAATAACTAGCATGTTGTATTTGTATGTTGTTCAGAGAGGATTCTCTGTAGAAAAAGCCCTAACCCTGCTTTCATTTCATGTATCACAAATTTAGATTTCTACTACACCTTGTCTTTTTTTTTCTTTGCTGTATTTTCTGAAATTGAATGTTATCAGTTATATTCTTCAAATATTAGCCAGAACACATCAACTACTTATTTTAAAGTAAAATAATGGGACAAAATTGATGCCAAATAAGAACTTTATTTCTAAATATAAATGTAACGTAACCACTGTAAGCAAGATCAAAATTATGAAAGAAACTCTGCTGAATATGTAGAGGAATAATGTTCAATCTTGATTTTCATGGATTTATGGTCAACAAAGGAACAAAAATAATAATTGAAATTTTTAATTCTATATGAATATACTATGTTGGCAAGACATAATGGGACTATACCATGTGAATACTTAATTTTTAAGTCATAGATATAAATAGTATTTGAAAAAGATACTAAGATTCACAGAGAATTTGCAGATAACATTTTAGACTCCACAATCAACTTTCCAGGGAGAAAAAACTAAAAATCATTCACTTTCTTAATATTGGGGGCAATGCCAAACATAGGTAATCACCAGACATAAATCAGCTACAAGAAACTGGAAGGCACTTTAGGAAACTGAAGAGTGAAACTGAAGTTACCATTATGATAAAAATAGTTAACCAAAAGTCCAGTTGATATAAAAAACAGCTTAAAAATCCTCACAAGAAATAGCTCATTAAATAACAGTACAAGTAAAAATTTAAAGCAACCAGGCAGCCAAAAAAAAGTCAGTATAGTTTTAAATCTTCTGGGAAAACAGAGGCACCAAGTAATGATCACAACTGCAATTCAATGAGGCTATTAAGAGTAACTTATTTTTCCCTTTACTTTCATGAAATAGTTGCCAAGACCTGTGGTTCTTAACTTACACCATCCTGAAGCAGAACATCATCCTCAAATACAGACTTGGGAAACAGACTCAGAGAGAGCTGAGTCATGAGCCCTTGGGTCAGCAACACAGTCTCCCAACTACAGCCTGGATAGTCCTCGGCTAGTTTAGAATGTGCTCTCTAGTGGAATAATAGAAAAACCCATTTCTCAATGTAATTGTAAGAAAATCTTGTCATTTCTAGACTGCTTTAAGTCCTTTATCCTGCTACAAGTCCTTTATCCTGTTACTGTATATTCTAAACTAAGTTAAAAAAACACCATTTGTCCAGTTACCTTTTTGGGAAGACTTAAAACTCTAAAAACCAATACATATCAGACTGACAAAAATTACTACTATTAAGTATCTATCAATCAAAATGACAACATTAAAAATTACAAATACACATTGGTAAGGAAATTCAGAAACTCATGAACCTGCGTTAAGGAGCCTATCTTTTCAATCTGAGGAGTAAAGTATATAACTGTCATATAACTTTCAAGGGTCTCATGAGCTTCATAAAAAGGGGCGATGAGCAGGTGAATTCTACCAAACATTTAAAGAAGAGTTAATACCTGTTCTCTTCAAACTATTCCAAAAAATAGAAGGAAAATTCCAAATACGTTCTACAAGAACCACAGACCAATATCTCTAATGAGCACAGGTGCAAAAATCTTCAACAAAATACTAGCAAGCTGCATTTAACAATACATTAAAAGGATCATTCACCACAATCAAGTGGAATTTTTTTCAGGGATGCATGGATGATTCAATACTTGCAAATCGATCGAAGTGATACACCATTTTAACAAAACAAAGGATAAAAGTCACATGACCACCTCAATAGATCCAGAAAAAGCATTTGACAAAATTCAACATCCATTCATGATAAAAACTCTCAACACAGTAGGTGTAGAGGGAACATACCTCAATATAACAAAGGTCTTATATGAAAAACCCATAACTCACACCATACTCATTGGGGAAAAATTGAGAGCGTTTCCTCAAAGATATCCACTCTCACCACTTTTATTCGACACAGTACTGGAAGTTCCAGCCACAGTAATAAGACAACAAAAGGAAATAAAAGGCACCCATTTGGTAAGGAAGAATTTAAGCAGTCACTATTTGCAGGTGACAAGATACTATACAGAGAAACCCATAAAGAGAGGGAGAGCAAGATGGCAGAGGAGTAGGCGACCTAAATTTCGTCTGGTCCCAGGAATTCAGCTAGATAGGAATCAAACCATTCTGAACACCTACGAACTCAATAGGAGATCGAAGAAAAGAATAGCAGCAACGCTCTGAATAAAAAAGTGACCACTTTCTGGAAGGTAGAATGTGAGGAGAAGTGAATCCCAGGCGATATTCAGGAGGACAGACGGTGGGGGAGGGGGCCTCCGTTGGCCGCTTCTGGCAAGTGATAGAGCAGCAGAGCACAAAATCGGAAATTTTAGAAGTCGGTTCCACTGAGGGAAGTTGCTCCAGTGGCTAAGCGGGGGGTGGAACTCTTGCGGGGACAGTGTGGTCTCGGGACCCTCGGGGTCACAGGAAGGTGACTCCCGGGGTGCCTGAGTGCAGCAGAGCTCTCAGGAAATGGAGCAGGGAAGCCGGCTGCAAAGACGAAGCTGAGGAGTGGGCTCTCAGCTCGGGGTTGCCACAAACCATGATCCGTAGCACAGTCAGGCCACTGTGCTTCCAGCAGGGACCCAACAAGCAGCAGATCCGGGGAGATTCCCCTTCCACCCCTGGAAGGAGTGGCACGGGAGTGCACCGCAGGAATCTGCTAGGATTGGAGACTCCAAATGGGATCGGGTGCCAGAGAGAGAAATGCTGGGTCACAGGCCAGGTGAGCATGGAGTGCGACCGGAGACTGGGGAGACGGGAGTGACTGACGGCTTTTCTCTGGGGGCTCACTGAGGAGCGGGGCCCTGAGTTCTCAGCTCCTCCGGGATGGAGATTGGGAGGCCGCCATTCTCACTCTTGTCCTCCAAAGCTGTATGGAAAGCTTGCAGGGAACAAAAGCTCCCGAGAGCAAACCCGAGCAGATTACTTAGCCCGGCCCTGGCAAGGGGGGTGTAATTCCACCTCCGGCAAAGATATTTGGGAACTATGGCAACAGGCCCCTCCCCCAGAAGATCAGCAATAACAGCCAGCCAAGGCCACGTTTACTGATCAATGAGAACGGCAGAACGCCAGCACAAGGGGAATACAGCACATAGAATTCATGGCTTTTTTCCCCCTGATTCTTTAGTCTTTCAAAGTTAATTTTTTTTAATTTTCTTTTTTTTAAATAAATTTTTCTTTTTCCCTTTTTCAAACACCATCTTATCAATCCCTTTTTAAAAAATCTTTCTTATTTTTCATTTTTAGAGTCATAGTCTCTCCCTTCATGGTAGTTAACATTATTTTTGGTATATATAAAAATTGTTCTCTCTTTAAAATTTTAGGATACAGTTTCTTCAAACAGACCAAAATATACCCTAAATCTCTAGTGTATGCCTTTGTTCTAGTCTCCTGCCTGATCACATTCTCTCTTTTTTTTTTTATTAATTTCTCTTTCTTTCTTCAACCAACTTCTTATCAATTCCTTTTATAAAATCTTTTATAATTTTCATCTTTATACTCATATTCCATCCCTTCATCGTATTTACCCTTATTTTTGTACATATATAAGCATCTCTTTCATTAAAACTTTGGAAGGCAGTTTCTTCTAACAGACCATAATACGCCCAAAATCTAGTGTGTGGCACTGATCTACTCACCAACCTGATCATATTTAATCATTTTTTTTTTATCTTTTTCTTTTTTCTTTCTTTCTTTTTCTTTTCATTCTTTCCCCCCGGTTTCAGGTCTCTTCTGATTTGTTTAGTGCATATTTTTCTGGGGTCGTTGTTACCCTATTAGTATTTTGTTCCCTCATTCATCTATTCTCCTCTGGACCTAAAGACAAGATGGAAAAAATCACATCAAAAAAAAAAGAACAAGAGGCAGTACCAACTGCCAGGGACCTAATCAATATGGACATTAGTAAGATGTCGGAACTGGAGTTCAGAATGATGATTATAAAGATACTAACTGGGCTTGAAAAAAACACGGAAGATACTAGAGAAACCTTTTCTGGAGAAATAAAAGAACTAAAATCTAACCAAGTAGAAATCAAAAAGGCTATTAATGAGGTGCAATCAAAAATGGAGGCTCTAACTGCTAGGATAAATGAGGCAGAAGAAAGAATCAGTGATATAGAAGACCAAATAATGGAAAATGAAGAAGCTGAGAAAAAGAGAGATAAACAACTACTGGATCACGAGGGCAGAATTCGCGACATAAGGGATACCATGAGATGAAACAATATTAGAAAAATTGGGATCACAGAAGAAGAAAGAGAGAGAGGGGCAGAAGGTATATTGGAGCAAAATATAGCATAGAACGTCCCTAATTTGGGGAAGAAAACAGGCATCAAAATCCAGGAGGCACAGAGAACCCCCCTCAAAATCAATACAAATAGATCAACACCCCGGCATCTAATAGTAAAACTTACGACTCTCAGAGACAAAGAGAAAGTCCTGAAAGCACCTCGGGACAAGAGATCTGTAACCTACAATGGTAGAAACATTAGATTGGCAACAGACCTATCCACAGAGACCTGGCAGGCCAGAAAGGACTGGCAGGATATATTCAGAGCACTAAATGAGAAAAATATGCAGCCAAGAATACTATATCCAACTAGGCTTTCACTGAAAATAGAATTGTCGCTTCCAGGACAAACAAAAACTAAAGGAATGTGCAAACATGAAACCAGCCCTACAAGAAATATTGAAAGGGGTCCTCTAAGCAAAGAGAGAGCCTAAAAGTAACATAGACCAGAAAGGAACACAGACAAGATACAGTAACAGTCACCTTACGGGCAATAAAGTGGCACTAAATTCATATCTTTCAATAGTTACCCTGAATGTAAATGGGCTAAATGCCCCAATCAAAAGACAAAGCGTATCAGACTAGATAAAAAAAACAAGACCCATCGATACACTGTCTGCAAGAGACTCATTTTAGACCCAAAGACACCTCCAGATTGAAAATGAGGGGGAGGAAAACCATTTACCATGCTAATGGACAACAAAAGAAAGCTGTGGGGGGGGGGGGCAATCCTTATATCAGACAAATTAGATTTTAAACCAAAGACTATAATAAGAGATGAGGAAGGACACTATATATATTAAAGGTTCTATCCAACAAGACGATCTAACATTGGAAATATCTATATCCCTAACATGGGGGCAGCCAATTATAAAAGCCAATTAATAACAAAAGCAAAGAAACACATCGACAACAATACAATAATAGTAGGGGACTTTAACACCCCCCCCAATGAAACGGACAGATCATCTAAGCAATAGATCAACAAGGAAATAAAGACTTTAAATGACACACTGGACCAAATGGACTTCACAGATATAGTCAGAACATTTCATCCCAAAGCAACAGAATACACACTCTTCTCTAGGGCCCATAGAACATTCTCCAGAATAGATCACATCCTAGGTCACAAATCAGGTCTCAACCAGTACCAAAAGACTGGGATCATTCCCTGCATATTTTTGGACCACAATGCTCTGAAACTAGAACTCAATCACAAGAGGAAAGTCGGAAAGAACTCAAATACATGGAGGCTAAAGAGCATCCTACTAAAGAATGAATGGGTCAACCAGGAAATTAAAGAAGAATTAAAAAAATTCATGGAAACCAATGAAAATGAAAACACAACTGTTCAAAATCTTTGGGATGCAACAAAGGCGGTCCTAAGAGGAAAGTATATAGCAATACAAGCCTTCCTCAAGAAACAAGAAAGGTCTCAAATACACAACCTAACCCTACACCTAAAGGAGCTGGAGAAAGAACAGCAAATAAAGCCTAAACCCAGCAGGAGAAGAGAAATAATAAAGAGCAGAGCAGAAATCAATGAAATAGAAACCAAAAGAACAGTAGAACAGATCAACGAAACTAGGAGCTGGTTCTTTGAAAGAATTAACAAGATTGATAAGCCCCTGGCCAGACTTATCAAAAAGAAAAGAGAAATGACCCAAATCAACAAAATCATGACTGAAAGAGGAGACATCACAACCAACACCAAAGAAATACAAACAATTATAAGAACATATTATGAGCAACTCTATGCCAACAAATTAGATAACCTGGAAGTAATGGATGCATTCCTAGAGATGTATCAACTACCAAAACTGAACCAGGAAGAAATAGAAAACCTGAACAGACCTATAACCACTAAGGAAATTGAAGCAGTCATCAAAAATCTCCCAAAACACAAAAGCCCAGGGCCAGATGGCTTCCCAGGAGAATTCTACCAAACATTAAAAGAAGAATTAATACCTATTCTTCTGAAACTGTTCCAAAAAATAGAAATGGAAGGAAA
Organism: Phoca vitulina; assembly: GCF_004348235.1. Classification (NCBI taxonomy): domain Eukaryota; kingdom Metazoa; phylum Chordata; class Mammalia; order Carnivora; family Phocidae; genus Phoca; species Phoca vitulina. Next base: position 3,023,497 of record NW_022589734.1, read on the forward strand.
ACTTCCAAACTCATTTTATGAGGCCAGCATTACCTTGATCCCCAAACCAGACAAAGACCCCATCAAAAAGGAGAATTACAGACCAATATCCTTGATGAACATGGATGCAAATACTCTCACCAAAATACTAGCCACTAGGATCCAACAGTACATTAAAAGGATTATTCACCACAAAAAAGTGGGATTTATCCCTGGACTGCAAGGTTGGCTCATAATCCGCAAATCAATCAATGTGATACAATACATTAATAAAAGAAAGAACAAGAACCATATGATCCTCTCAAAAGATGCAGAAAAAGCTCTGTCAAAGTACAGCATCCTTTCTTGATCAAAACTCTTCAGAGTATAGGGATAGACGGTACATACCTCAATATCATAAAAGCCATCTATGAAAAACTCACAGCAAATATCATTCTCAATGGGGAAAAACTGGGAGCTTTCCCCCTAAGGTCAGGAACATGGCAGGGATGTCCACTATCACCACTGCTATTCAACATAGTATTAGAAGTCCTAGCCACAGCAATCAGACAACAGAAAGAATGAAATGCATCCAAATCGGCAAAGAAGACATCATACTCTCATTCTACAGATGATATGATACTTTATGTGGAAAACCCAAAAGACTCCACCCCAAAACTGCTAGAACTCATACAGGAATTCAGTAAAGTGGCAGGATATAAAATCAATGCACAGAAGTCAGTGGCATTCCTATACACAAACAAGACAGAAGAAAGAGAAATTAAGGAGTCGATCCCATTTACAATCGCACCCAAAACCAAAAGATACCTAGGAATAAATCTAACCAAAGAGGCAAAGAATCTGTACTCAGAAAACTATAAAATACTCATGAAAGAAATTGAGGAAGACACAAAGAAATGGAAAAACGTTCCATGCTCATGGATTGGAAGAACAAATATTGTGAAGATGTCAATGCTACCTAGAGCAATCTACACATTCAAAGCAATCCCCATCAAAATACCATCCACTTTTTTCAAAGAAATGGAACAAATAATCCTAAAATTTGTATGGAACCAGAAAAGACCCCGCATAGCCAGAGGAATGTTGAAAAAGAAAAGCAAAGCTGGCGGCATCACAATTCCAGACTTCCAGCTCTATTACAAAGCTGTCATCATCAAGACAGTCTGGTACTGGCACAAAAACAGACACACAGATCAATGGAACAGAATAGAGAGCCCAGAAATGGACCCTCAACTCTATGGTCAACTAATCTTCGACAAAGCAGGAATGTCCAATGGAAAAAAGACAGTCTCTTCAACAAATGGTGTTGGGAAAACTGGACAGCCACATGCAGAAGAATGAAGCTGGACCATTTCCTTACACCACACACAAAAATAGACTCCAAATGGTT